>NW_017100174.1:3112268-3133175 GCF_001263275.1 Habropoda laboriosa
TCTCGGTGGATGTAAGCTCGCTCGCCAAACTTCGTACGCGACACTCGTACTCTTGCTTCTATGGTGACTTTGCTCGTGTTTCGAGTTTGTTTGGACTGGTCGTTGTTTAGGAGCAATTGAAAGGAAAAGGTTGGATGAAACGCTCGTGCAAGGGTTGAAGTTGGTGAAAGGTTGCAAGTGTGTGAAACACTGTAATGAGTGGTAGTAAATCGTTTGATCAGCAAATACTGTCTTTGACGAAATATTCTCTTTTAAGTATACAGAGTGTCTGTATTGAACTGAACATCTGTCTATCTACCTATAGAAAAATTCTATCTGCGAAAATACAGAAAAATTTCCTCGCAGTTTTTCCAATCGTCCAGAAACGCGTCCGTGAAAACGTATTTCGCCGAGAATTTCGGCCGTTTCCAAGCGATTCGGTTTGATGCAAATAAAAGTGGCCAGCCGCAAGCCACGGAGAAGTTAGCGGTGGCTCCTCTGGGAAAAGGGAGGCCTACCGCGGCGAAGGGATGATGTCAGTCGGTACGCGACGTCTCTGAAGGGAAAATTGAAAACGCTGTGTGCATAGCAGCTGGGAGAGATGTAGGACAAGTCGTAAATTCGACTGGGTGTTAAATATACATGTGTTTTGTGTACCGGGGCAAGAGGGTCGAAGGATATATTGGAAAATAAGGGCTAGAGGGTTGTTCAGAATTCTACGAGGAATTTTACCTTTGGCTATTTCCCTAGTTATTGTGTTGTAAAAGCAGTTGTTTGGAATGTAGAACGGAATGGAAATACACGGAGGAAACAAAGCAAGTTATTGCACCTTGTGTAATTTGATTATCTTGTTAAGGTTATTTGAAAATCATCCGAAATTATGACAATGCTGCTTGAATGTTATCCAGGTCAAGTACTTATCGAGGTCATTTAAGATTATTCCTAGCTTATTCGAAGGTTTAAATAAAAAATAGGATCATATTTTTTTTACTGCAAGGGAGTCGATTTTTGAAAATTACTGGAACTGTTACGTAGATGATTGTTTCTCTAAACATCGTGCGTGCCAATAGAGATTTGGTGCTTCAGTGTTCTCCCAATAGTGAAATAAAGCTGATTACCGCATGAGTGAGATCTGTTACGAATATCGGTAGGCATTCGATCGCTTTTGTTGTTTGGCCAAACAGGATCTATTCAGCTCCGTTCTGAATAATTCTACAGCATCCCTTTTGAACCAATCACAGTTACAATTGGAGGCAGCATAAATCGACAGCTATGAAATCTCCTGGCGAGAGAAACAATTGAACGGCTAACGAGAATCTTTATTTGATTTGAAGTATAATTCTAGTCGTGTGAAGAAATTTCATAAATAATTTATAAATACCATTTTTCAATTACTTTTGTCGCAACTTCAAGTATTTCAGACACCTCCAGAACAAGCATAATTTTCACCCGGAAGGCTAAAGTATTAATCAGCAGAACTCGCGCTAGTTCAAGTAATCGTAAAGCTGATGAATCAAGGATTTATCGGTGGAACTGTTCCAATTAGTCGAACTATCTAAATCATCTTAGCAGACCTCTTCTGACTAAGTCCGGCACTTCAAATGGTTGCTTATATACAAACCGAAAGACTTAGTTATAGGAGATCCCAATTTTCCAAATTAATTTGTACCACGTCCTCTCTCGAGCAAGAGGCATAAGGACGAAACCTTAATTTTACGAGTAAGTTTTACTGAAACGACATACTTCTAAACTAATTACGAACAGAGACTGAATTACGAAGTAGCAGCAGTTACGTTCAAAACTTCCTCATACGCTGCACATGCAAAACTTTCATCTCGTCCATTTTTTATATTATATCGTAGCTCACGGTTCGAAACAAGATTCCTCGAAGTTTAGATAAGGAAAGATTGCAAATATAAAAAGAACACAAGAAATAGACGATACACTTGGAAATTACAACCACTGAAATTACTAGTTTTAACGAAAAACTCTAATACTGTACATTCTTAGAAGAAAATTCCCCAATTTTTATATCTCCGAATCTTTGAAAATTTCCTACCCAATATATTTGTATTAAAAGTCTACTTTTTAACACGTTTAGGACGACAGCGAAATTCACGAAACGCGGTGATAAATAATGCGATGACCCACCGGGGGGTCACGTCGTCAGATGGGAGCATCACTCGATAACCCATCGGTGGGTCACGTTGTCAAATGGGAGCATCACTCGATGACCCATCGGTGGGTCACGTAGGAGGATAAGAGCATCACTCGATGACCCATAGATGGGTCACATCGTCAAAGGGAAGTATACCGCAGTGAGCCATCGGTGGGTCACGTTGTCAGATGGGAGCATCACTAAATGACTCATCGGTGGGTCACGTCTTCAGATGGGAGCATCCCATAGTGACCCATCGATGGGTCAAGTGATCGAATAAGAGCGTCACTCGATGACCCATCGGTGGGTCACGTGACCGAATAAGAGCGTCACTCGATGACCCATCGGTAGGTCACGTGGGAGGATAAGAGGATCACTCGACGTCTCATCGGTGAAACACGTCGTCAATAGGAAGCATCGCACAGTGATCCACTGTCGGTCACTTCAGCAAACAAGAGCCTCCATCAATGACCCACCGGTGGGTCACTTTCACAAATAATATCTCCACTCAATGACCCACCGGTGGGTCACTTAGTATCGAAACCACTAAACCCAGAGATTCGATTCGCTCAAAAAAAAAAATCACAAACATCTACAAAACTGTGAAAAAGAATTTCTCGGAAGTGCATGTACTCACCAAAGAGCCAGCTGGTAATGTAAAATGGCACGGTTCGATTGCGACGTGTCGCGCAGGAAGTTGGCGAAGTTGTAATGCATCTTGGCGTTGTGGGGAAGAGACCGCAGGCCGGATCTGCAACAACGCGATTCGAGGTCAGACACAGGGTCATCCTCGGTCGACCTCGACGCAACCCTTTATCCTACCGCGATTACGTTCGATATCGCGTGGCTCGACTTTCGTTCATACACAGCCGCGATTGCATCGCGCTGGCGACGTGCCCGCGTTGTTCGACTGGTGACGAAGAGGCCCGCGTAAATCTTCGCGGAATTACGCCGCCATTCGGGGAATTTGGACCGGGGATCTCGTGCACCGCGAATTACGAGCCTGCGTACCGAACGAACGATTGCAGAGGGAATTTCGTTAATGTGAATTCTACCTGTCCTCCCCTTTAAATTTCCTGGTTTCACCCGTGTAATTTTTTATTTCATTTTATCCCTTCGTTGTTTTTTATTTCTTGCTGTTAATTCACTTTACTTATTGAGGAGGATAAATTAAATTGTCAGGTATTTAAAATTCAATGATTCGCTTATTTAGGGATTCGTCATTTTTAAGTCTTACTTAGGAAACGCGGGTCAATTCTATTTTGGTTAGTTACAAAAATATTGACTTCTGTGAAAATAATAAGTAACGAATTTTTATTACCCTTACTGAAAAAAAGTTTTTGGATAGTAGAATTTAGAAGTTATATGAATTTTTTCAAATTTTTTTAAAGACTTCTAAACATTAAAGGACATGTCGAAGATAAATGACCCACGCTTACGGTTTAAAGCAGGGGTTCCCACAGTGCGGCCCGCAAACCCTCGAAATGCGATCTTGAATTTACAGAGATAATTTACATTTTTACAAAAGAGTAAATAAATTTTATCATATTATAATTAAAAATTGTCCAGTTGAAAAAATACTAAATTTTACATGTAATACATCTTGTTATTATGTAGATTGTATACATTTTACTGTCTTAACGGCCAACGGCCGTAATTGTCTTAATGGCCCGCCAAATATTTTCGAATTTACAATTTGGCCCACCTAGGCAAAACTTTGGGAACCCCTGGTTTAAAGGCACCAAAAATACTAATTGCACGGTGTGTATGTATAATTTTGCGTTCACCGTATTTGAAAGAAATAATAGAGATTTCAATTATTACAGAAAAATTTTCTTAATATTTACATTCATTTACTCTGACAAATGAGACATCGCGTATAATTCCCACTTACAACATTAAATCCCAGCAAGAATTTCACTATTACACCCTCAAGTTTTATTTTCAAAAAAATCTCCACGCTACTAAATATCCTTTATCACAATTGTAGCTCCTGACTTCATAAAACTGGACACCCATTACAGCGGAACTTTATACTCTTACATTTTTACAACCTACCGAGTAATTTCTTCCTTATAGCAATAAACCAGCAAAACTAACTCCCTCAGTAATAAACTAACACGCTAAATTTATTTTCGAAAAAGCAAACTCCTCTAGCGACGAGTATTCGCAAGTTCCTCCACCGTATCGTGACAGACAAATACATTCTAAAAATGTCCCATTTCGGGTGAAATTGTTCGCCGATGAATTTCAAGATGAAACTCGATCGTTCCTGTTTTCGATTACGCAGAAAAGAAAACGCCAAACCGTCGAATTTTTTAAATTGTTCGCGTTCTATTGTGCGATATATTGCGCGTCACGAAAAACGACTGCGTCGAAACGCTGGAAAAATTCGCGAGAAATCACGCGAGAAGAGAGATTCTCTCTTGCAATTTCCTTTCGGAGAAGTTTCGCCGGCTGACCTGAGTAGGGTTTCTCTAGACGTCCAGTCTCTGTTCCGAAGCACCGTTTTGTAACATCCTAGGAGCAGCAGTAGAACGATTCCCGTTGTGATCAGACTTCTTCTGCGCGGAATGGCCGTCCAGCTGATTTGCATCCCGTACACGACCAAAAGGATCCATCCGACACTGTGAATTAATTAATTTTTTTGCTTCTTGTACGTTAAATAGCTTGTATCTTGTTTAGGAAAATTGATGAAATTATTATTACAGGTATTGTTTCAGTGGATATTCATATTATTAATAACGAAAGCATTACAGAGGACAAAGTGTTAATTACTACGCCGGTGAGTTTGAACACGGTATAGAATTCAGTGTACACAGGAAAACGTTATATTACACTATTAAACTTCCGTAATACTGAATACAATAAGCGTAATAAAATGTTATTACTACAATATCAAACTCCTATTGTTCTAGATTCGGTAAATGTAAGAAGACGCTATTACTACGCCATTAGACTCCCGTAATACCGAATGTACCAAGCATATGAAAATATTATTATTATACCATTAAACCGCTAGAGAATTAAGGTCGCCGAATGTTTGGATAAACAATATCACTTTGTTATCGTAGTTGTACTTATTTTTCGAGCTTCTGAAAATACTAGTGTTTTGTGAAAAAGTATTGGGAATGAATGAAGGAAGAATGTAATGTATCTCGTATGAAAATAGAAAAATAGAAAAATATTAGAAATTAATAAAGGAAGAATGTAAGATATTTCGTATGAAAGTAGAAAAACAGAAAAATACTAGAAATTAATAAAGGAAGAATGTAAGATATTTCGTAGGAAAATATAAGAAATTAGTTATTATTCTTGAGAGATCCGAAAATATTAATATTTCGTAGTAAAATATAAGAAAAATATTAATATTTCCTTAAAAAATATTGGAAATGAATAAAGGAAGAATGTAAGGTATCTCGTATGAAAATAGAAAAATAGAAAAATATTAGAAATTAATAAAGGAAGAATGTAAGATATTTCGTAGGAAAATATAAGAAATTAGTTATTATTCTTGAGAGATCCGAAAATATTAATATTTCGTAGTAAAATATAAGAAAAATATTAATATTTCCTTAAAAAATATTGGAAATGAATAAAGGAAGAATGTAAGGTATCTCGTATGAAAATAGAAAAATAGAAAAATATTAGAAATTAATAAAGGAAGAATGTAAGATATTTCGTAGGAAAATATAAGAAATTAGTTATTATTCTTGAGAGATCCGAAAATATTAATATTTCGTAGTAAAATATAAGAAAAATATTAATATTTCCTTAAAAAATATTGGAAATGAATAAAGGAAGAATGTAAGGTATCTCGTATGAAAATAGAAAAATAGAAAAATATTAGAAATTAATAAAGGAAGAATGTAAGATATTTCGTAGGAAAATATAAGAAATTAGTTATTATTCTTGAGAGATCCGAAAATATTAATATTTCGTAGTAAAATATAAGAAAAATATTAATATTTCCTTAAAAAATATTGGAAATGAATAAAGGAAGAATGTAAGGTATCTCGTATGAAAATAGAAAAATAGAAAAATATTAGAAATTAATAAAGGAAGAATGTAAGATATTTCGTAGGAAAATATAAGAAATTAGTTATTATTCTTGAGAGATCCGAAAATATTAATATTTCGTAGTAATCTGTTGCGAAATTCTTAATGCAATCGTTTCTCCGTGCAATTGAAACAAACGACAAAAGGGCGGCGATTACCTGGGCATGTACAGTACTCGTTCCGCGACGACGAATCCAACGGTAATAAAAAGATTGGATGCGGGCAGGAACGGCAGTACCAGGAACATGCAACCAAGAAGAAGAGGCGGGTGCCTCTGTTGCTGAAAATGAAACAGAGGTTGGTGTGTTAGACGCGATGAAAAGCGTTCTACCTTCGAACGAAATTGTTCCGCGCGCACGCGGAATGTTGTGTCAGCCACTAACCGCGTATTAAATAAACTTTCTACAGGCAAGGAACGTAACGCTTCCGCGTTCCGCTTCTGTTTCACGTTCCTGGCGAACGCTCGAGAAACGTGTCGCACACGCGTCACCGACCTTTCGATCGTGCCTCTTCTAACATATGTACATTTCTCGAACTAATTGGCAAATTCTGTAATTGGATTCTATTTTACACGCTGTGAAATGTTACACGAAATCCTGTTGTACCGCGGGAAAAGTTTTGTAACAACGGATAATCACCGAGATTGACGAAACTTTGGTACTCTGTTACCTATCGATGCAGCTATCGCGAATAGAAATGCGGCGGTATTTTTCAATACCTTGACTGACTACACTTTACAAGTTTACTAATCCTCCGATAAGTGTAAGTTTGTTTCACTTTTCATACCGCGTTATACTTTCTATTACGGGAAAAACGTAAGTCACAGCGTTATGAATACTGAGAAACTTATTTCCATACGCTCAGGAAATGGTTAAAAAAAATAATAAAACTGATCGTTTTTGGCATATCAAGAATAGATCATTTTCGGGAAAAATGTAAGCGTTATCACGCAAGGAACACTATTCTTGCCTCAAAATCACAGTTGGTGTGGTGTCGTATCGGTCCACAAATACGGGCCAGAAGTTAATAGCCCAAGCGAGATCCGGGAGTTTAGAAAACTGGAACAAGTACTGGGAAGAGCAGGAAGGAAGGAGATACGATTTGTGTGGTGATAGATTCGGAAATCTGGAACATTTAACAAGGGACTGCAGAGAAACAGAAAGGGATATCAGGATGGAAGACGTAGCAAGTGGGAGACAGGACAGAAAAATTGTAGAGTGGCTCGAGAAGCTGAAAAAGAGAGAGTGGCTGAGAACACCAAAGAGAATATTAAAGTATAAAGGAAGGGTAACAATTAATGGGTAATAAGTAGGGCGATAAGTTAGTAGAGTACGAGGGAATGTAATTGGGAAGAGCAGGAAGGAAGGAGATACGATTTGTGTGGTGTTAGATTCGGAAATCTGGAACATTTAACAAGGGACTGCAGAGAAACAGAAAGGGATATCAGGATGGAAGACGTAGCAAGTGGGAGACAGGACAGAAAGATTGTAGAGTGGCTCGAGAAGCTGAAAAAGAGAGAGTGGCTGAGAACACCAAAGAGAATATTAAAGTATAAGGGAGGGGTAACAATGTTAGGACAGCAAGGGGACGATTTTATGACACGTGGATTTCCAGTTCAGCAAACCGTTATTTTTAATTTAGCAGACCGGTCTGCAGCGAACATGCGGCACGTAGAATTTCTCAAATATTAAAGAATAGGCTATTGTTCAGTCAGTAAGGCAAGGTATCATAAAGTCACCCCCAAAGGGTCTTCGAAACCGACGCAATCTTCCGAACGAGTCGGAGAGTCAGAGTTGACCTGGCCGGGTTTTCCCCCCTTGTGGTCAAATTTCCATCCGGCAAGGATCAGCTTCGTCACCCCCGCTCCAAGGACGTGACTCGTTCCGGGCGCAATGGAAGAGGGTGATAGGGGGTTGGTCACTTAGTAATTTTAAGAACCTCCCTTCGCGTCCCTTCTTCAAATTTTAGAAGATTTGGAGAAGGGACGACTCGATAAGAAGGCCGACTTAGCTTAAGACCACAAAGTGTTAGTACACAGACCATCAGTTACATTAGAAATCTTAAAGATTCAGTCAGACTCTCAACGCAATACATTGAATCTTCAGGCGGCACCTAGTGCAATATTCCAAGTACGCGGAAATTAGTACCCGAGTGCTTAACACAAGTCAAATTCATGGCTGTGAGGCTGAATAAATAAGTATGCTACAAGAGGAAAGGCAGAGTTTCTTTCATATTGGACCGTAGTATCGTCAGAATTTCGACGCGAACGAACCTCGAAACAGGAAAACGGCGAACGTCGTGAAAGAAGTCGTTTCCAATGAACGTTCTTTTCGAGGATGGACGACAGAGATCACGCGCGACCAGGGCTGGATTAAACCGGCAGGAAACGAGATCAGTGTAAGAGGCTTCGAGCGGAACTGATTGGGGACGGTTGTTTCTTCCTGTCACGGCTAGACGTATATATTTGGAAGCGATGGGGATGATCAAACGGTTCGCCGTCCCTCGACGGCCCGTTTGATTTCCTTCCGGTTTGCTAGATTTACCGAAAAGTAGATTTTTCAAGCAGCCTGTGAAGGAAGAAACATTCTTCGGGCGAATGTTAACAAGATTTTGCGAGTTTAATGAGCAACGTTTTGACGAAATTGCGTTAATTTGAAGTAATTTCGTGTGGAAATATCTTTTGTACGGAGGGAAAAGGACGAGTGTGCGCTTAATTTTATTTGGAGTAAGGGAACTTTAAATATTGAAGGTTTGTACTGCTTCTTTAGAAATGATTGAATTAATTAACATCTATTTTACTGTCATACTTAAAAAATGCATTAATATAGCACAGAAACATCCCTTCTCTGTGTGGCTATAATTTGGAACTTTCGTTTCATTTCCTACTTTAAAATACAAAACTAATTTCTACAATTGAAAATATATTAAAGAATAGTCCTTCGGTTTTTTCTTCAGCGTGTTGAAACTTGAACGTGCTAAATTCAGAATGAAAAAGATGGCCGAGACGAACGTTAACAGAGCTAGACTCCGTCTCTCACAAATCTGAGATCGCTCGAAGATTTACCTGATTCAGAGCGTACAGCTGAAACGTAAGATTGCAGCAACGAGGACGAAACTTGGAAGATTCTTGCAAACGCCGAGGCAAAATTGAGCACCGTGAAATCGGACAACATCGAGACGTTCCAGAACAACGCGTCCGCCGACAGCTGTCTCCTCTTTGTGTTGCCATTCGATACGGGGATTTTCACGGAAACGTTGTTCAGACTGATGGCTGAACGTCACGAAACGAAAACTCGAAGACGGGGACAAAGTAGAAAAAAATAGTACGATGACAGGAACGCTTTAAGCTCGAAAGAATTTCACAGGATAAACCGCGATAAAGATGTCGGAAAAGGATGTGAAGTGTAATCGATGGATGGAACATCGATTCAAATTCAGAATATTCTGTTAACTTCCGATACAGAGAGACTTTGGATTAACAGAAACTATGAATTATTGAGTAAAACAAAGAAAAAAATAGGGAAGTCTGGTGAAAAGTATGAAACAGATCGTGCATGGTACGTGAAAGGAAGAACAAATCCTCGTTGGAGCGTGAATGATCAGAATGACTTGGACAGGACACTTAATCAAAAATGATGAATACAGAAAATGGAAACGAAGATTATCGTGACGTAGAAGTCAACGGTGACATAAAAAATGGAGAGATATTATTCGGTGATATTTCCATCGATAACACAATGGACAACGCAGCGAGGGAGTGATAAACTGTCGACTGCAGAGCTACCTGTGAAAATACCTGAAGCGCACAATGAAGCGCGCCGAAATAAACGACCGAACGATAAATCGTTTTTCATTTCGAAGCCGCTTGTTTTGCTGGTAAAATTGCAAGGCGATACGATCTGTCCAGAAGAAGATTCGAGTATCAATGATCCACGGGTAAAGATCGCCGAAAAAAATAAGAATAAATAAAAACAACTGTGCAAGGAAGAAGCGAGATTTCGGGAATGAAAGCTGAAGAAATTGCTACGAAGCAAGACGACAGAAATCTTGCGTGGAATTATTTCGTGGTATCTCGATGAATCAGCGAAGATGGACATTTCCAAAGATATTTATGGGAAATATAACAAACACCGGAGCACAGTTGAAACATCGATTCTCGCGGGGAAACGCGTCCGTGTGAAACATCGCGAGGGTATTGAAGAGAAATCTATGTCTGGTGAAGAGGTGCAGGCTGAAAGGGAGAAGCGAATAAAAGCGGTGAATCACGGTGGAGCGAGGCGAGAAAGGTACATAATGCTCCATCAGGAGATCGTAGCGATTACGCGGTGGAATCTCATGAAAATATTAAACACGAATGGACACTGTTAGAGGATGGAAGTGAAACGTCGGCGAGAAATTTGGGATAAAAAATGGAAAAGAAGGGGAGACAACTGTGACGAGCGGAGAAAGAAATTTCAGACGAAGGATAAGAAGAGGAAGGATCGTGACATGAAAGACGCGAAGGGAGAAGGATTTACAGTTAAAAATTCAGAAAGAAAGGAGACTCGACTTCGGGAATTCGAAGGAAGATGTGGAATGGAGAGGGGAAGTTTAATTTGAAAGAACTGAAAGGAAATCTGAAGCCAAGACGATTGAAGAGAAAAGAGAAATCGTAGATAAATAATGTAAGGAGAAACAAATTTGGGCCAGTGAATGTAGAAAGGAAGAAGTTTAAAAATTTGAAAGGAAGAAAAATTAGGACAAGATAGGAAGAAAAAGAAATTCGGAGCAAAAAGTTTGGAGGCAAGAGAGAAATATAATTTGGAATACCTAGATAAAAAGAAATCTGATCTAATGAATTTGGAAGAAGAGAAATCTAGGCTACCAATCGTTGGAACTATTATCATATTGAAAAGATCGATGAAACTTTCGTTGATTCTGAACGAGGGACACGAAAAGGCAAGAAATATGAGAAGCATCGAACTGGCCAATTTGACGACATATAATGGTTAGTTTTCTGAAAGAAGGAAAATTGTAAAAGGGTGTCCTCGATAGAGGCACTTTGTGTAGAAACGGCTTTGAGACTGTAGAAGGACGAAGACAATCGTTAAAAGAAGATTATGAAATGACGTCGTCATGAGAAGTCTTTGAAGGTGTACGAGGGATACGGAGTATCTCGAAATTAAGCTAGAGAAGATGAGAAGCTTACTTTATACGGAGGACCTATGCACAAAGGTTTAAGTAGCGATAAAACGGCTAAGGATCATTGCAATTTGAAAAAGGTTCATGATCCGAGTGATGAGAGAAAAGATGTAGCACATGGAGTGAAACAAACAGGGATATCATCTGGCAAAAGGGAATTAAATGGGACAAAGAGAAATGGGAAGAAGCGCGAAAAATTATTACTCGATACAGAAAATTTTCAGAGAAGAGATTTTCGAAATGAAATGATAACAAAACAGAGGTGTGTTCGGTAAAAATGTATTATTCGAGAAAGATTAATAAATGAAAAAAATTGCAAAATGTTATTTGCATGCTAAAATTCGTAATTAAGACGATCAAATTTATCGCGAAAAGGGGATTTCCAATAATTTCACAATTATTCCAGAAAATGCTGATTCTGTACGCAAATTTAACAGAGTGTTAAATAAAGAGGAAACTCTACTACAGGCTTGAGACGTGCATCAAGTAAGGAATCTATCTCGCACGGGAAATGCTCTAACAGGAAGTCTTACTAATTCTGAAGGAAACGGCGAATTCTCAGCTGCAACTATAGACACACGTTGCGAAACTGGAGGATGAAAACAAAGCGCTTTGCCGAAGAGATGGTGACACGTTTGAAACACAATCTGCTACGAGCGGTGATAGTAACTCTGACTGAAGTACTACTGTAAATAGGGCTGATAATTTAGACAAAATCGAGATTCGCGATTCTCGCGTAGATTCGAACCAGTTAATTACCGTAAATATTCTGATACATTTAGCGAAAAACGACTGTAGAAGGTAAAAGTTGTGTAAAAGTAAGAATAAACGGAGCAGTGGAAGTTAAATACCGCTCGTTCGACCGAATCATTAATTAGAAAGAAGAAGTCACGTTTCACGGTGCAACACAAGGGCTGAAATAGCGGCAAATGATATAAACTTGGAGCAAGCATCCGACTCATCTTCCACTACCGAGCTCTCCAAGTTCTCTGATAATAGTGATACCTCGGGGGAGCGTAATATATCATCAGTTGCGATTAATCAAGTGTCTGGAGAAGAATTGGAACGAGGGAAAACTAGGAAGCGTTACTGATGTTCAAGGAGGCTGATGTTCATTCGTCTAAACACCACGATTCCAATATGATTAGCAATTTGTCACCGAGGAGCGGCGGAAGAAAGGAAACGGACGAAGGAGAAACAGCTTTCTTAACAACTGAAAGATAGCGATACCGAATCAATTATTTCAACCACAGAAAATATTTCTAAATTACCAAAAAGCAAAAATTCAGAAGAGTTAAAAATAGAGAAAAAATTGATAAATTTACAGAGTGCGAAGAAACAGGTAAAGATGACACTGTGCGTTGAAAAAATCACTTGAACCACAGCAAATATTTCTAAATTACCAAAAAGCAAAAATTCAGATGAGTTAAAAATAGAGAAAAAATTGATAAATCTACAGAGTGCGAAGAAACAGGTAAAGATGACACTGTACAATCAAAAAAGAAGTTCAATACCGACACTTGGCAAATTGATAAATCTGAAGAGTGCGAAGAAACAGGTAAAAATGACACTGTACAATCAAAAAAGAAGTTCAATACCGACACTTGGAACAAAAGTAACGAGTAATTAACGATCGTTACACAAACGTGAATCTCAATGAAGGAGAAAAATAGACCGAAGGACGCCTCGCGTCGAAGAACACGTACAAAAAGCTTCCTTGAGCAAAAGTGAATCGATTACGCGTCGTTTAAATAGAGAAGAAGCGGTTGAAGGGGGATCGAAACACAAAGATCCAGGTGACTGAAAGTAACAATGTCACCGATCAAAGTGAAGAGTCATCATCCAGGTTGTGCACCCTAAAAGCAACGAAGAAAATGAACCTTCGTTGTCCGTTCGAAGCTTCGTAAGTTTCGAGAATAATGATAAATTACGCGGAAGAAGGGCCCGTAATACGGTGGATTAATCGGATAAAATAGTGGGGGAGGGACAGGACCGAACGAAGATGAAATTACGAGAAACAATATGACGGAGGACGGCGAGTAGAAGACGCCATCTGCAACGCGGCAATTAATCGAAGACAACGAACTCGAAGCGTACTCGGTTACGAGCATTCGAGAACTGCTTTGAATACCAAAACATCCCTTCAGACGTGGATGAAAATCCAATTACACGTCGTTTAGCTGAAGAATCCGTGGCACATTCTATTAATTGGACTGATAACGAACGATATAAAGAGATATCGAGTAAAGCTGTTCGAACACGCGAGGAAATGCTCTCGACTAACGGCGAAGTGTGCGATCCTGGCTTGAAGCACGCTTGTTACAATTAGGATCTATGGAAAAGTTGTCCGAGTCGATAAAATTGCGAACGGTGAAAAAATTGCAGATTGAATTGAAAAAGAGGTGCAAAAATATCGCGGAACAGGAAGATTTCGACGGATACAAAGTAGAACGTCGAGGAATACTTTTGAAGGATATAACGATGTTTTTGTCGAGGGTAACGAGGAACGTGCAGGGAAAATGGAGGGAAATAAATTCACGAAGGGTGTTCTAAATGTGTCGCGTGTAACTGCATCACTCGAGGAAAGTGACTGTAAGATTGGCGATGACAGTGTCTGTCGAAAATGTGACAAGCTGTTGTCCGTACTTTTTGAGAAAGTTGGCAAATTTTTCTCGCGAATGTCAGGCGGACAGTGTCGACGAGAACGTGTGTATAAAAAATAGAGATGCGTGAAAAGACTGAATGCTAAGTCATCGGACACGTCAATTCAATTCCATTTGACAGACTTTGCTTTGGAAAATTTCTGTCTTTCAAACAGATTCAGTCTCAAACAGATTTAACGTGTCCGATCTTCTTGATTAGCAGTCCGTATACTTCGAACAGTATCCTGAAACAAATTTCCACGAAAGAGGAATGTTTTTCTCAAATATCCTAGCAACTCGGAGTTCTAAGAACGAGCGTCATTCTTCGAGCAAGAAAGTCGAAAGCACAAAGTCGAGCAGACCTTTGTCCCATCTTTCTCTGACGTGATCATCCAACGAAACTAGCCGAGAAATTTCAGTCGCTGAATTCGTAAAGAAACTGCAACCTAGTTTCTGGAAGTTTGTGTAACCACTGTCAGAAGTCGTGCATAAAATTGAACCGTCCGTCTCTACATCTATGGAGTCGTTTAAATCGCGTCCCGATGAGAAAGAACCTGTGAAATCAGTGAAATCTTCTTTTTGCACTTCGTCCTGAATAAAGTTTCAGGGCTCGGAACCGCGAATGACGATTTCTGCACAAATTTACATATTTTTGAAATAAAAATGCATCGATCGAAATCGAAGCGGCGAATATACAGTTTCTTCCGTCGTTGGGGTATTTGTGAATTATAGTTCGGGTCAAGATTTAAGTTCTTCAAGGCCACTATCATACGTGGAAATAAAATCGCGCATAATCTTCAATTTTATGACGTTATCGAGGTAGTGATTGAGCTCTAAATTGAGTGATAAGCTCCAAGTTGAGCTTCTGAAAATTTACATTAAAATGATAGAAACGTTATGGTGGGGGAAAGTGCCGTAAGTGTCCTTCAACGCGCGAAATCTTCGACCGCGACTATAACAGCCACAATTTAGAAACCTTAATTGATCCTTTCAACGTTCAAAGGACTGAAATAAAAAGAAAAGTTAAAAGCGTTCATTTTTATTCGAGGAAAATCACTTACTATCGGAATAAACGCGGGGACACGTTGATACAAATCACGAGCGATTATTTCACCGATACGATTAAATTGTCCTAATTTCAAGGAAATATTGGACTCGCTGCGACAGATTTTATCCGTCCATCTCCGTCGTAACACGTTCCCGCTAATCGTGCTCACGATCTGACACTGTCCATTTTTCCTTTTCCTCTTTCGTGCCGAAATTACCGTCGTTTGTCACGAGCGGCGCTGGTAAATAAGCTCGGAAAGAAGGGGAATAGAAACGATGAAACGATTACGGGGCAGGAAATGAGCGAATGCGAGGCAGCGGAGGCCAGTTGTCGTCGCGTATTTTAAAGATGTGTTAGGCGCGAATCAATTTCGGGTCAGCAGTTTCGTGATCAGCGACCGTGCGCATTGACCGTTCCAATGGCCTCCGCAGGACAAACGGGAAAATTACTGTCTGACATATTTGCATATCTCCGTGAAACCGTCGTAAATTCACGACCATATCGGTTCAGCCAAGAGTACGGACATTCTCCCTTTAAAAATAATCGATTCATCGCCACTTGGATCAACAACGACGAAAAATTTATATTTTTCCACCAATTTACAATTTTTGCAAAATATTCGTGTAATTTAATTTAAGTTTATAGATAGAATTTGTTCTTTCTGATTGAACAGTTTATTTTCCACTAATATTTTTATCTCTCTCTTTTTAGTTTCAATATGTTTTATCTAGTCGCTTGTTTTTTTTTTCTATTTGAAAAATAATTCCCCTAGTACAGGTTCAGACAATGTTTCATGGATTTCCAATGTTTTCTATACGCCATAAAAATATTTCTTTTCCTTTAAACAGATTTAGCACGCACATAAATCTTACTTTCGCGAGAGACAGCAATAACAACGTTGGATTCATACATGGTGGGAGAATTTTTGAAAAATTTAGTACCATCCGCAAACAGAAAATCGAATCACTGACCTCCTTTCTATACGGGGAGTGGGGAGTCAACAATGGAACGTTTAACGATCGGTTACGATGAAATTATTGCTCGTACGTATTCCGCTAGTATATAACGTATTGCGTGAATTTTAAATACAGGCTTAACTTCCCACGCGAATTTAACGAACAGAAAAATAAACTGAGGTAGAGGAAGAATAAACCAACTGCTTTCTCTGCATATCAACATTTGCACGTTGCCAAATGCCTACAAAAATTTTCCTTATAAAATAAATAAAACTTTACTTGGTCGAAAAATCTGACGTTTACCTTCAAACACAAACGACAAAATTAAACTGAAACTTCTACAATTTTCAACCTTACATCCACGTTCCCCGCGAAACTGTCCACGAGAGCAAAACAAAAGGCCAAAGCGCGCGCCGGTCGTCTCGCAGAAATCCATTTGTCGATCAAGCGAGAATCTCCCTGGGAACGTTCCCCTATCTCGCGGTATTCGTGCCACGAAACGTCTCTCTCTCTCTCTCTCTCTCTGCCTGTCTTGACACGAAAGTGTGTCAAAGATGTGCGCTGAATGCAGACAATACAGCATCGAGAACAATGCCGAGAGGCGTTATTACAGAAACGTCCCTCAAATCGGATGCTAGGCACAAAGATTATCGCGACGACGACGACGACGAAAGAGGACGAGGCCTCCGTTCCTCCGTGAAGACATCCAGTTCCATCAACGCCACCGGTGAGTACAACTACGCACAGCCCGCCTTGATCTCGCTCGTTCTAACTGCCACTCTCTTGACAAACGCCACGAAGAAAGCGTGGAACGAAGACAGGGTAAGAGCGAGACGACGTTAAAACCACAGATATGGCCTCCTTCGAGAAAAGTGGTTGCTGAAGCTTAAAGGCCGGTCATTACGCTGAACGCTCAGCCACGTTACTGATGGATGACCCGGAACACAGAGAGAGAGAGAGAGAGATGGCCAGTCTTGGCTGCTGGAGAGCCACCCAACGTTGCTGCTGCACAGTTCAGCTCTACGAGCTCCGTGGCTACCGTCGCGAAACTTTCTTTGTGGCTTTTCAAACAAGAGTACAACTTCATCATAGGCCGGTTTGAGCCCGCGGGGACCACGCGAAACTTTGCGGTTCGTTGCTCCGCGTATTCGTGGCCGAATCGTTTAACGGGCGCAATGGCTTCTTGCGAACGATAACTGGCCGGTCGTTTAACTTTAGTTGTTGTGTGACGTGCGCGAGCCTGTTACTACTACCGAGCTACGCTCAATTAGCCAACTTTCTTTCCGCGGGGAGATTCACGGGAGAGCGGAGTATGTACGAGGGAAACCAGACGATAAAAGTTAATAATTTCGAGCTATTAATCGGCCGGCACCGACCAGAGAGACTTAATTTCGTTACGTAGCCCGTTTAAAGGGTATTAGAGAAACAGCTGACGGGAGAATGTTGTGGGTTTGTTCGAGACAACCGAGGAAAAATTAGTTCGATAGAAGTTTCTGTACAGAGGAGAATTGAATTTATTTGAATTAAATTTCATCGATTAGATTCGACTCTCACCTCGAAATCCGTGAAGGCTTTGTACGTGAGGATCAAACAGCCGCCGAAGAAGAGACAGGTCGCTAGATTTCTGGTGTCTGCCAGAGAAGCGACCAAAGGAACGGATCCCATTTGCCAATCGTGCGACAGCGTCGTAGGGCAGAGTAGCAACCAGCAATTCAGCGCTGCCAGATAGCAGAACGTCAATAATCTGAAATCAAAAAAACCCGAGTTGTTCTTGTTAACGACGTCGATAGGTGTGAAAAGAGGAGAAAAGGTGAGAAAAAAGAATGGAAAAGAGTGTAATGTACGTGGAACGTTGATGTATCGTAGGAGAAGAGTCGCGATTTTCGCGGAATAATCGCATTTCGCCGCAACGCCTGCGTCGCCGTCATGCTTCTGGCACGTACGGCTTATTACTATCCGTAAGCGTCAATCATGTGTCACTGGAGTGCTCTGTTGGACGTGTCAAACTCAGACCCCCGGGGACTGCGTTAAATAGCACATTTTACCCCTGTCTTTTTTCCCTGCATTACTGCTATTATGGGGTTAATGCACGTTTCATTTCGGTAAAACGCGACGAAGAGATCTCTTTCTTTTTTCTCAGGTACCAAGTTAAATCATACGCAGGGAATATCGATTAACTCGTCATTTCTTCCATTTATTTATACCGATGAATTAAATTGACATGAATTTAAACGGAGTATCTCCACTTAACACATCACTTAATGTATTTCGATTTAGCTAGTCAGTATTCGAATACCGGAATCAGCCGATAATCAACGCAAATAAAGAAGCACTCTTTGGCTTATTAAACCAGCCAAATCACGCGCATTCTTTCACCAGTCTCTCACTCCAACGTCCAAAGCGTACCGCACAAAGCAGGATCGATTTCGACCAATATTCAAAGTGTCCTCGACGCGCGGATGCATTAAATGCCCACCTCTCGTCGTTCCACTTAAGCAATTACCATCGAATTTGCCCCCCCAAATTTAATCGTTCCTTTGTACACGCACGAATCGAAGTCTCCGCCTAACTCGATCTCAACTTTCCTTCACCCGTTGCACACTTAACTCTCTCATCTGTGACACTCTTCTTTCACCGTTTCATCTCGACCAAACCAAACCCAACTCTCCCTTTCTTCGCGTTTCACACCGTCGTCCTCCAATGCTTCCACCTTTCTCTCCTTCATTTTTCGTCCCGTCTCGCAAATTGGTCGACGATACTTCGCGGCGAACAGCGAGTCCTCGCGGCTGGTATTGTTCGACTGGCGACGGCGACGGTGTGAAGAGGTCGAACGACGACGCTGAAGAGCCCAGGCGGCCTCGAATGCTGACGCGAGGCTTCTCCATTTTCCCCGCTATCAGCATCCACCGATATAATCACCGATATAATGGCCGGCCGTCCCCCGTGCCAAGCATCTCAGCCATCCTCGAGGAGCACGGTCCCGGTGTATCGTCGCGCCTACGACCAGCTTACTCGGCAAGTCTATTGTTTGCCGTACACCAGAGGACGCGTTCGCGTTACACGGCCGCCATCACCCGCTGTTAAATATTCGTCTCGCTCCTGGGACCGTTAATCCAGTCACTGTACGATCCCCTCTAATTGTCATCGCTGTTGGATGAGGTATTATCAAAATCGACCGCGTTTAAGCCGCGCAGCCATCGAACGTGGATCAATGGCCTGTGTGTTCCCAATTGGATGCTCGAATTCGGTTCGACGGGTTTTACGGGAATATCGAACGGAGAGATTTGTGAAAAATTTTTGAAAGGGAAAGAAGCTTTTACCCAAGGTATTTCCACTTCCGTTAACCCTCGTACGCTCCTCGGGTGAAAATTCACTGTCCAGATGCTGTACTATGTTTCCGAATGTGTTCTAACTTCGTGTATTCGAAATTCACAAATTTAACTAACTTTCAACGAAACATAGCGTAAAAGATTGCCGACAATATTAAGCAAAATATGGAGCAACAATGGGTGAAATCGTCGTCGGCTGAAAGTATTCTAATTTACCGTCAATTTGACGCGGTTTGTTCGAGGATTTTCTTGAAAAATATATCACGTCGCTAAACATTACTCCACTTAACGTGTCCTCATTTGCGTACAACACGTTCGGATAACGAGTTTCACGTGTGTTCTACTCATTTTCTAGATTTAATAATGCCGCGCGCGGTAAGCCGGGTAACGCGTACATTACATTTGGCTTTATGACAGAGTACATTGTACCGAAATTCTGAGGAGCATAATTATCCGCATTAACGAAGAACTGGAAGAACTGTAGAGAAAGTGAGCGAGGGCGGGACACAACTGGAAAATATAAATATAACGTGTGGAAAGTGGCATTGTGTCCTCTTCTAGTTCCCCGCTCGCGTACGTAAAGAGCAACGTGCAACATTTCCCGCTTTCGTCGTACACGTACATATGCGCGTTGTTTCAACAATAGAACGTCGCCGGATTTGTTTTAAAAGAGCCTCACTCTGGATTATTAACACCCTACAACCGAGGGCTTCGCGTTGCTTTTCATTGAAAGGGAAACATTCGTGGCGCAGGGGTCGCGCGAACCCCGTTGCTCGTCATTTTTCCGTTGTAAATACAATACCGGGGACTTAATTAAACGTATTGTGCCTTTTCACGGGCACAGTTTGCCGCGATAATTCCTTACGATCGTTGCTCGTTGCGACAATTTCTGCCGTTCGACGCGAGGAAAGTAGCTAATTCGCCGTTAACCGTTTACAAATCACCGCTGTAATTCCTTGCTCTCCGCGGAGCAAAGGAAAGTGTAACAACTTCGATTTTTGCACACGTTCTTTTTTTTCCGTGTTTGCACGAGGCGAGTAAAACGGCAGCAGTGAACTAGTTTTCAAAGTACACAGCCTAAGTTTCCATCAGTCCGTAGTTACGCCAGTTCTGTGTTAGTTTTCGATTTGTAGCTGCGAAACTTTTAACTTCGCGTCGGATCATTATGTATCCAACGTGAGGCTGGAGTTGCCGCGTAAGGTGTATCACAATTCTTCTTTTATCCAAGGAAGGGAATTACGCGGTACAGGATACTGGAGCAAAGTGGAGGAATAATTAATACTTGAAAATTAATTTTCAAAAGGGAAGTCAGGCAGATTCTTCTAACCACGTTTCAGCTAGGCAAAGATAAACAATCTTGCTCGCTGTCACATCGTCGATTCTACCAATTGTAAAAGCACGTCACAATTTTATACGATACAAAGGAAGTAACACTTTACATTCGTCATTTCAACGAACCGATTTTTCAGATTTAGATTTGCAACAGAAGACACTTGTCAAGCTCGTTCCTCGAAATTCTAAACTTCGAATTACCAACTTCCTAGTTGAAACGAGT
>NW_017100174.1:3133215-3162638 GCF_001263275.1 Habropoda laboriosa
AGACTGACAATTTTGCTCCTATTGCCACATGTGGTATAATACAGGGATGTTTGAAACGTAGTGACTAGGTGTGACTAGTGAAGTTCGAGATGAAACTGTGTACGATTGATGTTTAACGCTCGGTGTTTGAAACAGAACTATATGTGGTTGATGTGTAACTGGTGGCGGATAGAATGGAACAGGTCTCAGAGGAAACAGAATTCTCCGAACAGGATGGTAGTTGGTGATGTGTACATTTTCAAAATGATTATTATTTGTCGATCAGTTGGAATGGAGATGGAACGAGGACAATTATTTGCCTTAGGGGATCAGCTAGCACTAAGTTACGAATAAGCTTGAATAAATATGCAGGAAATGGCAAAAACCTAGGCTTTTTCCTAAAAAACTGCAGTTTTCGCCAATTCACGGAATTAATATCCAAAGGGTGACAATTTATAAACTTACCGATGCGAATTTTGTTTTGTCAATTGACTGAATAAGTATGCAAGAAATGGCAGAAACCTAGGTTTCTACCTGGATTCTTCCCAAATTCACCAAGTTAATATTCAAATGATGACAATTTATAAACTTACCGATCAGAATTGTGTTTCGTCAATTCACTGAATTAATATCCAAAGGGTGACAATTTATGACGTATCAAAGCGAATTTTGTCACCTAGGTCTGACGACTGAACGTGACCAACGAATTTTACAGCCATAATCCGTCAAACCGAGGCTCCTCCGCGTTTTCTAACTGCAACTCAACGACGTTGATCATCCCAGGTCTGATTATCCACGCTGGAAGTTACCTTCCACGTTGGTCAACCGCTCTCCTCCGTAGTTCGGTGCGAGTAACGACATCGGTGACATTATATGTACAGAGTGAGCGACGTTTCAGACGAAGTACATGGGGCAGAGTACACGGGATACGCGGCGTCCCGAACTGCATTGCGGTATACTCGACTTCCCGTCGAGTAAAGATGACCTTCCGACTCCACTTCCGTCGGAGTGAACCGATTTGAGCTTCGCTCTGTACAATGTGTCTTGTGTTTGCCCTTTCGAGACTATATTTCCCTGCTCGAAACTCCGCACGATTTCATATTCACAACTTAATCCCTTTCAGCCTTCCTATCTCGTTTCCCGGCAAAATTGTACACGCGTTACACGAAAGTGGCCACCGTCGAACGCCTCGACGCCGCTAATAAATTGAACGGATGATTTAGCGGGGAACGTTCCGGTCCCAGTTTTGCCTGGTTAAAGAAGAAATATCCCGTCGAGCTATTCTTTATCTCGTGACAAGTGAACGATGCGGAACGCGAGACGAGCTCGATCGGACGTTCCTGTTTCACAGATGAAGATAGATGGATGCAGCTGAAATTAACTACCAAGTGTCCGGTGGAACGGACAGCCCTTTTATGAGATTTACTCTGACGTCGCGGAGTAGCTGTCCCCGTCACGAAAGAAAGCCAACTCCATATAATTCCACCCTGTCCTTTTCACCGAAACTTCTGCAATCAACCAGCTCTTTTATGCTTACGAATTACTCCCAAGTGCCTTCGGAGATCGTTAAGATTGCTCGCTGTAATATTTCTTTTATCTGTCGTACAGGAAAATGTGCCTTGTAACAAATGATCCATAAATTAAAACTTGAAATAGCCGTTGAAATCTTCTCGAAGGGATTCGAAGCGTGAAATATGACTTTCTTCAATACTGCGCGTATAAACGAAGTTGTTTAAAATTCTTCAGTTTTCATTCGCCTTCTCCTCGAAGTAAATGGAGCGTAACAAGACGTAAAAGAAGATTGTATCCTACGTTTCGTGAAAGCAATCGCAAACTCGAGGAATACGTTCCTAACGATAAATCACCGAGGGAAACTTACGCGGACGCCGTTTCGTGGATGCATCCAGTATTAAACGCGAATTCCGTCGTAACGCTTTAACAATGCGTCTGTTCTTCAAATATTGCGTTCTCGACCTCATGCCAAACCGCAACGCCGTATATTACCTACAATGGCGCGGAAGCAGGATACACGTAGAACGGGGCGCGGCGGGACGCGCAAGGATTTAGAAGGAACACAACGACTGTTTACCCTGGTTAACTTCGGTACGCGTACCGGCGAAAAGAATTTTTGGCGCAAACATTCCGCGAACCGGAGGAAAATACGGGCCGGATTATTTTCTTCCGGGAAAGATTAATATTTAAAGGGTCGACGATATGGAAAACGGGCTGGGTAGGTATATACTGGAGCGTTACCATCTGAAATCTTTATATCTACACCGTGAAGGCGGTCTACGGTTAAGGAATTTCGTTCTTCCTTCGGAAATTCCTCTTGTACGCTGCGAGAGTAAATTCTATGCAAATTGATTGCACAGGACAGCTATTCGATTTGAATCGTCGGCATGTTGAACATTCTAAAACGCGTATAGTGTTGGAGGCGATGTTCCAGGCTTCTAGCAACACATCTGGTAAATGGTGTCGAAAATGTTTTACAAAAAGTTTTGTTTGGTCACATTTTTCGAAATTTTCAATGTGACATTTTTATTTCCTGAATGTTATTGTATCGCATCGAAATAACATTTAAATTACAGAATCAAAGTGTTTTAACTCTTTGCTATCGAACCTAGGGATATTCTCGGAAAAGCATTTTTACTTTCTAAACGCTCTGCGGACCCTCTTTGCCTACAGAATCGGGGAAAAATACTAATGATACGCACACAGCTTGAGCAAACTCGTTTGAATAAAATTTACACGTTCTTTAGGCAATAATTGACCGAGTGAGTGCTACCAAAAAATTCCGACCAGCACGACTAACATGCCTACGGAAAATATGACAGCAAAGAGTTAGTAAAGTGATATTCACCGACAAAACGAAAATATATTTGATATCACAGAAATTAACAGAGGCAATTAGTTGACCTATTTTACTCGGTACACCTTGTACATTCAACTCTAAAGTTAAACATACTTGAGGAGCGAAAATGTCTCAGAATAGACATTAACAAAATTTCAATAATCCTCGGGAATTTTATTGATCCAGCAAACGAGACGTTCTACCAGCATATCAGTACAAAAATTCAACACTTAATCCTCGTCGGTCCCGAGCGTATTCGTCGCGCTCACGCGTCACCAGCATGCTAATTAATGTCCCCGGAGCGACGGTGAAAAAGACGGTAAAGGCAGGCTGAGCGAACTGGTGGGAGAAAAAAAAAAGAAAACAACGACAATAACGTATTCCACCGAGGTGGCCGGCGATCTCTTCTCCGGCGTATCATTTTTCTCGGCACCCGGCCACACTTTTATTTCGCCGACATGATTAATGGCCCCGCGTCGGCTTAAGAAGCGTACACTCGAGATGCAGGAAGAAAGGCTGACCCGAAACGTCAAAATAATAATTCGCGGTATATATCAAGAGCGGTGTATAGAACGCGCGTATACCATCACGCGAAAGAGCCCCGGATTTTCTTCGTTGTTGGGAAAAAGGGGGGTTGGCGGAGACGATTTTACAATTCATGGCTGACGTGTATACGTGTACACGGGACCGCGATTTTTGCGAGAACGTGTATCTGTACACCGGGCCGGATATTGCAGCGAGCACACACCGCGAATACCCGGGGATTTATAGGCTTTTACTCGTTATTTGAAACGGATGCATATTGTTGCGCTCGTTTCAGGCGACGTATGAATCAAACGTGCGAGAAAAAACGCCGAACGAACAGGTACAGTGTATACGTATCGTTGCGGAGGGACGAGCAGGTGAAATTGATTTAGTTTCGCCTAGGTGTTTCGATTTTCTCACGATAAGGAAGTCTTCCGTCACGTTAGGCGAGTCTTCTTCGCGCTGGAAATGCAGAGGGAGAATCTGGAGTTTTTTCTTTCGTTTAATAATTGTTGATTCGAAGACTTTTGTACGATTAATTTGAAGATTTTTATACGATATATAGGATGTTTCATGTGTTAGGACATCAAGGGAACGATTTTATGATACGTAACTTTATTTCAGTAAACCGTTATTTTTAATTTAGCAGATCGGTCTGCAGCCAACATGCGGCACCTAGACTTTCTAAATATTAAAGAATAGGCTATTGTTCAGCTAGCAAGGCAAGATACCATAAAGTCATCTCCAAAGGGGTCTTCGAAAAAAACCGATGTAATTACCGAGGCCACTTGGTAAACTCCCTTCCGAGCAAGACGGAAGGTCAGCGTTGACCTGGCTGGATTTTCCCCCTTCTTACCAAACTTCGCTTCGCAACGACCATCATCGTCACCCCCGCTCCAAGGACATTTCGCGCTCCGGGCGCAATGGAAGGGGGTGATACGGGGTTGGTCAATTAGCATTTTTAAGAACCTCCCTTTGCATCCCTTCCTCAAATTTGGGAGAATTTGGAGAAGGGACAAGCCAATAAAGAGAGTGGAATCAGCGAGATTCACTTACTATTAATTCAGTATCAGTTAGATACCATTAGTGCAATATCATTCAGAGACTATTACCTCAGTATCAGTCAGACTATTAGTTCAAGATCTGTCAGTTTCGAACATTAAGAGTTAACTAGTAGGATCTCGAATCAGCGAGATCCATTCATTAGCAGTCTCAACCACTAAAATCAGTCATCTGAACATTGTTAGTTAGTGTAAATTGAGAACGATAAACTCATTAGACGGCACCAAGTGCAATATTCGTAAGTACGCGGAAAGTGAGTGTCCAAGTGCTTAACAAAATGCTATTTTCCGTTCAGGCCATTTGATATTTCGGCCTTTTCCTTCCGCTGACTTAAACTATGCAACTACGACGATAATTTGTTAAAACAAAAATTTTTCCTTGGCTCTGTAGCGTACCTTAAGCGTTACCTTTTTCTCGATAATAATGATTTTTGCAATCTTATAAATATTCGAAGACATATAGGGTGAAAAGCAAAACTGTTAGTCTCGACAACGTGGGGCGCATACGATCCACGCGGCGTGAATCGGTCCGGCACGGAACGTGTTAACCTATGATTTGTTTCTGACCATGCATCTAAACGTCAGTCATTTACTGTCTGAGTACTGTATCAGGTAACAAAAGTTAATCTGTTACAGATTAATTACATTTAGGAATTCTCAGTGTTATGAATTAGAACGAAAGTTAGGATTACAATGAATTTTTCTTATTAATATAACTATTTTTGTCATATCTTGAGTAGAATTTCTGTCACGAAACTGACTCGTTGTTATAGGTTAAGGGGTTAATAGGAACTTTTGGAGCACTTGACGGACCATCTTGCAGCTGCTTCTTAAAATTAATTCGGCAAGTGGTACAAAAACGCTGGTGAAAGATCGTGTAGAAGAGGAGAGGTTTCAGAGTAATTACGGGTTCCCAAATTAAACGAACTCGTAATTTAAATTCTCGCGATACCACGGCGGGTGCGATTTGCATTCTAGGACAAATATTTGAACGTCCGGTAGTAAAAATAAGAAAGAGAGCGGAGGGGTGAAAAAGGATAAATAGAAGCTACGCGACACGCGTTCGCTGGATTTAATTTACTTGGAACTTCAATTGCGCCCCCGGTGAAGATTTAATTTGACGAAGTCCTTCCTGTCCCGGACAGAATAAAAAAAAAAAAGAGAAGAAAAAAAATTAAATTCTTTTATAATAATTCGAATACGAATGTGAAATTCCTTTCAGATATTGTCGTTGAAAAATATTCAATTCGATTTCTACGCTGCCGGAATGGCGAGATTTTTTCAACATAGAAAGAGAAATTTGAAAAATTTTTCCAAATTCGCAGAACAAAATGTACAATTTCTAGTTCCAGCAGAATTAAAGTGCAAACAACAAAAAGAAGAGAAAGAAACAAAAAAAAAAAAAAGAATTGCCGGCAAATACTTATCGGAACCTTTTTTTTTTTCGATATTTCACAAGACTCGGTGGTTTCGCCCAAAATAAACCCGGTGAATTAAAAAAGACGTGTAAACTTAGCATGTGTATCTCGCTTTAGCATGGTTCGTCGACGTTAAAGGAAACAACAGAGCCAGTTATAGGAGTCGTTTTATTAAAAATTGAAATGAAGCAGTAAAAGGAAACTTCCGCAGTCCCGTGACGCGTTGAAATTGGTACGGTAACTGCCGGTTCGCAGGCCGAAATCGTTAATCCACTTTACGCTCGGCACATTATACGTAAAGCCGAGGCTACTAAAAGCTCGGGGAAGTTTCGCCATTAGGACGTACAATGCGTGATGCAAAACTTAATGTTTCGAGGTGGGAAAAAAGAGGAGGAAGAGAAGAGGGAACAGGGGAGAGGATAGACAGTAGGAAGAAGAGCTAATGTTTACTTATCAGCGACGTTTTACGTTTTCGTTTGCAACGATATTTCTTTCCGAGGAACTTCGACTACGTTTCACCCGTATGTTCTCTTCCGTATCTTTCCGTCGTTAAACTCGATTACCATTGAGGGAATAAGAGTATGGTATCGCGGGAGACCTAGAAGGCTCTAACAGGTAGCTTTCCGCCGGATTCGTTTGAAATTGGAATACAAATCGGCAAGCGAAGCGGAGAGATATTCCCGACACGTACGCGTATTATGAGCGTGCGCACGTGCACTCTCTCTCTCTTCGAGTTTTATGATAGCAAAATTTGAACAATGAGAGCAGCCATTCCGCGGCGTAATAACCGTACGTTATGAAGCGTTATTACGACGTATTAGTATTCAAGCAGTTGTACCATTCTTACGTTTCATACACCGTGGAATGTGTTTAATGCTTATGCTATCACGGCCAACCGACGAACTACCTGCAGATGGTAGTTGGAGGAAGCTTGAGAAATATTCCTATGGCATATGGTAGAATCTCGTAGAAAACAGCTGTTTAACAGCACACGTGAAACCACGAATTGGGAGACAAGGTAGACGTAGATTATCCATTTACCGTCGAGGCGGAGCCTCGGAGACTCCGCTGTTTCTGTCGTTTCTGTTTTCTTCCATTCTATTTAGAACTCGACATTGCTGTATTAAAACGAAATTAATAGAAACAACCACTCTGTTCTATAATGTTCGTTAGGAAAATGTGTAATAAAGGTAAATCGGTAAGAAAAGTTGTCAGGAATGTCCCGTATTTATGTGTAAGCTAACTGGAAGTTCAGGAGTTTCGTAGACTCCATATCGGGCTTGACGTCCCAAAACCAGTTTGGACAGTAGAGGATTATGGTGGTTGGTTATGAAAGGGGAAGAAAGATTCGTTTAAGGCACCAGATCTAAACAGAACATTCACGTGCTGAAGCACGTGAGAGGGACAGCAGTCGTAAGTATTGGCTGACGCTGATCGTCGAACGTTAGTCATTTGCTAATATCAAGGACGAATTTTTATCAGTTCGTAGAAAATGTCAAGCCGTTGTAATCTGCATCATCTACAATATCTATGAACTACGACTACGTCCCTGTCTCGTCAAAATGTCACCACGTGCATTTGTTTACAGCTGGTGCCTTGACTCGCTGAACGTAGTACAGGAGACCTGTGTTAGATTCCTCGTCAGGTTAGAAGTTGTGTACATTTTAGGTGTACAAATTCGATGCCCTTTTTCACAAACTTCAATGTTTATTTACAAAAAAGTCCAACACATTTAATATTTCTAACCTTGTTCGGTCTTCACAGGCGCGGTTTATGGCACGATCGAACGGCAACGGTTACTTTTGAGTTCAGGATTTCGTTTACTGCTTGTACGTGTCTAATTACACCCTGGCGAGGGTCACTAGAATTGCTTGTGGAATTTTTAGTGATTTCTGTCCCTTACGCTCAATAGCCTAAGAACATGCCATAAACCACGAATTTCCGAACGGCAGATCTACCTGTAACGGTACGCTTGCCGATGAGTCTGAGGAAATTCCAGCTTTTTGGACTTCGGGCCCACCCCACGCGGTCGTCTCCCACCCTTCCAAGGTGACAGCGCGCTAAGGGCGCACTGGAAGACTTTCCGCCCACCCCACGCGGTCGTCTCCCACCCTTCCAAGGTGACAGCGCGCTAAGGGCGCACTGGAAGGGCGGTGAAGACGCTATTAGACACCCTGATTGATAAACCAAAAAACTCTCCCACGGACGTCCGAGGGACGACGTCGAGATTTCATTCGTCCAGCAAACACCAAGGAGCAACCAGCTCAATTGTCACTTCACTAGTCCCAGTATAACTGTGTGGTCCTTCGAGAAGGTTTTGAAATAAAGTTGGCACACCACGTGCAAGTACAAACCAAGCTCGAAAGTTGATTTTGCAACGATCACGGGCAGTAACAAACCTTTCTTCACAAAGTCTTGATATTTTTCAGATAGGGAAATCGTCAGTTACCGAATAAATGAAAAAAAAAAAAATGATTTAGAAAATAATTTCTATTATCTTAAACGACCTTTCTCCATTTATTGGGTGACTGACGAATTCTCTATCTAAAAAAATATCAAGACTTGGCGAAAAAAGGTACCGAATTAATTTGTACACCTAATACTAATACTAATGGTAACCTTAACGAAGACTAGCGAGAACGGATGTCAGCAAAGCACAGAAAGTACCGCAACAAGATCAATCACACGTCAAACAATTCTCGAAACCAGGTGTGAAGTGAACGCTTTAATCGACGTTCGCGTGATAAGTCACGGGTCTCCGTTCTCAATCGCTATTCCATCGTCACACCGTGCAAGAATCTTGATCTTCAACGGATGCAGTCCGTTGAATTTATACGGGAAGCAATTTCTCATTAGATCACGTGCCAGGATCGTGAGATAACGCGACGATCGATTCGCATCAACGGGTGTACATACGTCTCTAAGCATCCAGTCGTCGATTTGGTAGTAAGATTAATCGCGCCCATAATATCACGCTCCTTTCCCGAACACGCGATCCCTCGCGGTCGTTTTTCAACGACAAATTAGTCACGTAGCCCCTGGTGCAACGTGCTTTTTCTCTCTCTCTCTCTCACCCCTTGCCGTCAGCTCTCAACGATGACGGGACAACTCTCGCCGGATAGAGTTTGCATAAAAGGTGCGTTTCTGTTCCTTTGAGGGAGATACTGTTCGCGGGATGGAGGGAAAAAAAAGTTAATGAAATTCTCGCGAGGAGGAGAACGAAAAGAAGCAGGAATACTTTCGTCGGTTCGTGCTTCGCGCTACAATGGACAGAGAGGAGTCACTGGAAAATTTACCAAAGATAAGAGGAATTTTACCTATGTGCATACTCGAAAAAAGTACGACCGGATGATCTTGGTTTTCGCGGATGAATGGAAATAGACGAACGTAGCTAAGTACAGCTACAAAGTGTCTCTTATAACAGCCGTTCGTTTTTTCCCTTCTTTCTTTCTTTTTTTGCGAGATTTACTCTAGAGGAACTGTTCCTGTCGCGGAGGAAATGAACTCGGCGCACGTGATCCTCGGCTTCTTTTTAAAGGGGAATTTTATAATCACGGATTTTTCTGTACCCGGGGGATTATTTGCCATTCGGATTGTTCAGGGAAGCACCGTTCGTTGTGACGAAAATTGCATTTTCAAATTCGAAATAGGTGGGATGCGTTACTCTTAGAATTTCCTGCGTGGAAAAATACGAGAATTCAGGTTTATCTGTTCTACTATATTCATTTTTTATTCGTAGTCTCGTTTAATCCTTTCGCTACTATACAACGTACCCGTGAAAATTACGTTTAATTAACCACACTGGTTTTTTTTGGTGGCCACGGGGGGGCCACGCACTTAGGCCTGGCGACTCTTGGCCCTCGAGGCGAAGAATCGAGAGATGTTTTCCCAAACATCTCCGAGTTTCTTCGTCCTCGAGGACAAGAGTACTGCCTCGGCAATGCAGGCCCGCGCCCCCACTTCCTGGGACATTCCCAGGGAAAAGGGGCTACTTCAGGGAGCCCCGAAAAAGGCACGAGGCCTTTTGTCGTAGAGCTTCTCTGCACGCGCATCGCATAGTACGTTTGAAATTAGTTTAAGCATTACGTTTAAATAAATGTATTTTCGTTACCCACTTTGCGAGTAATCATTTGCACCACGTCACTTCCAAAATTCTAACGTGCACATTTTTACGCATTAATAACAGCGAATTTTAATTCAATCCTCCATTTTTATTCAAACTAAAAATATTTTATATTTTTAAATGACACTGAGGTTTAATAAGTAGTACACAATTGCGAATAAAATTTTATGAAAAAAATGACCGACTGTGTCAAACAGTGTCATAAAAGTGATAACTCGAAAAAATTCTACTGTGCGTATGCGTAAGACAGACACAGCAATAGCGCTACGCCCTCAATATTACAATATTGCACCGTTAATAAACGAGCACCTCAAAAACAGACCATATCCACAATCTCAAGTTATTTCAACCCTACCATCGAAGATAAAAACCACCCTATCCATCCCGTCCATACTAAGCAGACATCTCGTTACCGACCACTCGAATCACCGATTCACCTTCGATCCTGGTAAGAACGTTTGGTTCGCGTAAAACGCGTAACGAAATTCCAGACGGGGCAAAGCCACGCCACAGGTCTAGGTATAAGCACCGGGCTATAGGAAGTAGGTGGCCGGGAAACGACGCTACGCCACGAGAAGAGTGACGGTACGGGAAGAGGTCCCTGTAATGGAGGTTTATTGGCAATTAATCTTGTGGACCGGATGCGCCCGCTTCGCCGGCCACGATACACTTCCGTCTCGCCTGGCTACCGGTAAACCGACGAGAGATGTATTGCATCGTCGCACGGAATCAAACGTACGTCCTTCCCTCGTATCGGCAGCTCTCCAGACTCTCCTCCTCTCTATAGTACCGGTTCGGTTTCTCTCTGTACAGAGTCGATACCGATTCACCTGGCACGCCAGGGCTACAGAACGTCTTTGTCTCGCTACCGGAGCCCCATTGTTGCGCGACATCCTCGGATATTCTCTGGGTACCCGTCGATATGATCGAACGGACCGGTGTGCAGGTTGAAAGGCGGCCCGGGATCTTTCGCGGCGCTACGCTCTCCCGGTGCATTAGGGAAATGCGACAGGAAAGAGGATTGTACCCGGTAAATGTTATCGACGACGGATCTGCCAAGTTCCGCGGGAAGGATGTTATTCTTACGAGCGGTTTCGCGTGGTTAAACGCCGCCCCGTCAGGGAAGAAATGTGTAACGAGCGGCTGTGCCGCTCGGGGTAGACGTTTAAATATTTGGACGGGGAAGCTTTTCTTCCGGGGATATTTATGAGCGTTCTAGGGTACGTTTTTAAGGATTTATCAGGTAAATTGGCTCGGATTTCTTGGATCTACTGTAACGAATTAGACTGGGGATGTTTGGGCAACTGTGACATGTTCGTGCCCGATTTGAAAATAAAACACAAGCGGTGTTCCGTCCGATGCGGAACAATACGGCAAAAATCCTCGAAGGTTCGTTTACGACATGGCAATTGCCCAATAGAAATATGCAAAACACGTGAGAGTAACGTTACAATTTCTTGAATTACGGAAACAACGCTAATCCTTAGGTAAATTTCGCATAGTAAAGCTGGTAAGGTTGTAACGTTACTCTCATTTATTTTCCATGTTTAGATATGTTATAATCGCGCAAACATCCTTAGTCTAAAGACCTACGAGACATCGCAACTTCATACCAATAACACTGTTTATCCTGGCGATAAATATTCAAGCTCAACACTGTCCTGTACAAACACATCCGAACTGCAATCCAAAGCTACCAGAAATATCAAAAATCTTACGGTCCAAGCAGAAACATTCCCCCTCGATAATTCCAACTAGTTACTTCCACACGTTAAACACAAATCTCGAGGCAAGCAGCGAAAACTACCGGCAATACCCTTATTTTCCAGCGTCAGCCGTCGGAGCCCGGCATCGGAGTTCCCCTTTAACCGGCAATCCCCTCGTAAAGGTGAAAAGAGAAATGGATCGAAGCCAAGAGTGGCGCACAGAGGTGTTGCCTGCAACTCGAAGTCACCACCGCCGCTTCCCTTCCCCGCCTTCTTCATTGCTCTGTGTCGCGCTACAGCACCGCCGTGAGTTGCCTCTCCTCTTCGAGAGAAGAGTTTTCTTCGTTGGTCGTTAATGACCGCGCTCGTATTAATTTCATCTCCCTCCTCGACGCGTTTTAATTGAACGTGTACGCGAGCATCGAGACGCGTCCGCGACGAGAAAACCGTGGAATAATTACCGAGGGACGATAACGCCGCCGTTGCTTAAGCTCGAGATCCCGGGAACAAACGTACCGAGGAATGATCAAGCCTCCAGCCGTGGCGTTAGGGGAACGCGTGTCGTGTCTGCGTCGTCGATGATTGTCGATCTGTTGATCGATGCGTACGGGGGACTCTGCTTCGACAATTTTCAGTGGCGTGTTGCACGTGCGTTGGTTGTTTAAGTTATGGGATGCCTGAGTGGGAAAAGTGAAACTGAGGGATTGAATGATTAGAGAGGAAATTTTAAGAAGTTTGCTGACAGATTTAAGGATTTTAGAGTGTTAAATGCCAATGGTAAGTTTGGAACGCTCGAAGGAAAGAAGAGGAAGAATATAAGAAACAATAGAAGAATCGATGCAAAAGAAATTAAGCAAAGGTGATTATTACTAGGATAGCTTGTTTAAAGGTAAGCAAAAATGTTGCAACGAAGATTTGCAAGTGTCAGAGATCACTGCTAAGCTTGCAACATTCGAGGGAAGGATGTTGTAAAAGGAGGAAGAATATAAGAAACAATAGAAGAATCGATGCAAACAAAAATTAAGCAGAGATGAAGGAAGGACTTATTGTTAAGATAACTTGTTGGAAGGTAAGCAAAGATGTTGCAACGAAGATTTGGGAGTGCCAGAGACTGCAGGCCCGCGCCCCCACTTCCTGGGACATTCCCAGGGAAAAGGGGCTACTTCAGGGAGCCCCGAAAAAGGCACGAGGCCTTTTGTCGTAGAGCTTCTCTGCACGCGCATCGCATAGTACGTTTGAAATTAGTTTAAGCATTACGTTTAAATAAATGTATTTTCGTTACCCACTTTGCGAGTAATCATTTGCACCACGTCACTTCCAAAATTCTAACGTGCACATTTTTACGCATTAATAACAGCGAATTTTAATTCAATCCTCCATTTTTATTCAAACTAAAAATATTTTATATTTTTAAATGACACTGAGGTTTAATAAGTAGTACACAATTGCGAATAAAATTTTATGAAAAAAATGACCGACTGTGTCAAACAGTGTCATAAAAGTGATAACTCGAAAAAATTCTACTGTGCGTATGCGTAAGACAGACACAGCAATAGCGCTACGCCCTCAATATTACAATATTGCACCGTTAATAAACGAGCACCTCAAAAACAGACCATATCCACAATCTCAAGTTATTTCAACCCTACCATCGAAGATAAAAACCACCCTATCCATCCCGTCCATACTAAGCAGACATCTCGTTACCGACCACTCGAATCACCGATTCACCTTCGATCCTGGTAAGAACGTTTGGTTCGCGTAAAACGCGTAACGAAATTCCAGACGGGGCAAAGCCACGCCACAGGTCTAGGTATAAGCACCGGGCTATAGGAAGTAGGTGGCCGGGAAACGACGCTACGCCACGAGAAGAGTGACGGTACGGGAAGAGGTCCCTGTAATGGAGGTTTATTGGCAATTAATCTTGTGGACCGGATGCGCCCGCTTCGCCGGCCACGATACACTTCCGTCTCGCCTGGCTACCGGTAAACCGACGAGAGATGTATTGCATCGTCGCACGGAATCAAACGTACGTCCTTCCCTCGTATCGGCAGCTCTCCAGACTCTCCTCCTCTCTATAGTACCGGTTCGGTTTCTCTCTGTACAGAGTCGATACCGATTCACCTGGCACGCCAGGGCTACAGAACGTCTTTGTCTCGCTACCGGAGCCCCATTGTTGCGCGACATCCTCGGATATTCTCTGGGTACCCGTCGATATGATCGAACGGACCGGTGTGCAGGTTGAAAGGCGGCCCGGGATCTTTCGCGGCGCTACGCTCTCCCGGTGCATTAGGGAAATGCGACAGGAAAGAGGATTGTACCCGGTAAATGTTATCGACGACGGATCTGCCAAGTTCCGCGGGAAGGATGTTATTCTTACGAGCGGTTTCGCGTGGTTAAACGCCGCCCCGTCAGGGAAGAAATGTGTAACGAGCGGCTGTGCCGCTCGGGGTAGACGTTTAAATATTTGGACGGGGAAGCTTTTCTTCCGGGGATATTTATGAGCGTTCTAGGGTACGTTTTTAAGGATTTATCAGGTAAATTGGCTCGGATTTCTTGGATCTACTGTAACGAATTAGACTGGGGATGTTTGGGCAACTGTGACATGTTCGTGCCCGATTTGAAAATAAAACACAAGCGGTGTTCCGTCCGATGCGGAACAATACGGCAAAAATCCTCGAAGGTTCGTTTACGACATGGACGTGCCTACAAATGTAATTCCGCGATTAGCCTTTTTCGAGTTTTAAAAGTAATAAAATGTATTCAATCGTTTCGTGTTTTTCAAACAATAGCTTAGACTTTCGTTTTCGTTCGTTCAAACAATCGGCCATATCGTAAACCGGGAACTTCCGAAGGGTCGACCAAACCTCGCTCATAACGGTTTCTGCAGTCAAAGGTCAACCTGGAGGAAATACCCGCGGTCATCGTCGAACCTTCGAGGATCTCCCCCCGATCGAGGCCATAGCCCTCACTCCCGCACCAAGAGGGCTGGCCAAAGGGCGTCTTCGCATTTTTCAATCGTACGCTGATTGGAAATTCGAAAAGGGCCAATCAGCGTATTTGAAGAAACCTGAAGGTGACGCCGCGAAAACCGACAGGGCGAGACGGCACTTGGAATAGTGACTTCGAACCGACAAGACACGTCTAGTCTCAATCGTTCGGAGACTAGATTCGAACCATTCGATCTCCAAAGAAATTCGGAAATCGAAGCGTCGCGACCACCGACGAGACCAACAGGTTAAGCTGGGCCTTACAACCTCAGCCGAGGAAATTTAATCCGCGTACGGTGATCGCGCACGGGCGGGCAATCAAGCTCGATTGCCAAGCTACGAAACAAGCGGTCTGCGTGAAGGCACGTTTAATTTGAAAATAAAACACAAGCGATGTGCGTGAAGGCACGTTTAATTTGAAAATAAAAAGAAACGAAATGAACAATTATTTGAAAATAAAACACAAGCGGTGTATCTCTCGATAGGAATGTAACATGACGCTGAAACATCTGCACCGAAGTGTGATAAGGTTCCCGCAACCTCTGAAAATCAGGTACGAACTTTTGCAATCATCCAATATAAGAAATTGATCCTTTTATTTAGGTATCGTAGATGATTGTTAACCGTTCGAGTGCCACGGGATGTTGCAGAAATCTGACCGAAAAGTACCAAGCGGCGCGATCGCGTTTCTTTCATTTGATGTCGAAAAATTCCAAAAATTTGGAATACGACCGTTTGGAGATAACACGAAACAATGGCAATATTGATCATGTGCAGGTACAGGTCTATTTTTTATGAAAAAATAGACAGAGTGTAGGAAATAGAATAAAATTTACACTTGGTGGCCCAATGCGGAGGCACTTTTCGATGTCGAATACGAATATAATATCTCGTTAATTATTAGCTCCAGGACAAACAATGTTTAATACTTTTCTACTTGGAAATTAACGAGCTTTTGAACTGCCGTAAAAAAATAGGACATTTCATTTAAAAAAACAAAGGTGACCTTCATATCTCTGAACAAAGATGTTGCAACGAAGATTTGGGAGTGCCAGAGATCAATAATAAGCTCGCAACATTCGGGGGAATGTAGGTAGAGATGTTGTAAAAACAGGAAAAAACAACAGAAGAATCGATGTAAAAAGAAATTAAACAGAGGTGAAGAAAGGACTTATTGACAGCTTGTTCGTAGATAAATAAAAATGTAACGAAGATTTTCGAGTGCCAGAGATCACTGGTAAATTTGCAACATTCGAGAGAAAATCGGTAAGAATAAATAGAAACAATAGAAGAATCGGTACAAAGAAAGAAAAATTAAGGAGAGGTGATTATTGTTAGAATAGTTTGTTGAATGATAGACAGGACCATTGCAATGAAGAGAAAAAATAAAATAAATTAAGCAAAGGTATAAGAATAGCTCGTTGAAAGGAACGAAGGAGGTTGTGTACTCCCAGCATTGTTCCAACATTTCCAAATAAAATTGCGATCCTTTTGCACCGGTCCCGGAATAACGAGTAATTAACGATCTACACTCATTGGGCGTTAAACATGTGACGCTTAATTCGCCGATAGGTTGAACTCCGTCGATTAAAGCGTTGGAAACGTCAATAAGCGATTTACACGGTACAATCGATGCGAGAGGATGATCCGCGTTATATTTACCGATAGCTGTTGAATGCCCTCGATACACTATCACCGGCCCCAATACGACTTGAATAGCGTATATCCGGCTTCAATAATATTTCCAGAATTGTATTTGGAAACTTACCATGATAGGCTGCACGATCAATCGCGATCCGCTCCGGGTTTATTCATGACCGTGCCTATAGTGAACGAATCAATTCATGACCTTTCCGAACAAAAGGACTCGATGTTATCGCTTATGCTGCGTACCTGTTACAGAGAAATGATCATTTGCATGCTCGCCTATGGAATATTGACGAAAGGTATGCAAATTAATGACCGTGGAAAATTGTTTCTTGATTATTCCACGATTCATTGTTCGCCAACTTTAATTGTACGCATTCGCCGACTATTATGTTACACGAAGTTGCCGCACACAGTATCATATTCCATTATCATCGCGTACAGTTTCCTACTGTGAAATCTAGAATTAACCACGGGCCGTAACAGTTCAGATCGCCTTCGTTTCGGGTTGATTAAAGGCGTAAAATACCAGAAATGTGTTTCATGTTGTTTTATTAAATGTTTAGTTCGAACGGGTGTCGTTCTAGGTTTTACACTATCTGCCGACCTTGTGCAGGTACGTCGGTTTTATACTAGTTTTGGCACCTTGCTTCCGACCAATCAACGGTCAGGAAAAGGGCCTGGAGTCGAGCGTCGCTTCATGGGCTTTTCCCGACTTTGCTCCCTTCCTACCCGTGGCGGTTGCTTGGCGTTTTGGTTTATAATTATAAAGGTGTCTAGTATCTAATAAGAATGTGTGGGGGAGAGGCAGTGGGTTCGTAACAACCACGAAATTTCATTCACTCTATAACGGTAATTTAATATAGAATAATTCGAAAGTAACAAAGCTACGGTTCGTTAACGTGGAATATTATTTCTCCGAATGTTTAATACTTCGATTATTAAGATCTTTCACCGTTTATCGTTGCGACTCGAAAAATTCTGAAATTGCTTTCCTGATTCTAATTAATCACTTCCTACCATAATTCCTCTATCCACTTTAGCTTCAACGCCTGGCGTACGGCACGCAGAGAGAAGCGATCAAGTTCAAGGTCCTGTCAAACTATCGTACAATAATGCTCGCGTATGTTTCTAAACTGAAGTTTCAGGCTAGACCGCCGACGTGATGGCCAAGATTTATTTGCATGACTATCCGTGCTACATCGCCCACGTATACAGACACGAATACACACACGTACGTGTACACCGGTGGATACATAAGCGAGATAAACGCAATACTTCGTGTCATCTGCCAGATTACACGAGATAACATTTGCTATACGCGGTATTGTCGCAGTTTATATCTATCAGAGTGGCAGTGAAAGGAGTCGCGAACGGTGAAAGAAACACGGTACACACGTGCGGTGCCTTTGAGAAACACGACTTCTTCAAATGTAGAAAAACTTATTCAACTTTTTCTTCACTTCCCTCTTCCTTATCCGAGAATGAAGCTACTACCCGGTCGAATGCCAGAACACATTTTCTCTCATTACGAACTGTACGAAACTGGTTCTTGGAAAAATAATTCAGAAATACGGTAGAATTAACTTTTACAAGCGTTACGTACCGCTGGTTCAAAAAAGTGTCCATTTTTACGTTTACCATATACACATATCCTGTTTATTGTTACGCTTCGATTTCGATTCGCTGTTTCTTTTTTTTTTATTTTAATATCAATTCTACTTCTCGTTAGCTCATGTGAAATTTTTCGCCGCATTTATCCATTTGCGGCTAACATAAAGTACACGCGCGCAGTCTACGAGATTCATCGGGTAATACTCGTTATTTCTACATTTCGCGAAACACCACGAAAAATATCAGAACGTAACACAAACCGGGATAACACAGCAAAAATGTACTTGAATTGAAGAACGCAATCATTAAAATCGGGCGTGTAACTGTTTTTCCCCGTATCTTTGTTTCGAATATGAACAAAAACGAAACGACGTTGGAAAATTGTTGAAAGTTCAAATTGTCCCAAATTCACCAGGTGTAGTAAATGAGAGAGAGAAAGAAACGGAGGTCTAAAGAAGCAATCACGGACGCAGCAGAAAACGTCGAAGAGTTGGCGAAAAGTAGACGTGACTTCCGGGCAAGACCATTCCTCGAGGATAAAGAGAGAGAGAGAGAGGAGGTGCCGCCAGGAACAGAAAGGTGGGCGGGGAAATACAAGGTGGAAGACGGTGCTGGCTGTGGTACAGAGGTAGGAGGCGAGAGAATTAGTGGGTGGTCCTCTACGCAGATAATTTGTGGCGTGCAATCCCGGCCCAGCCATCTAGCCGGATAGCTAAGGCGTAGCTGTACCCGTTTCGTAGTAATTTACTCGGCTTCCCCAGGACCCCAGGACGAACGAGTACACTCCGGAAGCGGCTGGATTGATCGATCGAGGACGAAGTGTATCGCGTCGCTCGGTTAGAGACCAATCGCCCGAATTCAATGACTATGATAGTGTTGGAAACGCGGCAATCAATTGCAATGATCATTCGGACACGCTGTGTGCTACTTAAATTGTGCAAGAGACGAATGTATAATCAACCTTGCAAAGTTCAACGCAAGGTGAAAAAATGGTTAATGAGAGGATCGAAGTTTCAAATTTTTATTTTTTTTATAAAATAAATTATATAGACCACTTGTTTGTTTTTCTTTTAACCCTTTGAGATCGTATTTAACTCAGCCATGAGTGGTCAGCTGGTTAGAATTAATTTTCATGAAATGAACACTAGTAATATTGTTACGAATCGCGATATGTTTGATGCGAAACCGATAATTGTCCCTCTTTTTGAGTCAGACCATTTAAGGAATCTACTCGGGATAGGGGACTCAGGTAGTGCTCGTATTAACGCACAACAGTTTGTTGTTAAAACTATGTATTTATGAATGAACGTGAACAGAGCGCGAAATGCCTAAGCTTACTGATCGGAAAATTGTGTGTCGTGTCGTGTGGTGTTCGCTATTTTATAAACTACGTGTGTGTTGCGATTGGTGGTGTGAAAATTGTCGTAGGTGGTGGAAGTGTGTGGTGTGTTTGGGGTGTGTCTGGTGGTGGTGTGAAAGTGGGGAATTTGTCCTTACATTTGTTATATTGCTTGTCTGAAATTGGCGATGTCGAAGGTCTGTCTTATTGTCTTAGGGCATGTGGTGTCCAGGTGTGAGAGTCGTCGAATTTTTGGTGTAATAAAGTAATTTGCCCATGCAGGCTAAGACCTCGCCTTTTAGAAGGTGCTGTCTATTGAAAATACCGATGTTATTGTTCGGCTCGTCGGTATGGCGTCTGTTACGCATGTGACAATATAATAAAAAAGATTATAAATTTTTAACTTTGCATACGTTTAACAGAACCACGTGCAGTTTCGTTGTATATAAATATTACATTTTATATTTCTCCATCGTGTGATATAAGTGCTTTGGTGAGCAAAGGGTTAATTGAAGCTAAATTAAATCTTGAAACAGGTTGAGTTTCCTACAGCTAGCAATATTAGGTATATTCGAGGCACTATTCCTGACGAATTAATTTAAAGAGAGAGAAATCAGTACGAACCAGGACGTAACAGGAATGAACACTTGCTTCTTAACCCGAAATTAGCTTTCGAATCCTGCTACGATAGACAGTATCCATAAAGCTAAAGCAGCCACTTCGTTACCTTCAGGGGAAGTATCACCGTGTATCAACCAGATGCTATACACGACAAACTTTTCCTGCAGATGCGTAATTGATTTGTTCCGCTCGTGAACCGAACAACCTGCTCGATGTCCCCCTTGGAGATCAGCGTCCCCCCCATCCGTTTGTCCGCCGCTCATACTGCACACTGTGTCTGGTGTCACGTTATAATGAATGCAAGACGTCGACGTGGATGATGATGAACAGAGGTTTCCGGATGTTACCAAATATTCGGGTTCGGTGCGCGGCCACGCTGTATGGGATCCGTTGTTGAGGGATGTCAACGACATCCCCTGCGGTCTCCATGTCATCCTGCCGCCCCTGTTCCCGTTATGGTGTACAACGGTGCACGCAGGTGAGGCCTCCATGGGGACCGAATTCGTGACGTGTACTTGAAATTAGCGGCGAAAAATTCTCGAGACACGCGGAGTGTCGTATCAACAATTAGGTAGGAGCGTTTTAGCGTGCTGCTACGTGTAACGATGAATTTAGAAGATAAATGATTTCGTTACGCGTGCTCGATTAATCTTGGATAATTGATAAACCGCAGGAAACAGAATATAATTTCCAATTATCCACTCCAATTAATATTAATAGAAATTTGCAAACGTAATTAAAAAGCTAGTAGAATATAGACATAAGTAAGGATTACTATAAACGGACATGTGGTTATTATATCAATGGCCGTAATACTGATGGATGTAATATTGATTATATGGTATAACGTAGCTTCGTCCATTAAAACAATATTAAATGTATCACGATAATCCATTATTATTCTGTAGAGCGCTTAAGTACACCCCTTCATACTATTATCTTTCGACTTGACAACGTTCAAAGCCAGCTGAATAATTGAAAATGCGCCGGATTTCTCGGAAACTATATTAAACTACTCTACACGTAGTCCGTAAAGAGATAAATTTACCCTATTCGTAATCCACACCCGACAAACCCTCTTCGTTCACACGTATTGAACGTACCTATACACGCGAGAAAAAGTCGTACGAAGTCCTCTAACTTTACCAAAGGAATATCCTGCCCCAAATGAAGACCAAAGCTGTCGGCGTTAAGCGGGCACACCGCTTAGAATACTTATTACGGAACGAAGCTCGCGATTTAGGCAGGCGCACGCAGGAACCGGGACACGGACGCATTTACATCGGTCTCGGGATCGCGGAGCGTTCGCTAATATCCTTGACAGGTCGTACACCGTGAGCCGTGCCACGCGTCCGGAATACTAATACCATCCGCCGCGAATTCCATACGAATTTTGTATTACACCGGTATTTCTGGTGAAATATCGGCGACGTTGCTCGTAAATCGAAAATGGTAATGGGACCCAGGAGCAGCCATTACCGTCGGCCGAGCAAGAAATCCCGCAAGGCGTTAGATTTATCCTGTTCCCAGTGAACGATGATACATTATTCTCTAGCGTCGTTAAGACTGCAAAGCTAACCCATTATATCGTTCTGTGACGTCTCATCAGGGGAGACCGCCCAGCCCCTTCTCGTCACGCTGCACTTGAAACCGTCTCCGTCACCGACGCCACAGCTCGTAATTGAGTGCGCTGCTCGACGATACGTGAACACACTCGTGGGAACACGCGCCGATGTAAACCAAGCCTCTACATGCGACGAACATCGTCCGCGTGGAGGGTCGTGAAGAATTTACACTGCACGGTCGTTTCAACCACTCGTTTACATTCCGTGGCTTCCTAGCTTCCTGTAAAATGCGCGCTAACGGCCACCCCTGTGTTACCTCGTAATACCTCTGCCTGTGGTCCTGTGCGACGCCTGGCCCAATACGGTGGACCCTGCAATCGGATTTCCCCGGATAATCCGACTTTTTTCCATGTCGATAACCGATTAAGCGAAAAGTTTGATTAATCAATATAGAAACTTCGATTAATCGAAAAGTTCGACTATCGATATCGACAGTCGATCAATCTATTTTCAATTTCGTCGAGATCGACCGCGGGAAGTTCGTGAAGAATTTACACCGCACAGTTGTTTCACCGACTCGTTTACATTCCGTGGCTTTGAAACTGAGTGTAAAACGCGCGCTAATGGCTACCCTCGTGTTACCTCGCAGTGCCGTTGATCGCACGATGCTTGGTCCGATGAGCTCGAGCTTAGAATCGGATTTCCAGGGATATCTTTGGTTAGAGTGGATAAGCGTATTTTAGCTGGATTTCTTTGTAAAGGTCTTTGGAATAACTTTACGTAGGTGTTAGTAGTGGTGGATTAAAATATTGTTGAAAGGGAGACGTTACAGTATTGTAGCATCGGCGAAATTAGTCGAAACAAGTTAGATCTATCTTAAAACCATTCCGGATTCGTCTTTAAAACGATTGCATAATAAGTCTGGAGATTTACAATTCAACAGCCCTCTTGATCTTCCTCCTGAATAATTGAACATCACTTTGTCAATCCCGGTGAGAGGATGAAAAATACACAATTTTCGGTGCGAAACAACAACTTCATATCCGCTGTATTTATTTGTTCAACAAGTTCGGTTAAGCTTCCGCGAAGCTTCGTTCGAATAACACTAATAAACGACCACCGAAATACACTTAGCCCGTTAAAACGCGAAATCCTCTTTCTACCACCCCGTTGCAACATCGCGTAATTTCGCCGCAAAAATTCTTGCGTCGATTATTCACCAGTTATATCATTTCGCAGCGGCTGAGCCGTAACGGCGGGATATTACAGTCTGGCCGTGTGTAGCTCGCAAGCGAGGCGCGTTTTAATATCGCGCGAAGGAGAGCCGGAATATCCAGCCGCGCGGGCTAGCCTAGGCGCAACCCTAACGCAGGCACCAGACGTCACTCCCCCGAGGAACGACGCGCGTTCCCTTTCGTCGCGGGACCACGATACACACACGGTTCCTTGTGTACAGTAGACGGTTGGTTTCTCTGTCCGCTGGTAGCCTTGAATGAGAAACGTCGAACGGAACGAGGAGGGAAAAACGCGGCGCTCGAAGGGGAGGGACCCCAACGATGCCCGTTGAGGGCCAACCAAGCGGACTTAAGTAGTCCTTCCGCACACTAGAAACCGTAACGCTTGGTGGAAACGCGGCCGCCGGATGAGTCGAGTGCGCACGTACGAGGAGGACAAAGTTGTAGGCCAAGACGGCCGCAGGCGATCTTCAAGCTCGAAGCGTCTACTGTCTTCGGTCGAGGACCGGCTAATTGGATACTCTGCAGCCGACACTCGTTCCTTTTTCCGAGTCAACCTCTCTCTTCCCTCTTCCCCCTCCCTTCGCTCGTTTCGTTGTTGTTTACTTCTCTCCTTTCCGCTTTGCTTTCCGTTTCATCGCGCCTCCCTTTGTTCCGCGTCGAGATCGTTTCGCGGGGAGCAACGATCCGCGTTGCGTTCGAGTGGAAAATCGTTGACCGCGAAAGGTTCCCTGGGATGTATCGTCGAGAAGTGTGTGTGTGTGTGTGTGTGTCTATGTGCGACAGCTTCGAGTTGTAGAAATTGTAATTACCGATTGTTATACCGAGAAGCTTTAATCGATCTATCGTTGGTTCTTGTTCAGAGGTACTGACCTCACTACAGGTGGCAAGGTTGTTGGTAAATGCATTAGTTCGCTGTGAACACGTCAATGGACAATTTGCGACGACAATAGGAACCCTCTGGGTAACGAGGTTAGAGGCACGGGTCGTTCATATGCAGCTAAGCGACCTTGAACGATCAATTGACTCTGAACGTTGAGTATAGTAACGAAGAAATAGTTTATTCTAAAAAAAATAATCAAAATCATCTTCTTTGTTTAATTAGTTCCATTCTTACTCTTGGTCGTCCCTCCAGCGAGATTCAACGTTTCTACACGAACCTTATGTGTTTCAACACGAAGCTGCAAGTAGTACAGGTACGTATAAAGCGCGACATAGCCCAGACAGTGGAAAAAGGCATCTCGAAACGAGCCGAAAGAGGAAGGTACGTTTCACAGGGAAGAGCGCTGTACGACGGGCAGCGGGAACAGCTTTGCGTTTCACGTTGCATTCACCGCGGGGCTGATGTTAGAAATAAGATTTCCGTGGGCAAAGAGCGACCGATCTAACGAGAGAGGGGACGGTAGCTGGTAATTTTTTGATGTCGAGGTCGGTCGAGCCGCGGCGGCTCTCGGAAAAGTCACAAAAACTGTTTGATATCTTCGTTCCTTTGTCCCGTCGCGAAGTATAAAATTTACTACCGCGGGGAACTCGTCAAGGGGAAAACGAAAGAGAGAGAGAGAGAGAGAGGTAGATGGTAGAAGAGTGACGACAGAGGAAAAAGGTGGAAGGGAGATGGAACCACCGCCACTAGGCCCGGCGGATATAACTAATTACGTGCACTCAGCGGTGTCGTCATGCTACCTTTGTCAGGAACGCTTTATCTCCAACAGCGCCAGAATTTTCAGTGGCCGGGACATTTCGCGTTCGTGTGTACCCTCGGGACCCGACAGAAATAGTCTAATGGCATTACTGTTACCGCTGTTCTTCTTCCCCGTTGAAATCACAGAATCGCCGCACAACGAGACCGACGTTCGCTTTCACCAATTCTCTCCGCCTCTATCAGAGAAGCTCTCTCTCTCTCTTTCCGGTAAACTTTAGTAGCCGCTGTTCACCCGTACAATTGTTTGTCAGAGGCGTCGATCGGAGGAACTCCTTAATTACTATCACGATCGACGAACAATATGCGTTTCACTCGACCTATGGTCGTACATAGGGGAACGAGATATTATCCGGGGCTAGTCTCAACGATGCCTTCCTACAGGGGGAGGAGCAATGAAATATTTCATGGTATCGTAAAATCTAGCTTTACTTCTCTTTCGAAAGCTGCCATCGCGGATTCACGTTTGGTCAAGGGACATTTCGGGGATGTTATTATTATTGGATTGAAGCTTGAGGGTGGTTGGGCTTTTCTATTGAAATAATGTTTCTAGCCAGACGTCGAGGTAAGTTTTGTAATACAACTGTTATCATTGTTAGAACGAACGAGTTTGTATAAATGTAGAGGAATTTTTGTGCACAACGTGTGTTAAATAAACGACAGCGGCGAAGGTAGAAATCTGTCTCTCATTTCGGTCTCTCCATCTTCAAAGTCCTGCCGTAAACTCTCTTTCACGATTCTTTCCCGTGACTCTTCCCCTCAACTCCGTTCCTAAGTTCTACTTTCTTTTTAAACTCTCGCTAAAGACTCTCGCTCGCTACGCTTTAGCCGCCCTTAAAGGGATTCACATGTATACGTACACACGGTTACTCACAAGCGGGTCACTTGAGCTATTGTAAATACACACGGCTGCATAAAATTTCCGGCTTCTTGAACGAAATAATTTCTGCGCTTGTCTCGCGGACTTGAAAAATTCGAATTAATACCCGCAAACACGAAACGTTAATTCTTCGCGGAATTGCGCAGTTTGAAAGATCATTCGATCGCGTAATTTTATCGCGCATTAAAAGTCAGCGAAGAAATAACCGCTGCCTGCCGTATGTATTAACGATTAGCAAACACATTCGTTAAAGGTAAAAAATAAACACTCATTAGCAATTTCCAACGTAAAAGGAGCAATAACCGAATAAGCCGGAAATGAATTTTCGCGAAAATGAAGACTATTTATCCAACGAGAAGGAGCTTAATTGCGGGCTTCATTAGTCGTGTCAGAGAGAGAGAACGTTCGTAAAAATGGTTCGCGCGAGAGGAGAGATAATTTCACGATCGGCGTTAATTGCGTAAGAACGATTGTCGCGTTTGATCACACGATTCCCGGTAGTTGTTCCCGGACGACGTTTCTCACGAGACCAGGAGGCGACCGGAGGCACTCGAATCGCGAACGTAAATCGAGGGAAATCAGGTATGAGCGAAAAGCACTCGCGAGAGAAAAGAAGCGCGTCCATGAATTTGTGCTCGAACCCGCGCGGTCTGAATAACCGCGTATAAAAGTGCCGTTTAAATCCGTAAATTCGGAGCAGGCGCTTAAATCAACGCCAGAAGATGTTTTCCACGAGAGCACTCGACGAGTTTTGATTCTGCCTCGCGGTCGTTGTGTTTCGTGCTCTCAATGTTACTCTCAGCCTCTTGCCTTTGCCGACTTTTCAACGCGACTCTAGAACTTGTGAATGGGAGTCTCTGAATATCTGATACGCTACTTTCCGTTTCTTCTCTCGAGGCGATTATTCTCGAACGTCCCTCGCCTCGGGACGATAATTGATATTACTTAATCTGTGCTGTTCAATGTCCAGCTTCAGTGAAATAAATAAAACAGCTGAAGCTCTAACGAAGATAAACAATTCAATTTCTTGCTTTTTCAGGTAATTTTTGCAATTCTCAAGTCTGTGAAAAAAATTTACATCGACCTGTGAAGTTAATATTAAGATTGACACTGTGATCTATCTTCTCTCACCGACAATATATTTAGGTACGTTTTATCGATTTCAGACAGAGGTTTTTCGAAACTTCAGAGGACAGTTTAAGCTCGCGACAGCCTAAACGAGTTAAAACGTTGGCTTAGAACAAACTTTCGCGACCCAGCTGCTTCGTACGTTTACATAGCAGCCATTCTAAATTTCAGAGATTGCGCCGCAGCCCCGCAACCGTTTGTGCGCGCGCGTTCAAATTGTTTATCGTGTCGGGTCCGTAGCTGGTATCCTTGCAAAATGCTTCATACGAGGTGAAACCAGGAAGATAGACAGTGTGCAAGGAGAGAGAGAGAGAGATAGAGAGAGAGGAAGGGGTAAAAAATGCGAGAGAAATAAAACCAGGCGTTTCTCACTGGCAAGAATTTGTTCACAGGGAACTTTTATCCCTGCCATAAAAGCTTTTACGACGAATAAATTTTTTTCGTTGTATCGAAACGAAATTTATCCATCCGCCGGAAATTTACGCGCAACGATCACGGGTAAACGTAACGATTTCACTGGTAGCTCGTTGTTGGCCGCTCCTCTTACGATAAATCAATACTATAAGAATTAGTTCTGCGTCTGTGCCCTCCCTCTCTCTGGTCGATCTTTCATATTTACGAAATGTTAAACAGTAAACGTGTGATTGTATTACGGGCGCAATTTAGTTAGAGGATTTAATGTATCAGTTACCGCTTTGTTTCCAAATATAATTCCAGAATGTATGGGTCCATGAAAGTTTACTGTGCTTTGTTTGATATCTGAAAGCGTTTTCTTTGAAGATTTACTACCTTTATAATGCGTGTACGTGCAAACGGCGCTGTGTTGCAACGGCAAACTCGTAAAGACAAAGGATACACTGATTCACGTTTTATGAATCGTTCCCCTATAATCATTCAGCAGAAAAGCACGCTATCAGGCGCAATTTTATCTCCATGCTTTGTACACGTTGTCCAGCGGATTTTCGCATGTCTCGTACTCGTTACGTCGAAAAGTTTAAACGATCTTCACAAAAGAATACAGAAATGTTTCGTCGATTAATCTGTGTCTAGATCGAAAGCAAGTACGTGTAATCACTTCGGACAAACACTTCGTCCATTGACAGCCTAGAAAATCTCGAATCTTCGAAAATCGTTCTAATTCCACGCGCTCAATTCACGCCGCGGTACTTCTTAACCCTCTATGGGCCGAATAGTTTTCTTGACTGTAAAAGAATTTGTGCAACGTAAAATTAGCAAATATCGACCTATAAATACAGAATAACAGTGAATTCAGCAGTTTCGACAATTTTGTCATAACGAATACATATTGTAACTTTGAAGTAACAACGGTTGTCAAGAAAGTTACTGGTTAATAAGGAGGCATTGTACAAGACGTTTATGCCATTTTGTGGAAGAGAGTTCAATTATTTAATAAAATATCGATATACACTACCGTGCATAAGTATTTGGCCACCCTATAAAACGGAATAACTTCTTTAAAATTGGGCCAAACGGCTTGAGTTTTTTTTTTGAGAAGTTAGAAATATTAGTTTATTAGATGACGTGCACAAAAAATTTTGAAAAAATTTCAGTTTGTGGGAATCACGAAGAAAATTGTAAAGGTCACTGTTTACAACTTTCTTTTTTTAGGCTTGTGATGAAAATTTAAAACATACGTTTTGTAGATCTATGTCAATTAAATACGTGCTGAAAATTTCATCGAAATCGGTTAACGTTGCTATGAGCTACAAACGGTTAAAGATTGAGAAAATCGCACTATTTTACGCCTATATAACTTATTAGATTTATTAATCTGAAGATTCTTACATCTTTCGATGCCTGTCGCTTGTTTCTCCACCCACCGATTTCGATGAAATTTTCAGCGTGTGTATAACTGACATAGATCTGCAAAACTTATTTTTTAAATTTTCATTACGGCGAACTCAGATAAAAAAGTTGTAAAAAGTGACCCTTACAATTTTCTTCGCGATTCCTATAAACTGCAAATTTTTCAAAAGTTTTTGTACACGTCATCTAGTAAACTAATCTTTCTAACTTCTCAAACAAAACTCAAGTCGTTTGGCCCAATTTTAAAAAAGTTATTCCGTTTTATAGGGTGGTCAAATATTTATGCACGGTAGTGTATTAGTATGTGACTTGAAAGTTACACGGGCCGATGGAGGGTTAACGAGATATCAGCTGGACGAGAGATTTCGCGGAGCGAAAGAAGAAAGGCCCACCTAGCGAGATACAGGCTGACACGTTAAACAGATAAATGGGCTACGAGGAAGTTCTCGTGGCGGTGGAAAGACGAGTTCCGCGACGTTTCTTCGTGGAAACTTCCAGAAGCGGGGAAAATTAATCGTTCCCTGGCCGCCGTGACACTCGATCCGCGAATTTAACGCCTCGTCGAATTATCCAACCGCGAACATTGACCTCGGACCGTCGCGTCGATCGATCCGTAAGCAAATCGCCAGGGCGACGAAGGCGTCTTTTCAAGGAAACATTTTCTTCTTCTTCGCTCTATTTATGCGAGTAAAAAAAATCGAGGCGAGTTTCTGTTCAATTTGCGAAAAAAGGAACGAAATCTTCGACCCTTTCTGCCCCTGGCACACGAGAGACCGGGGTATTGTTAGAAATAGGGAGGGAAGTTTTATAATAAAAATTTCTAATCACCACATTTTTTCAGATGTTTAAATGAAATTTTTGCAATAGCGAGAAATTTTCAATATCTAACGAGATATAGAATAACAAAGGAATTTCGAAAGAGGAATTTAACACCGTCCGTTGATTTTACAGAGAAACATTTCCATTTAAAAACTGACGTCGAGTAAGCGACCGATATCGGTTGGGAAGATTTTTCCACGTAAATTGAAGCGGCTGAAATCCGCGCGTGGGATTAAAAGGGTTAATACGCGACAAAGGAGCGTCATTGATACGTGAATGTAGTATACTTTTTCCCTTCTGGCATATCTAGCAAAGAATTTTGAAATTAGGACGATTAATCTTAATAATTTCTGCATCTTAAAGTAAGAAATTTAAAAGAGAGAAAAAAAGTTGAAA
>NW_017100174.1:3162937-3164943 GCF_001263275.1 Habropoda laboriosa
AAGTAAGAAATTTAAAAGAGAAAAAAAAAGTTGAAGGAAATGAAGAGAAATTTGAAAGAGAAGAAAAATTTAAAGAAAATGAAAAGAAATTTAAGAGAGAAAAAAGATTGAAAGATAATGAAAAGAAATTTAACCCTCTATGGGCCGAATATTTTTCTTGACTGTAAAAGAATTGATGTAACGTAAAATTAGGAAATATCGACCTATAAATACAGAATAACAGTGAATTCAGCAGTTTTGACAATTTTATCATAACGAATACATATTGTAACTTTGAAGTAACAACGGTTATCAAGAAAGTTACTGGTTAATAAGGAGACATTTTGTGGAAGAAAGTTCAATTATTTAATAAAATATCGATATATTAGTATGTGACTTGAAAGTTACACGGGCCCATAGAGGGTTAAGAGAAAAAAAGTTAAAAAAGAAAAAAATTTAAAGAAAATGAAAAGAAATTTAAAGAAGAAGAAAAATTTAAAGGGAAAGAAATGAAATTTGTTTTCTGTAATTTAAGAAATCTGAAATTCGTCGTTTTGACAAATTTGGTTACAGTGTTAAGCGATGTTTTGTACGTCAAATTACGTTAATTTCACGTGGAGAACCATTCGAGACACCTGCGAAACAATATGTTCCATAAACTTACGCGTCTGCCTTCAGATGTTCGAGCGTGTGCAAAGATGTAAACAGGAAGTTCCTCAGGGGTGGCGGAAAATAAATTCCGACAAACTTCCATTGCGATATAAGATTGCCGTAAACTCCGGTAATAACCAGGGTAAAATCATTCCGAGTATGTCCCGTGGCCGTGTTACACCGAGCAGTTATTCATAGGGTTGTATACTTAGTTATAAACCGAGCTCCCCACGGCCACGGTATTAAAATGTAAGAAACATGCGAATTTCCCGTCCGTCTGAATAGTTCTTAAAACCGTAAAAATCTGGCGAAACGACGAGGAAAATTCCTCGAATCAAGATTTCCCCGTAATACAGGGCTTCGCGGTTAATATTTTGCATCCGCGAGAGGATTTTTTTTCTACTGAAAATCCTGGATATTTCAGAAAACGGAATTATTCATTAAACTACAAGGCAATTTATTTTACCTCGCGGATAGTGCATTCAGGCGTGTATCAAAAGCTACGAAATATATTTCAAACCAAAACGTCCGGATGTTTCACTTTCTTTCGGCCACGAAATTTTAATGAAATGCTCAATGCATGAAATGATAATTTCAAATTTAGTCTGACCACTGTACGTCCGGTTTTTTCAAACCTCGCGTAATCTCGTCTATCTCTGCAACGTTTTAATACTCCACTTTTGTAAAATTTCCAAGAACATGGAACTCGCTATGGTTGTATAACACGTGATAATAAGTTCAATAGTAATATATTTTATAACAATAATTTCATAATAATTATAAACACACGTAAAAAGGAATAATGATAATCTAATCAACGGTCTCTTATTGTATCTCGCAATAAATTCTCACGCACTCTCTGATATCAATAACAACGCGGTTCTACTGTCTACACTCCCTGTTACTCTGCATGATCCGCTCGTTTTCCAAATCTCGAGACGATTCCACAAACACATTCACGCCATCACTCGCAACATATTATTAAACCAATTCCACACTCGCCAGTCATGTTAATTCGAAACTAACAAAACAATAATCCTCAATCCTTGAAAAGCTAGCATCAATGAAATTTCACCAAATGCGAATTCTGTTTCAATCTTATTAAAAAGCGTAACCACTGACAACGCTAATTTTATGGCTATTTATTCGCACCGTCAGCAGTGATAACGTTATCGTAAAACATTTAATTGCATTTGCTTGACTTTCTTGATTTCCAAAATAAAAAAATATATACTGGTAAAATTAACGAGATTTCAAAGATTAAATTCTTCGAGAACCCTAATATTCTGCAATGAAAACACAGTATATAATTCCTGGACGAAAGTGTGTTAGTAAAACACGGTTAACCTCGATCGAAGGAAACAAAGTAGACAAGC
>NW_017100174.1:3164969-3170641 GCF_001263275.1 Habropoda laboriosa
CCGCTCATAGCCGAAAAACAATCGCGGCAGAAAGAGTTAATAACATTTCCAACGGCCGACTCTCGGTATCGATAACGATTATCAAACGGGCAGACTTTCAGCGTGCGCGGGCGCTTCATAAATTTCCTCTCCGCTTCGCGAACGAGTTCGCGCGCGTTCCGCTGTATCGAGCGTATTCCGTCGAAAGCAAAATTCAATTGTCGGCCCATTTATTTTTCTTCGGATAATACCATTCAACGACGACGCTGAGCCGGTAAAAACGTGTGGGAAAGGGGAGGAATACGCGGCGAGAATTCACCGGGAGGGCTTTGTTCGATACGCGAAACAGTTCGAAACGCACACATTGAGCGGGTTTCCGGTCCTCTCGATTAATATTTTACGGGAAAACGACGAGCACAGAGGGTGGCACGGAAGAGAGAGAGAGAGAGAGAGAGAGAGAGGATTGGGTAATATAATCCAGCGCGCATCTCGTTTGAAACGAGACACGTTAGACAGGATGGATTCTATGCGAAATTAATCACAGCACCGCGAATACGTGATACAGCTGTAACGTGGTCCCTCAAACGTTTCGACCGTCGAGTTTCTACACTTACACCCCGTTTCAGTCGTCTTTCAACCCCACGAGCTAGCTCTTTCGTTGCTCACAACAATCTGGTCACGATTGTCGTCGAAGCTTGTTACACGCGTCGTGATTTCTGCTGCTGGGGATATTCACGGCGGATGGTGTAATGTTGCGAGGAATATCTGCTTGTTGCTGCCAAGCGGTTTATGAAAGGGAGTCAAATACGAGGTTGTGGAAGAAAGTAAGTATTCCATTTTTCACGAAGGTTACATTGATGTATTTTCGTGGTAATTGCAAGTTCATGGTGAATGTACGAAAAAGTAGGTTTAAAAGTGTGGAAATTATTTGACAGAATTAACCGTGAATTGTTAATTATTTTGGGAAAGGGATATAAAACACACGTTTCGAAATTGGAATACTCGAGGTGTATTTTTGCGTTAAATGAAAGTTGATAGTGAATACATGAAAAAGTAGGTCTAAAGATATCGAAATTATTATTGGCAGCTTTAATCATAAATTATGAATTACTTTAGAAGAGGGATATAAAATACACGTTTCTAAATTGGAATACTCGAGGTGTATTCTTGCGTTAAATGAAAGTTGATAGTGAATACATGAAAAAGTAGGTTTAAAGGTATCGAAATTATTATTGGCAGCTTTAATCATAAATTATGAATTACTTTAGAAGAGGGATATAAAATACACGTTTCTAAATTGGAATACTCGTAAGAGGAGTAAAATGTGAAAATGTGGAAGAAAATTTTGCCTTTCTTACGAAGATTGTATCGGTGTATTTTTGTGTTAAGTGCAAGTTGACGATGAATATACTAAGGAGTAGGTTTTAGAGTACCAAATTATTTAACAGAGTTAATCATGAATTGCTAATTATTTGGTGAAAAGAAGACAACTTACACGTTTAAAAATTGGAATACTCTTAAGAGGAGTAAAATGTGAAAATGTGGAAGAAAGTATTGCCTTTCTTACGAAGATTGTATCGGTGTATTTTTGTGTTAAGTGCAAGTTGACGATGAATATACTAAGGAGTAGGTTTTAAAGTACCAAATTATTTAACAGAGTTAATCATGAATTGCTAATTATTTGGTGAAAAGAAGACAACTTACACGTTTAAAAATTGGAATACTCTTAAGAGGAGTAAAATGTGAAAATGTGGAAGAAAGTATTGCCTTTCTTACGAAGATTGTATCGGTGTATTTTTGTGTTAAGTGCAAGTTGACGATGAATATACTAAGGAGTAGGTTTTAGAGTACCAAATTATTTAACAGAGTTAATCATGAATTGCTAATTATTTGGTGAAAAGAAGACAACTTACACGTTTAAAAATTGGAATACTCTTAAGAGGAGTAAAATGTGAAAATGTGGAAGAAAGTATTGTCTTTCTTACGAAGATTGTATCGGTGTATTTTTGTGTTAACTGCAAATTGACGATGAATACATTAAAAAGTAGGTTAAAAGGTATCGATATTATTTGACAGAATCAATCCCGAATTATTAATTATTTGGTGAAAAGAAGACAGCGTATACGTTTCAATATCGCAATACCCGTGATAAATATCGAGTTTAATTTCGCCAACGCTGCTCCTTCTTCAGAGGAATTATTATCGAAGCCGTCGTTCACGACACGAACGAAAATAACGCGGAGCACGGGTGAACCTGCCTCGTCTAAAATTGTAGTTTCGTGCATGCCGCAATAAAGCCATAATTGCAGTATTTTGCGAAAATAAGCGGCGGTAACAAAATTCACATTGCCCTAGCCACTTTGCTCGACACCATCGCTTACCCTTAAAGCACGCTCGTTCTCTAAAGCGCGATAGTTACGTTCTAATATTTTTGCCAATGTACTTCCATACACTTCGATCATTTCCAACTCTCAGAACGTACAAACAGAACGAAAACTCCGTTCACTGTTTCTCATTAAGAACCGGGAACTAAAGTAATGCCCCCGTATTCCAAAAAGCAAAAAAAGAAAACCTAATTTCCATTCACCACCGAGTAACAATCTCCTCCTCAAATCTGAAATGAACACAAAATCCGCGAAAAAAATTCTATTAAAAATTCGGCCGAAAAGTATATACAAGTACTCGCAATATTATTATCATACTTCACGAGCAACTACACAAAAACCAATTACCCTACTTTCCGTGGAAAAACTCGACTCGACACCAGTAACCGCGAGAGCTTCTTCAGCCTCAAAAATGTCGCGACCAACAGTTCGCAGAGCGTGGCGCCAGATCTCATCCATCCGGAGCGCGGTGGCGAGGTAATTTCGCAAATCTTTCTAGGTCGCGCGATATTAACGGACGCCGGCCGGGAAAACGAAATATCGCGGCACGAAATTTCCACCGCTTGCACCGTCATCCCTGAGACACGTGTCGGCCAACGTCTATCCTTATATACCGCGTGTCTGTGTGCTGTGCATACGAGAATCCTCGAGAGAAGGGAAATCCAGGCCCTGCGTACACAGGAAGAAACGCGGAAGCTTGGTCGGCTGGGAAAGGTTAGCATAGGCGTAGGCTCGAGCGATCGTAAATTCCGCGAAACGACGGTACATCCGGCCAAATTATACATCTCGTAAAGTATTCCCGGCTGGTTCCTCGAACCCAGGCAGAAAGTATTTCGCATAATATCTTCTCCAGCCACGTTGCACAGAGGGTGAAAGGAGGGTGGCAACCCTTGTTGGTTCGCTCGGTTGGCTGCAGAGGAAGAGAAGAAAGAAGAAGAAGAAGCTCGGGCATAGTACCAGCGGCGGAAAAAGAATAAATACAGGAGCGGAGTTCGAGGGAAAGGAAGGAGCAGAGAGGGCTGTTACGATACGCTGATACGGCGGAACGGGACGAAAAGAACGAAACAATATTTCAATATGCTAAAATTATCGAACGTTTCCTCCGGCTGTACTTCTGCTAAGTAAAACCCTCCACTCTCTGCTTCTTGCTTCTCGCATCGTGGAATAACGAGAATCCCTGTTAACGCGGTACGAGTTTCGTGGATCGATTCGACGAGCCCGCTATCCCGCGACGAGTCCGAGTAAGTGAGATAGTGGGAAAAGTATCTATCCCGATGGTGTTGCACGATAAGCGATGGATTTTCACTTTGACAACGATGTTTACGTATCCAGGCTGAGGAATCGTTCGCGATTCGACCAATATGATTTATCGTCTGTTTAAAACCATCCATCTAACGATCGTCCAGACATCGTTTCCATTTCACACCGAAACTGTTCAACCAAAACCGAGCAAACAGCTTTCCGAAAATTTCACGTTCACAGTTCATGATACGTATCTCTCGTTGAAAATCCCGGTGACAGACACACACCGGCGAAAACCGTATCAACTGTCAACGTTAACACCGGACAGCCGGAGCAAACGATATTTATTACCTAGGCGTCAACTAGCCTATTTATAACATTCTCGGTCAGAAAAGGGCGTGGAAAAACGGCAATCTGCGTATCAACTACGGGATCGCGTTATCGGAACGAACGGTCATTCGTTATCGTGCCCAGACAACGATTTCCCCGAGAACTCGATACCATGCTGCGCGCGCGATCCCTCAAAAACAGGGACACGGAATCGAAAACGGACGTGCGGTGGGGTGTGTGTGTGTGTGTGAGAGAGAGAGAGAGAGAGAGAGAGAGAGAGAGAGAGGGAAGGAAGGGTAGAGCATTCTCTTCCTCGAATAATACAATAATTCTTCTGCGGACGTGGTGGCGCGGCGGAAGCAACGACGGACGTTCCGGCGTAACACGGTGGAACCGGCCCGGCCGAAAGGAAGTGTACCGCGTCATATCGAGATATCGAAATGGAGCGTTACATCGGGACCGGTTCTATTTTCCCGACCGCGTAAACCACCGGGACATATTCCTTTCTCGCGGCGTGATAGCTAGCCCGGGTCCAGTCGATATCGTCAGTCTTCGTGGAGATAGCGGAATCGGGTTCACCGGACATGTCCGTCGAACCGTAAAATCGAGTCGTATATTTCAGAATTTTTCGGCGTACTGGAGACGACGATCGAATACGGAGACGTTCTCTTTCTCTCTTTCTTTCTTCTCCTTTGATACGTTGTATATTACGCCCATCTGACGGGAATAATTTAGTATCGCGATACTCTCTAATATACCGACGAACGAGATGCAGACATACTTAGGTACATCAGGTACTGCGGATGTAAGGACGTCGACGAATTCTGACTTTAATGTATGACTGGCAGCGTGGCATTGTTGAAGTAATGGAATAAGGTACGCAACTATGGTAGATGTGCAGAGGATATTGTCAACCTGGGAAAGGTTCATGTTCTAGTAACCGTGTGTCGAGTGTTTGTATAACTAATGTAATGTTGCCGTTGTACTAGAGGATTACGGCTTCTGTGACTTGAAGTGGAGAACCGTGCTCCTTAATCAGGATCCTGCTAATCCCCTGGCAATTGAAGAAGAATTAAGTATTTCAAATTTGGAGCAATTTTTGTTACGTTATCGAAGAAATTTCAGTTGTCACTTTTTTCTAATGTGAACAAGTGTAAATTCGATTTCTTCCAATTTTTTACAAACGACAGGTGAAGAAGAATTAAATATTTCCACTTTGCAAGAATTTTTACAATCTCATAAATTTCCCCAAATTTTTCATCTGGACCATCGTGTACAATTTCTAGATTCTCCCGCTACCATACTTCATAAAATCGATACCCATATCCCGAAGCACAGACCAGGCCAAGGTAAACGCGAGCGATTTTCAAAGAGGCCAGCGAAAGAAAACGATCGGAAATCGAAGAGACTCTTTCAGGTTGTTGGTAACGCACCCTAAAAGCGCTCCCGCCCTTCGTGACTCGACCGAGAAATTTTTTGAAAAGTTGCACGAGCCTTGGCTCTTTGACGGCACGGATGCTGCAAGCTACAGACTTCTCTCTCCTCTTTTCTTCCCTCCCTCTCTCGCCACACCTCTATTCCTATTCCAGGAGTCTAGCGGCTGATAGGGAAGGTGGGTTGGTAAGCAACTGGAAAAGTTGAAGGCGAGTCGGTCGGTTTAAACCGGGGCACGAATCCAGAGAGAGAGAGAGAGAGAGAGAGAGAGAGAGAGAGAGAGAGAGAGAGAGAGAGAGAGAG
>NW_017100174.1:3170739-3174300 GCF_001263275.1 Habropoda laboriosa
AGAGAAGCGATAGACGAAGAGATATCCTTCGTGCGCGAAGAATATCCTGCAGGAAACGGGGCTTGACAGTGGCGTTTTGTTTGGTACGCCTCGGGGTGACTGTTTCGCCGGCTGAGACAGGGGAGAGAAGCTACTCTTGGGATTGGCCATGAGCAACGTACGGTTTGAAAGAATAGGTATTGCTCGGATGAGATATAAGGGTGTGTTGGAGGTTCGATCAAGAGTTGGAGGATGGCATGTTTCGAGTATCAACATGTTTCACGTCGGAAGATCTGGAGATGTGCACGACATCCAATTTAAAAATTGAGTCATCGAGAAGAATTTTTAGAGAGAATGACACTAATTGAATGCATCGGCAGTTTAACTGTGTCGAGTGAACTCGGGAAGGTTTTTCTTGAGGGAAATGTCACGAGATCAAAACGACTCACGTGTTGTTCAAATTTCTAACGAACTGTTCTATTTTGATTTTCACGAGGAATTTTATTTTTTCATTTTTTCGGTTCCTCGTTGACCTGAATTTAACAGAAACTCGACAAATAAAAATGCATTGCTTCTTCTTTTCTTTACGAATAATTCATTTCCTGCAAATTGTGAAAATAAAGATGTTTGCGACGAATTTAATTTTTTCAAAAGACACTCGACAAACATTCAGCATTGTTACAACAACTGTAACATAAAATTCTGCCATAAATTAATACAGTTTCTATTTTTCACGTGAATATCTTGTTGCAAAAATACGGTTATAAAATCTCCCAGTAATACATCCGATCCCCCCGGTGAAACGCGCAGGAAATAATCGATAAAAAGGGGATGCATCTGTGTGTAGAACGCGTAAGATCAAAGCGCAAAGTCGAGCTGTGTTGTTGGTCATTTGCCTTTTTGATTTCGTGTTTACGCGATACCGCTTGCTGCTTTTGGAGGCTAGACGACAACCGTATACGGTTTCTGTGCGTCCGCAGGCCGCTATGAGTTTTGAAACATTGTAATAGGATTCCTCGTTACGACTCATGTAGCATAAAGGACTTACACGGATACTCACCTGACGTGGAAACAGGGATGAAAAGCTGCCGGATTATCCTGCGGCGAGAACTTCGGTAGAACGCCGTGAAGGAGAGCGAGACGAACCATCAACAGCACGCCAAACTGTAAATAAAAGGAATCCTTTTGATAAACCTGGACCGTTTAATTTCTCCGGGCAACTTATATTTATGCGACCAATTTTTCTCGTTTTTCACTCTCTGTACCAAGCATCGCAGTTTCGTGCAATCGATCTCGAACACGTCGAGTAAATTCAGTAAATTCTCCACAAGTGTCAGTCCGCAAGGAAGCTAAACCTGACACTTGTAGAGTCAGGGGACTACGTTTTCGAGCCTCGCGCCCACCTTTGTAGTTTGCCGAACGTAGACAAGGACAGCGAATAAAAGATAAGGATGAAACGTGAGTCGAGGCAACCAAGCGATTTAAATACCAACTTTTTTAATTTTACGTTTCTTTATCCCGAAATTTTAAAAAAAAATTTCAGATGAAAAAAAGTAAAATTAAAGAAATTATATTTTTCTATTATGAATTGTCGAGCCGTGAAATCTCGTAAAAGAAATCGAGTGGTGTAGCGTTACACGCTTGACTGACTGCGAGCGAGATAACGTAGGCGCAGCAATGACACAGACCTAGGCGTAGGACCATCTAACTGACACTTGTAGAATCCAAACTGACTGACACTTGTAGAGAATTTACCGTACTTGTTTATTTATTCGCGTGACTGTCATGCTTCGGTAATTTGGAAATTAAAGGTGTTATTTATCCCGTTTCAATGGAGAACTTTAATATCTGATAATCGGTCGACGAGAGCGTTTACAGGATACTATTGTTTTTCGATATCGTGGAATAAGAGAGTGCAGCGTTTAATTCTTGCTGAACACCTAACAAAACGAAATCAACTTTTTTTTTCAGTCTTTTCGAATTCTGAAGTTATTGGTAGAATCGTATTTGCACAAAATTCAACGAAATATCGTTATCGTTTTACTCCGTGCTTCCCGATTAGCAGTTTATCAATGATCTACCTTCGCTGGAATTCCCTCCAGACTGTTTCTCCGACATTAGCCGAGTCCTACAACGCGAATTTTCTACCTGCCGTTTACACGGCTCGAAAGATGAATGAGAGTGAAACAAAAGGGAATCCAGATTGCGGAAGAGCCTCTTACTAGCCTTTTCTGGAGGAGGCTCCAGACTTGCGGCTCAATGACTCGGCTACACTGCTAGAAGCATTGGAAGCTTTCATTAGCTAGCTTGGAAAACGGAAAACAAGAAAGGGGGCCGCGAGCTAAAAATCTCACGCGGAAATACAGTATCCTACTTGGTTGCGTGCTGGGAACGTCTTCATTTCGAGATAATGATGTCTCGAGTGTATATGCATCTCTGCATTTCAAGCTGCATTATTGTTAAACATTTCGGTGTATATCAAGAAGCATGCAGCAGCGATTTTAACAACGTATAAATATTCAATTGCTATGTACGAACAGTGTCGCGTTTCAACACATGGTAGATCTACGACCCTGAATTCATAAGTTCACCAAACTGCGACGTACAGGTCAAGCCATAAATTGCCCCAACCCCTCCTACAATAGAAATAACTGCCCCTGAACCAATAGTTTTACCCAATACACGAGGTCTTTCACCTTGCAGTTGCTCCTTTACCACTTCCGAAAAAATCAATCACATAAAACCAGTCGGATACACTGTAGACCAAATTTTTGCAATCACTGTGCATTGCAAGTTGCACAAAACTTCTCAAAAAAAGGTAGCATTTATAATAATTTTTCAACGAAATTTTTATCATTCGAATTAATTAAAATGAGGTAAACTGCTATTGATCGCCACAGCATCAATTTCAGATCAATAAAGAATTAGTAGCAGATTCGATATTAATATAAATTGGCAGGAGTTTAGTAGTGGAAATACCCAGCTACCTGGATAAGAATTTTGACTGTAACATACACAACCTCGAAATCGTCACGACTAAATAACAATTTTGTAAAAAAATTTGTGTTATGTAAATTTACGTAACCTGCAGACACTTTTGACCACCTTTCATCGAGCCACCAGTTATCAACGACACCCGACAAAAACTCGATAAGAATATCCTTCAAAACTGTCCCTCGTCCAGCCTTTATTATTTAGAATTTCGACTGCACGACCAAGGAACACGATAAACAACGATCACACACGAGAATCCCTATATTGGACACACAGACCACATACTCAAAGAGCCGACCCTCGTTTACAACACGTCAGAGCATGGACAGAGCATTCAAGTCACATGCCAATGTCCTCGAACGAGACGTCGCGTATACGCAGCAGGAGGACACACACGGATCCTTGGTCGCATTTCCGTCACGTCCGGTGCCAGTTCACTAACTCAATAGCCAGGCCATCCATTTCGATATAGACCATTCTTTACGCCTTACCCTCCAGGCTACAACCGTACCAGATCAACCCTTTCTCTCTTTCTGTCTTCACCAGGATCCTTCCATGTCCGCTGAGTTCTTGGACAGATAGAGAACG
>NW_017100174.1:3174742-3176973 GCF_001263275.1 Habropoda laboriosa
TGGACAATGTCTGTCAATCGAAGGTATTCATATTCTTCTTCGATCCACGATGTCCTATATGTATGTATACGTGGTATACACACGTATATAAACGTGTCTGTGTGTCGAACGAGGTCCTCTAGTATACCGTGACTCGACCAGCCACGACGTCTTTTTCCTTCGACAGCCGGGAATATCGTGTTATGTAGCCACGGGGCTTGCTAACCCGCCATACGAGCACCGGGAACGAGACAGAAATTCAATTTCGGTAAATATCCGATGCGCGTGGAACGTCGCCGGACCGCGTAGCTGCCGGAATTCTCTCCTGTTAGTCTTCCGGGTAAGCCCCGGATGGTATTATAACCTCACTCTACTACACCACCCGGGAATATATTTCTCGTGGGACCTATGTACGTGTTGCCCTGTATTTTTATGCCGGATGAAATTCAGCGGATTATTTTTCGGGGACGTACGTCTTACTTTCGGAGCTGATACGGAGGAGTTTCGTGGGTGGAGGAGAGTCATCGACTGGGACGTGGCGTAAGATGAATGTTTATGAGAATTTATGAAAGAATAAGGTGGCTCGTGTTACTCGGGTCTTTCTGTATCTACGATAATGTTAGAATTTTGGTGTTTTTTCGTAATAAATTTTTCCAATTCTTGGTTTTAAGTCTATAGTAATCAGACTGTGGATTCTTACGAATATAATTAAAAATGGAAGCTAGATAGGCAATTGATTTATTCGCTAAATATTAAAGTGTAGTAGGATTTTATGGAATGCAAGGATATTCTTTGGTATCTGGGAAAAAACACACACAAGTTTATTTACCTTTCGTCGATACATGTTAAATGTTGGTACAGAATAATTTCGGACAAATCAATGCAGTGTTCGAGCTGTTGCTTTTGCTTTCGGACGTCCGGCTTTAAGCAGTCGTACTCTCCCGTTACAATATTAACGAAACGGATAAAACGATATATAACAATTACCTGTACTCTACTCTCTGGAAGGCGTCCGGCGGATAGTCCAGCCGTTCTTTCCATTCCAGGAGCTACCCAGGTATTGCTCTCGTACTCTCCTATCACAATATTTAAACGATACGCGTATGATCGGGTAGTCCATCCGCACTTCTCCTGGTAGGCGACCGGCGGCTAGTTCACCCGCACTTCTCCTGGTAGGCAACTGCCGGAGATTCCATCCGCACTTCTCCCGGTAGGCGACCGGCGGATAGTCCACTCGCACTTCTCCCGGTAGGCGACCGGCGGATAGTCCACTCGCACTTCTCCCGATAGGCAACCGGCGGAGAGTTAGTCCACCAGCGCTTCTCCTGGTAGGCGACCGGCGGATAGTTCACCCGCACTTCTCCTGGTAGGCAACCGGCGGAGATTCCACCCGCACTTCTCCCGGTAGGCGACCGGCGGATAGTCCACTCGCACTTCTCCCGGTAGCCGACCGGCGGATAGTTCACCCGCACTTCTCCTGGTAGGCAACCGGCGGAGAGTCCACCAGCACTTCTCCTGGTAGGCGACCGGCGGATAGTCCAGCCGTTCTCTCCATACCAACAGAAGAACGGCGCAATCCTCCCCGAGCTTCCTCAGGCGTCCGGGTAACCTCCCTGTACTCTCCTCCCTAAGAGGCGACCGGCGGCTAGTCCAGCAGTTCTCTCCTCCAGAGAGTGACCCAAGAGCCAGTCCCCGTACTCACCTGTGCTGTAAGGCCGTCCGCAAGCTAGGCTTCGTACTCTCCCACTCTGAAGGCCGACCTCTCTCCCAGCAGAGCACAGCAAGAATGCTTGGCCGCGTCCGCGGCCGTGGTATTTATACTTGAGCGTTGCTAATGAAGCGCGGCTTATCAACTAGACGCGTCGCTAAGTGGTTTCCCGCGCGAAACCGCGAGTCTCCCGCGTAAAACCACGAGTCTCCCGCGTAAATCCGCGAGTCTACTGCGGATTGTTACCTAGTTTCTTCTAGAAGCTTCTATCGTTTCGCGATTATTTGATTGACGACAAGGATAGAGAGTCGTTCATCACACTTCCTCTCGCGGAATGGAAATTTTTGTCTCCGTCTTCGTTGATGGTTGTTACAACGTTAAATTTAGTGGAAATAAAGAAAACGTATAATATAATTTATTTCATGGTATTGTAACAAGCAAACGTTGAATAAATTTCTGATTCGTATAAAAAAAATTATTTAACACAATAATTTCAGCTTTATTATGATTATTCTTGATAAATGACCACAGGTCAACTTGATTT
>NW_017100174.1:3176989-3190444 GCF_001263275.1 Habropoda laboriosa
GTACTTCTGGTGGTATGGAGAGAACGGCTGGACTATCCGCCGGTCGCCTCTGAGAGAGGAGAGTACAGGGAGGTTACCCGGACGCCTGAGGAAGCTCGGAGAGGATTGCTTAGTACTTCTGTTGGTATGGAGAGAACGGCTGGACTATCCGCTGGACGCCTTCCAGAGAGTAGAGTACAGAAGGCTCATCGGACGCCTTCCCACAATAATTGTCATAAATCACTTCTCGCGTATCACTTGAATATTGTGATAGGAGAGTACGAGAGCTATACCTGGGTCGCTCCTGGAATGGAAAGAACGGCTGGACTATCCGCCGGACGCCTTCCAGAGAGTAGAGTACAGGAGGCTCACCGGACGCCTTCCCACGGTAATTGTTATAAATCGTTTTATCCGTTTCGTTAATATTGTAACGGGAGAGTACGGCTGCTTAAAGCCGGACTCCCGAAAGCAAAAGCAACAGCTCGAACACTGCATTGATTTGTTCGAAATTATTTTATACCAAACATTTAACATGTATCGACGAAAGATAAAGAAACTTTTGTGTGTTTTTTCCCAGATACCAAAGAATATCCTTGCATTCCATAAAATCCTACTACAGTGTTATATTTTAGGTTTACTCTTAGTTTTGAGTCTTTAGGAATATAATTTAAAAATAGAAGCTAGATGGGCAATGGTTTTATTCGGTAAATATTATGAGTACTATATTTTGGGTTTATTCTTGGTTTTGAGTCTATAATAATTAGACTGCGGATTTTTACAAATATAATTAGAAAAATGCAAGCTAGATTATTCACTATATTTTGGGATTATTTATATATTTTTGTTTATTACGTGCATTCCGTGTATTTTTTTGCCTTCAAACTTTTCCTAAATAATTCACTTCTCCACAGGAACAATTCGAACGGAAACAACCGTATTCTTCGAATTATCTCGTCACATTCCAAGATCCTACATTAACCACAGCACAGTGCAATCTGTTAATTAAACGTTCGGATTGTTAGCGGGTAAAGCAATTGAAAGCCGCGCGTTAACACGCCGGATGGAATTATAATTACGCCTGTAGCCTTAAGATAATTCGAAGCACGGAGCTAAGATTTAAGCGGCAAACCAATCGACTAACAGTGGACACGCTGCTGTAGAATCAGTCAACAGTGCGTATCCTTAATGCATTTGGCTTATCGATTACGACTGTTACGTTCCATGAGAAACCCATGGCGTACCTTCCGCCCTAACAGGAAGTAAATACTGCTCGATTGAAACCTGCGAGCGTGTATGTACACCTACTTGGATAATTGTTGATTCATGTAACGAGTGATTAAGAATTAGTAACAGCTATCCTCGTTGATAGAAACTTCAATTCTCACTTTCCTATCCTAACAGGAAGTAAATACTGCTCGATTGAAACCTGCGAGCGTGTATGTACACCTACTTGGATAATTGTTGATTCATGTGACGAGTGATTAAGAATTAGTAACAGCTATCCTCGTTGATAGAAACTTCAATTCTCACTTTCCTACCTTCACACCTGTACACCTGTGTACTTCCATCCATTCGCCCAACACACATACCAGATTCTCGTAACTCCGAATCGATAAACTTTCTATGGAAATTTCTGGAATTCTGTAAAATTCACAGAACGACGGGACGAAATAATCCATCTTTCCCCGAATGTTCGAACAATTCTCGTTTCCCCAAAATCCACCCAGGTACCGCGCGTAATACGGACGAACAAATTCCACGTTGTTGAAATTCAGTGCTCCTGTGGGGGAAAAGAACACGAAGTAACCCTCTCGGAAAAAGGACATGCCTTTAGACACATAAGTGGCAATAGGCGGCAGGAACGAGGAAGGTGGAAAGGCGGTTAAGTGTATACGCGAGGGTTGTGCCCGCACGCCTCCCTCGTTTCTTCACATAAATTAGCATAACTCGGAATCGTGTTCGGCGAAACTACGTTCCATGCGCACCCTCGACTTTCTATAGGCTCTGTAATACTTTGTACACTCTCCTGTAACCTTACGGCCGCGATAGGAATTACGCGAAACAGGAGAAGGAAAGAAGGAACGAAAAAAAGAAAGAAACCAAGAAGAAGAGGTTAGAAATACGACGAATAACGGCGAAATCAGTTTTCTTCTCGTTTTTTCTCTTAATTTACAATCGATGATATTTTTATGCTGAGGCATATAGGCAGGTTTGCTCGTTAATTAAGTCGATGACTCTCCAATGAAGTTCGTTCCCGCGGTCATCGACTGTTACGTGTAATTTATGACGCGCGTTCCGTTGTTACACCGGCTTCGTTAAAATTAATTAATTACCTGCACGATATACCCCACTCACTCAGCTGGCGTTAATTGGCGCGGACCTTTGCGATTCTTAACGATAACGTTTAACCAATGGAGGAGTCATCCTTGAGCCGGGGAAGGATCAGGAGGAGCTTGAGCGACATCGAGCGAGCAGTTCAGACTTCCGTGAGTGCACTTTGCATATCTTTAACGACAGTCCTTGCGGAAATATCGTTTAAATTAATTCGCCGCGGTGAGGACAATGAAACGACGTTGATACGACCACTTGTACTTCGCGTTACGTTCCTTGCTCTTGCAGTGTGAGAAAATTCCAGGATATTTTCTTTTCGTTGGTCACATTTGCAATGTATAATTTACCTTCGCAATCTGAACATTATTCTTCCGAAGAAGTTAACGTTACGACGAACTACAAACGGTTAAAGACTGTGAAAATCGCACTATTTCACGACTTTAAGAAGATTCTCACATCTTTCGATGCCTTGTTTCTCCACCAACCGATTTCGATGAAATTTTCAGCGCGTGTATAATTGGCACAGATCTACAAAACGTATGTTTGAAATTTTCATTACAAGCTCAGATAAGAAAGTCGTAAACAGTGACGTTCACAATTTTCTCTGCGATTCCCACAATTTTTTCAAAAATTTTTGTACCCGTCATCTAGTATAGTAATCCTTCTAACTTCCCAAAAGACCTCAAGTCGTTAGGTCCAATTTGAGAAAAGTTATACTGTTCTAAATTGTGTCCGAATATTAAAGATACGTACACTGTACGTATAATTTTCCACGTTTACTCATCTGACAACATTCTACAACCCGTAACGTACACAGCTGATAATCCGTTTAATTAAATTCCTCTTATTCGTTTGTTCCGCACCGAACATTTTCTTTTCTTTAGTTTAAGATTTCAAGGCAGTTGTAAAACGGACCTGCAGGATCCCGCGGCCCATAGGATTAGCCGAGACGGTTAGAGACGCGGTAAAATCATAAACGAACGGCGTTTTCAAGACTCGTTCTTACGATCTCTTGCCCCGACTTCCTAATTATCAAGGTCCTTCTTTCACGTCCGATCTCCCTTTCTTCCGGAATTTCCCAAACCCCAGACACCTCATCCTTCTACCACCACTTTTACCCTCTCTCCATCTACTGAAGAAACACCCTACGACCAATAATCGATTTTCTATATTCTCCCATTTTTTCACCTCCAAAATTTAACTCGTTCGGTAACTTAGATGCATGTCCTCTTCCGAATTTCGAATCAGTCTTGTTCCGAACACCAACCAACGAACAACCAGCTATTCAATCAGTTCCGAGCACTGAACGATCAACCAAGTCTTTTATATATAGTTGGGGCCACGATATAGCGAGGTCGTAAATTAAACTCTCAAGAATCGGCATCGATTGATGTTGTGGCACTCAATGCCGTGTGTTGCAGTCTGTTTGAGGGTTCCAACAATAAACGAATGGTAGCATATGATTTGGTACTTCAAGTAGAAAATGGTATTTATTTTCTATATTCTCCTATTTTTTCACCTCCAAAATTTAACTCGTTCGGTAACTTAGATGCATGTCCTCTTCCGAATTTCGAATCTGTCTTGTTCCGAACACCAACCAACGAACAACCAGCTATTCAATCAGTTCCGAGCACTGAACGATCAACCAAGTCTTTTATACATAGTTGGGGCCACGATATAGCGAGGTCGTAAATTAAACTCTCAAGAATCGGCATCGATTGATGTTGCGGCACTCAAGGCCGTGTGTTGCAGTCTGTTTGAGGGTTCCAACAATAAACGAATGGTAGCATATGATTTGGTACTTCAAGTAGAAAATGGTATTTCATTTACAAATGGAAAATATGTTAATATTAAGCTACACAATCTTTTTGCACTTTCTATCTGTATATAACACGAGTAGATAAACTAAGATGCTAAAGACATCAATAAGACCTTTACCTGTAACCGTACTTCCAAAAGCGGCTTCCCCCAGAGGGAGAAACCCTAATTTGTCCTAGCTGCATGCAGTTTTCAGTAAATACATTGGAATCATTTGACTTTCGCTGGATACAAGAATTCTTCGTACGGTCCTGACAATGGTTTCAAGTACTTATCTGCTCGTATCTCTGTCAATTTTCGGGTCCAGGCAGCTAAAACATGTTTACTTTGGCGTCTGACCGATTTTACGACCTTGCTATATCGTGGCCCCGACTATACCATAACGTTCGAGATCTAAGTCTGCAACACAACGCAAACCGACGCGAGTACACGACATCGTCTATTACAGCGCGCGAAATGATTATTCTCCGCAATTTCGATCAAACAGAGGAGGAACGTTAATTATTCAACTTTGTTTAATAACGAGTAGAACAAACAAATTATTATTTCGAAAGGACCGTTATCGAAAATTGACTTTATTCTAGAGTACACCGGAGGAACAAACCCGTGCGCGGATAAATGGTGTACTCTCCTTAACCATAACTGCCCCCGGTAGCAAAACCCATTCCTCTCTCTCGTATTTCATCGCAGCTCTTTCAGAGACACGATCGCTTTACGTCGTTGCGGAATAGCCTAAGCAGTTGCCTAGGGTCCGCCAGTGGCACAATTCAAGGGAACGCAGTTTATCTTGCGCGATCGTAAAAGTGAACGCTCCTCGGCCGAGTGTATCTGCGTTAACGATCGTTAAACTTACTTAAGCCGGGAGATGCTGTAAACATCGGTGCTCGGCCGCGACTCGACGATAAAAACGGAAGATATCGGTCGTTAAGAATTAACGGCGCAGATCTCTGCCCGCTTGCAAATGCCGCGCGACGGAGTTTCGGGTATTCTTCGCGGTCACGATTGCCTGTTCCCGACGTTATAAATCTTTACGCACAATTCCTGCATCCCAGTCGGTTACTTTGATATATCTCGGGGAAATATTGGGGTATGTGAGTTTCGACTTCGTGCAGAAAATAGACTGAACCTTGGAGTTTCTTGGATTCGAATCATGGTTGTTTGATAGACTTGACCCTTTGTTACACACTATCGTGTATTTTGCTGCGATTTCAATGTTTCAGCGTAATGTCAGTTGTAAAATATTAAGGTTCAGTGTAATATTAATGCATTAAAAGATGGTTGATTGTCGTTCATTATTTATAATTTGTTATTGTATATCTGAAGGCAAAATTTCTTGTGTCAGACTCGATACAGGACCGCAAAGGGTTGAGCTTCGAGGAACGGTACGAGTGTACTTTTATACACACTGGGTGTCTCGTTTATAACGAACGTCTGAATTATTTTCGCTGGTATTGAGAAGGTACACTACCGGCCAAAAGTTTGGAATCACCGAGCATTGCAATTTACACAAAAATTTCCAGAAAAAAAGACAGCGACTTTGAAAATTCTTTATCGTTCGAATCAATTGATACGAGATAAATTGATAAAAGTAGAATTGAGATAAACTTCAAATCTATAAAAAAATTAGCAGCAGATTTAATATTGTTGAAAAGTGGGAGGTGATTCCAAACTTTTGGCCGGCAGTGTATATACACCTGATAATGATAGAAAAAATCCTCCTCCAGGCCACTGACATTACTTTTCATTTAAGACGAGTTCCACGACTTAAACATTATCCTAAGAAAAAATTTCAGTGCCTTTAAATTGAATTTTAACATGATCTTGAGAGGACTTTCCCGTCACCACCACATACTCGTCCTCAAATCGCACAACCATATCCTCCTTTCGTGAATTTACTCGTCATTACAAATGAGACACCCAGTACAAGGTGTTCCAGCAGTGTTGTACACCTCAAATACCCGGTCCTAATAACAGTAATAACAATAACGTCTTCATTACACATTCTACAAGTGCAAAGGCGAGGCTCGGCAAAAGCTGCTATTACGCCTAACCTATTATTTCCCGTAACGGTAGGAAACTATGAAACGCAACCGTAAAAAGCAGCACACTGTAACTGCATACACAGGAAGGGCAAAGTTGACGCCGAAACCCGAAAATCAACCTTCACGTACTTCCCTATCCAGCCTCGATATACACATTCCGGTAATTGCCAGACAAAACTTGCGTCGCATTGCCATTGCATATCTCCATTGCAACGCAATGTTCGTTACTCCGCGGGAACAATGCGCGAAACGCGAACCGTGGAAACAATATTCCTGTTCTCGATCGAGCGTAACGAAGGAACTTCTGCGAATTTTCAAACGTTCGTCTGAACAAAGCTGTGTGTTCACATTATACCGTATACGTGTGTGTGTAGAAACGTTCACCAGTTGGCCACCGTTGGATTCCAAGTTATACGACTGTGCAAATAATTCCGCGTAAACGCTCGAATAAATTCGCTCGAGCATTCCTTCCTTCCTTCCTTCCATCGCGTATCGTATCGATTCCCATACCACGGCGTTGCGTTTCAATTTCATCACCGTCCACTCGGCATTTTCGCGACGTCTCCAGACGGACGATCGAATTTTGGAAACGGGATAAATGGACAAACAGATACGTCGACTTTCCACCCGGTCTTCTTCCATTCGATTCCGTTCGACACGGGTGTAGACGTTGCCTACAACGATAACAGGGGGTGGTATTGGGTAAAACAGGCGCGTCCCTAGCTCGTCAGGAAATCATGCGGGGCTTCTACGCACGACTGACCGCATGTGACACGTTAAGAGGATTCGATTCGGCTCCTGTCTTCCTTGCGGTCGCGCAACCAGGCTACGTACCCCTTTTCTCGCACTGTCGTCGGACAAGCTGGTTGACTTGTCCAGTTTAGGATTAGGAAATTTCATTTGAATACGCGCGTAATTGAGTTAGCTCGAGAGGTGACGTGATTGGTGAGGTTTGTAGGCTTTCCGAGCATTGTCTCTTCTCGGGTATCAATGATTGATCAGGTTATAGGAATTATTAACCCTTTCACACTTACGACTAGACTGCGGATTTTTATGCAAATTTATAGTTTTGAGGGTATAGCAAAGAAAGTAGAACTTTGGTAAAAAATTATTTCACGTAGCAGGTAGTATGAGAAGCACTATAATTTGGGTATTTTGTACATTTTTTCATATTACGTGCATTGTGTGCAATTTTGAAAAATCCGCAGTCTACTTATGACTGTTACACATGCACAATTAATCTTACAAAAAGTGCAAGTTTTTTAAATTATTTTTTTCACTCTTCATATTGCGTTATCGTTTCTATTCTATGGCAAACATGTGAGTCACACCTTTATAGATAAATGGGAAACTTATTTCTACAAGGGAAAATAAATAAAATTGATCGTTTCTGGCACATCAAGTTGAGAAAAATTGTGAGCTTTAAGAGGTTAATAGAGTGATAATTAGCCCTCTGACTACGGCAGACTTTGAGACGCACCAGCCGTACCATAGGAAACTAGTCGCGACGGACATCGAGAACGGTGAAACTTTTCGTTAGGCGTGCATTTCTGAGAAAGTATATTCAAATAATCAAAACACTGAATTCTATTTATTTCTTTGTATTCTGCGTTCAATTGTTAGTGTACATACTAAAAATTTAACATTGACATTAAGCTTTTTTCACAATATATCTAATAATCTAGTAAAGTGTGGTACAATTCGAAACATGGATAAATACATAATAACAAAAAATAACTGCAAAATATAAATAAGCATATTTAAATAATATATGACTAACGGAATATGTAATTGCTGAATTAGCATTCACTTACGTCTGACTGAAATAAGATCTGCCGGAATTATGATCGATCAAATTTTCCGGGCGCCTTTCGTGTCAGTGGACCAAACTTGGTTAAGCGCCTATGGGCGCCTACAGTACCATAAGAGCAATATTTTTAAGCACCTTTAGGCGCCAACAGTAGTCAAAGGGTTAGGTAACTGTATTCCGTTGGAAGGAAGCTGCAATATATTCAATTAGTTAGCTTCCTTTCTGAATTTTTCCCAATTAACTTGATCGAATCTACTTTGAAACGTCGCGAACGACTCTCGTATGGTAAAACTACTCCGGAATTAAAAAGCCTCCCTCTCGCTCTGTGCGATCGTCGCCAGAACAAACAGGCGAACGTTTTGCTCTCGCAGATTTACCGGCACGAATGTAACGTGAAATTTCGCCTGGCGTATTTTGACGATTCGTTCGCTCCCTGGCAATTCCCATTCGAGATTAACGTTTCATTAAAGCTCATTGCTCGCGGCGCATACGGGACATTATTTCCGTGACAGGGAACGTTTTCGGACGCATTCTTCGGCTGCCTCGAATCGAGAATGAAAACTCGGCTACACGTCAATCGGGCATCACCGAGATGCATCGGTTCGATTCCGGGGATTCATCGATAGGACGCGTTGCGTAGCCCCTTTAATCTGCTCCGATAGAACCAATAGTAAAAATCGTATCGAATCGCGATACTTTGGTTCCAGTCCCACGACCAGTAGCGTATTAACGATTATCGATCGTTCTCCCCTCTGGTCCACAACCACGGCCTCTCGTTCCACCGATGGCTTTCGATCAAACGTAAAAAAGAGAACTTATTTTTTCCCGCGGTTTCATCAATTTTTTTTCCTACGACGATCCAGACACCGGATCAGCACGCGTACGGAATCACGGTGAAAACGAGACACGGGATACTATTTTCACGAACGGTCCACGCGAAACAATCGATTTCCGTTCGTTTCTCCACCTACGAAAGAGATTCAGCTACCTATACGTCGGTACAAATGATTCGAGGAGGTAGAGGTACTCGTTAGAATCCCAGGTGGCGAGCTCTTTGATCGAAGCGGCAGAAAATTCCATTTAATGGCGGCGCCAAAGATTGCCAGACAAAACTTGCGTCGCATTGCCATTGCATATCTCCATTGCAACGCAATGTTCGTTACTCCGCGGGAACAATGCGCGAAACGCGAACCGTGGAAACAATATTCCTGTTCTCGATCGAGCGTAACGAAGGAACTTCTGCGAATTTTCAAACGTTCGTCTGAACAAAGCTGTGTGTTCACATTATACCGTATACGTGTGTGTGTAGAAACGTTCACCAGTTGGCCACCGTTGGATTCCAAGTTATACGACTGTGCAAATAATTCCGCGTAAACGCTCGAATAAATTCGCTCGAGCATTCCTTCCTTCCTTCCTTCCATCGCGTATCGTATCGATTCCCATACCACGGCGTTGCGTTTCAATTTCATCACCGTCCACTCGGCATTTTCGCGACGTCTCCACAATTTTGGAAACGGGATAAATGGACAAACAGATACGTCGACTTTCCACCCGGTCTTCTTCCATTCGATTCCGTTCGACACGGGTGTAGACGTTGCCGGTAATACGATAACAGGGGGTGGTATTGGGTAAAACAGGCGCGTCCCTAGCTCGTCAGGAAATCATGCGGGGCTTCTACGCACGACTGACCGCATGTGACACGTTAAGAGGATTCGATTCGGCTCCTGTCTTCCTTGCGGTCGCGCAACCAGGCTACGTACCCCTTTTCTCGCACTGTCGTCGGACAAGCTGGTTGACTTGTCCAGTTTAGGATTAGGAAATTTCATTTGAATACGCGCGTAATTGAGTTAGCTCGAGAGGTGACGTGATTGGTGAGGTTTGTAGGCTTTCCGAGCATTGTCTCTTCTCGGGTATCAATGATTGATCAGGTTATAGGAATTATTAACCCTTTCACACTTACGACTAGACTGCGGATTTTTATGCAAATTTATAGTTTTGAGGGTATAGCAAAGAAAGTAGAACTTTGGTAAAAAATTATTTCACGTAGCAGGTAGTATGAGAAGCACTATAATTTGGGTATTTTGTACATTTTTTCATATTACGTGCATTGTGTGCAATTTTGAAAAATCCGCAGTCTACTTATGACTGTTACACATGCACAATTAATCTTACAAAAAGTGCAAGTTTTTTAAATTATTTTTTTCACTCTTCATATTGCGTTATCGTTTCTATTCTATGGCAAACATGTGAGTCACACCTTTATAGATAAATGGGAAACTTATTTCTACAAGGGAAAATAAATAAAATTGATCGTTTCTGGCACATCAAGTTGAGAAAAATTGTGAGCTTTAAGAGGTTAATAGAGTGATAATTAGCCCTCTGACTACGGCAGACTTTGAGACGCACCAGCCGTACCATAGGAAACTAGTCGCGACGGACATCGAGAACGGTGAAACTTTTCGTTAGGCGTGCATTTCTGAGAAAGTATATTCAAATAATCAAAACACTGAATTCTATTTATTTCTTTGTATTCTGCGTTCAATTGTTAGTGTACATACTAAAAATTTAACATTGACATTAAGCTTTTTTCACAATATATCTAATAATCTAGTAAAGTGTGGTACAATTCGAAACATGGATAAATACATAATAACAAAAAATAACTGCAAAATATAAATAAGCATATTTAAATAATATATGACTAACGGAATATGTAATTGCTGAATTAGCATTCACTTACGTCTGAAATAAGATCTGCCGGAATTACAATCGATAAAATTTTCCGGGCGCCTATAGGCGCCTTTCGTGTCAATGGACCAAACTTGGTTAAGCGCCTATAGGCGCCTACAGTAGTCAAAGGGTTAAGGAAGTTATCTGCACGAAATTTTTATTATTCAGCGAGCCGTCTAAATCTATCTCCACTTCTACTCGATCAAATCGATACTTATTACTGAACTCACCGAAACAAGCAGAGCTGCAGCTCGGAGAAAAAAGTGTCTCGAGTCGTCGTTCCATCTGGCTTCGAAAATAGACCTGCGACATAAAGAAGTAATACATTAAGTGCACTCTGTTGTTTCCATAGACGAGAAACATTCCAATATTAGCGATCTCCTAATTGAATTACCATCAATCTTCTCGAAATCCGTCTCGGTAAAACCGATAAAATCGTCTTCTACCCGTTTGAAGATTCCAAGTGTTTCGCGAATTCTCCAACCCTAATTTATCTTCTCGAATACACAGCTACCCCGATAATCCTGCGTAAACGGTTAATCCGATCTCGCTGTTTTACGACCGGACATCGAATCGCCTTTGTCTAACGCCGATAACGCGCCTAGTGTCTCCTCCTATTAACGCAAATCTTCCGCGTGGAAATTCCATTTTCCGCGCGTATGCAAAGAAGCAGCGCGCGGAGTGGCGCGCGCGACATTCGTATTTCACCGTTTCACGCTGCACGTGCCTCCGCCGCGCGATTTTATATTTCACTTTTAAAAGGCAGTTTTATTCGCACGACCGCGACGGGAATCCCGGCGAGTAATTCCTCGCGCTCGTTTCACCAATTCCTCGTCAATTTTAATAGCCTCCACCGGGGAAATGGAGACACTTTACGATCGTCGGCCGAATGCGCGCTGTTTGCCGCTGTCGTCCGCGAAACCAATGACCCTGATTGTTTTAAACGCTCGAAAGGAACTGTACATATAATGGTGATGAAAATAAAAGAGTACCGATGAACAGTTGCCGGCGGTAAAACCTGAACGAATGTTCGTTTTTATATTTTTGTATACGTTCCAGTGTTTCTTTCTTTCTTTCAAATTGTTCAAGATACAACAGAGGCGGTTTTTGTTCAGAGTCTTATGGAGGTTGAAAAGAGAATTATTGGGAGAAATTCGTTTGAAGAGAAACAGGGAAGTGTTTGTTAGAAGAGTGATAGATCTAATAAATCGTTCGTTTTCAGGTATCTGCAGAAGATTATTCTGAAAATTGATATTTTTATTTGAAAGAACGTCGCTAAAATTAAAATTAAAATAATGTTATTTAACGAGAACAATGTTACAATGCAATATAGAGCTGTTTTAACCCTTTTTTAAATAGCAACCTGTAAAATGGAATAACTTTTTAAAAATTGGGCCAAACGACTTGAGTTTTTTTCAGAAGTTAGAAAGATTAGTTTACTAGATGACGTGTAAAAACATTTTTGAAAAAACTGCAATTAGTCGGAATCGTGAAGAAAATAGCGGAGGCCGTTTTTACAACTTTTTTATCTGAACTCGTAATGAAAATTTAAAAAATACGTTTTGTAGATCCATGTCAATTATACACACGCTGAAAATTTCATCGAAATCGGTTAAAGATTGTGAAAATCGCACTATTTCACGACTATCGGCCTAGAACTGTAATAAATCTGCAGATTCTTACATCTTTCGATGCCTATCGCTCCGTCCACCGATTTCGATGAAATTTCACATCATCTAGTAAACTAATGTTTCTAACTTCTCAAAAACACTCAAGTCGTTTGGCCCAATTTTAAAAAAGTTATTCCATTTTATAAGGTGTATGAATACTTTTTTCGGTCACTACACATAAACAATATTTTACTAAACTCTCTCAAATCCCAAAAATTCTCAATTAAATTTAACAGAAAAAGAATTCTTTTCAATACTAAATAGTTAAATAATTAATAACTTTCTACTACAAAAAATTTCAAACCGGTTTCCTGAAAAATTTACCTTTCCTATGATTAATAATGCTTTGACACTCGAATACATAGCTTTTACTTCTCCCTATTCGATCTCATCATACAGCACAATATTAACATAAATTAATATTTTTCTAACGAACGAAAAGTATGGAATTTTGGTCTCCTTCTCCTCAATACACTTATTCATCGAGCAACGTTTATCATCACAGTACTCTTCTCTCTTTTAATCTCGCTGCGGAAAACATTCTCAACCAGTTTCTCGCGAAAAGGAGCAACTCTAATCTGAATCATAGCTGGTATTGTCCTGCCGGTGTAGAAATCACCCTTCGTTCCCTCAAGTTCTCGTTGTAAACGAAAGAACGAAGGACCGAGACGAGGAAGATCGCGTAAAGTCGCGCGAGATACGATCCAGGGACATAGTGTTACTTCTTATTTCAGGATTTATTGGCGGGAGGTACGTGTCGCGTTTCCAAACTACTCTACGGCCGCGCGCCTTAAACGCTTACCTCTTGATTGAATGCCAGGAGCGACAGAGGTCGTAAAGAAGGTTTAGAGGCAAAACAGTAATGCCTGTTTCCTTGGCGAGCATCGACAGCGCTCCTAGGCACACGCTGCTCCACACGTAAGCCGTCTGCTGCCTAGAACAGGAAACGAGAAAAATTTCCTTTAATGCATTTACGGCGGGATCTTGTCGTTACATCGCTGACCGAAAGCTTCCGGCCGTTTGTCAATTTACAGGAATATCTGATACCGATTTTTTGGAGACTTGGAACTAACCC
>NW_017100174.1:3190485-3201263 GCF_001263275.1 Habropoda laboriosa
CGACCTGAAAAAATTCTGGGATTCTTATCAAAGTCTCTGGTATATTATTCAATCGTTAAATCAAATGCTTCAAACTTTTTTCAGTCAAGATAAAAATTTGTTCCGAAGACATACAAGAGTGAAATTTCACTTGGGTCATTAATGACCCAGACTGTGTGGGGAGAGTTAATTTTGCAGGGTCCAAGAGCAATTTACTTTATTTCGGTAGATTAGAGTAAAGAAACCTTCCTTAAATCTTTTTTAAAATTGCTGAAATCTTTTTTGAAAAATTGTTGCTTGTCTTCCAGTGCACAGTGTTTCCAAATTTTTAGGTAATAATGCAGTTCACAATTATTTAATAGAATGTCACTTTTCTGTCACAAAACAGTCAGAAAAGAAAAGGTCTCACTATACTGATTCACAAATTGTGTAAATCTTCGAAAGATTTCGTTTCTCAGTTATTCTTTTATCACAGAATAGTCAAGAAAGGAAAGGTTTCATACCGATTTACAAATTGCATAATTCTTTAATAAATTCTGTTTTCCAGTAGGAACGTTTGAACGTATTAACAAGATGTTCGCGTGCAATTTGCGTAATTACCAAAATTAACGGCACAAAAGTAGGAGAATTGTAATTATCAAAAACGTTCCTTTGTTTTCTGTATTCAAAGTAACAGGCGCGGCGTCGTAACCAAGGATGCAGGTAATGTACACTAAAGGAAACTTATGTACCGGAGGATTTGCGCTTTGCTTGGGTAAACTCCGAGTTGTCTTGGTGGTAGACTAAGCTTCTGCTTCCATATTTCGTCTTTTTGTATGTTTTATGTGGATAGAAGGCAATGTTTGCAGCGCGGCTGTAAACAACTTAAGATCTGAGCCCTTCTAAGACTACTGGATAACCGGATCTGTCAAACAAAGACCTTAGCCTGAGCTTTTTGCCGGTGAACTTCTTCCCCCTTCGCGTTTATTATGAAAAACTCGTAGAAAAATTGTTCGGATTGTGTCCGACATTTCAGTCGACTTTCCTTTCACATCTTTTACTCCGCCTCGTGCTAAAATCTACTATTTTTGAATGGGTTCCTTCATCGTGATATATTTCTTATATTAGCTTAGCCGACACGGCTTTCCGAGAAAAATCGAGAACCATTCTTTCCGTAACGTATACTGTCTTAGGTGTTGAGCGAGCACTGACATAAAAATATCGCCAGATCATTTAAATGTTATATGTAGGTGTATTAAGTGAGAAACCGTGAGAGATTGCCTCAATTTTCTGCAAGTTAGGAACGTCGTGTTAAAAATATTTCAAAAATGAATATCAGTCTGAAAGTTTTCAAATCACATCGGAAGGGTTTCGAAATTAGAAGAATTCAACTTTCGTTGTATCGAGCAAATGCAAGTGTCACGAGAAAAAATCGAAAATTTTTCGCAAATCTAGTTCGTTCCGCTTGTGTGTCCAACAGGTATCACTGGTCAAAGGAAAAACAGAGGTCAGTGTACGCGAGCGCCTCGCGATTGTTCCGACTGCGCGATACATCGTAACGCGGTTTTATCGTCCGGTGAAAAAGAAAAAAAAAAAAAAATGGAAAGAAACTGACGATAAACGAGGCTGACGTGCATCGATCGAAGCGAAACGCACGCGTCGCTCGAGCGGCGAACGATTAAATCGTAGGCTCCCGAGCGTTTCAAGCTCGTGCCGCGTGCACAGAGGAAATCGCGTCACGAACAGAATCGCTGCCTAGCCCACCCGGTGTACGAGTACGCGTGCGAATAAATATTTCGACGGTCGAACTTTATTAAATTATGCATGCAACGTGCAATGCTGCACCGTGCGTGGGTTTGCCCTGGGCAGCAGCGTAATGAACCCCCTTGCGCGAGAACGATTGCGATAACTCGGAACGAAGATAGTCGTCGAACGGTAATAGTTAGATTCGAGAGTTGCGTGCAAATCTTTCTCGGTTCAACGGAACTCAACTCGACAAACAATGTTTCAATTATTTATGTAGGAAACACCGTATTACAATACTTTATCAATTTCTCTTGTTGCTTGCACGGATATCGGAATCTTTACAAATGGGGAAAGAGCTTGCTGATCCTTTTCCTTGCTTCGTCATGCACGAAATACATTAGTTCGACCGCTATCGTGTACGAAATCGAGAACAATAGCTGACTAAGCAACATGATACATGGAACAGATGTACTGATTGATTTGGGAAATACATTATCATGCACCTTTTCCGATCTTCCTCGATAAGTACAGGAAAGATAGTGTTCAAATTGTAAAGCTTCGTCTACACTATACAGAGTGTACGGTAACAGTTGGTAAAAATTTAAGGGGCGATTCTACAAGCTGGAATAAGAAGAAAATGAAGAATAGAAAAATTGAGTTTGAAGCTTCGTTTTTTCGTTATTGACAATTAAAAATATCCCTGTAATCGAGCAAACCTCCCTATGCCAACGTGGCTGCTGTAAGGAGGTTTGTCCTGTTACAGGGATATTTTTAATTGTCAATAACTAAAAAACGAAGCATAAGTCGCAATTTTTTTATTCCTGATTTTCTTCTTATTCTGGCTTGTAGAATCACCCCTGAATTTTTCTATCACCTAAACACCTTGTATAACGTAACACATTTAGAGATAGGTGAATGAAAAAAGGGGTATGAAATGTGAGCAAACAGTGGTCCGTATTCAGAGGTTTTTTAGGCGAGGGCTAAATTTAGAACGCGACATTCACGGGCCTCCTATTAAAAAATTCACTTGCCACCGTTTTGAAATCGCATTCCGAATGTAATCACCGGTGAAAAATGGTTCAAATTAAAAGACCGCTCACGGGGTTAATAACGCGTCTCGGGTAAAAGTTAACGAGGATCATTAGAACGTATAATAAACTTGACCCATCTTTGTATCACAGTGCCCAGAGAGGCACAATTATATTCATTCTTCGCGTGATATATTTAAATTGCATTGTGCTCGGCCGCCGGACAATCGCGGAAACTAGATGAGATATAGCTAAAGAAAACTAGCGAGGCCCATCGAGATTCGCGATGCTGAGGAGAATAATGAAATCCCTCCGGAACCGTTTCGCGCTAAATGACAGCGTCAAATTAAGACTAAATTTCATAATCAACGACTTTCATTCAAATTTTAGAAAACCGATAAATGGACAATGTTAGTTTTTCCTTATTTAATCTCTCTCTTTAAATATTAACACGTCAGATTGTACGATTTTAATATTTATGCTTCGTTGAAACGATTTCAAGCTTCGTAGATCATCAAACACAATTCAGGGAAAATATTACCCGAGGAGAAGATCGTTTAAAAATATAAAAGGTTTGCACGAACTGATTATATTTTCTTTGAAAAATGAAAGAGCAGCGTACGGTATCGTTCGAGCAGCTGGGTTTTGCTTGGACAGCTAACCAACGAGATGTTTCAACTTTTACTAAGAGTAAATTGTTATTAAGAAAGTTCGTAACTTGTCATTTTAACGTGACAACTCTGGAACGTTCCCCCCATCGAGGCGAGAAGAAGAGGAAAGTTAAAGATATATCGTCGATAACAATAGCGTAGAGGAGCTTGTCCCTCGTTCTTCCTTTTTTCCACCGTGCTCGAAGCTAGAGTTACCCAAGAACTATTTGAACTTCTCGAAATTAAATTAGGATGTCTTTGAAGCGCAGCGTCGGCAAGGAAGCTTCGAGAAGGTCGAATAGCAAAGCACGGAAACGTTCTGGATGAACGCGAAGGATAATTCCGTTTTTTAACGGGACAGAAAGAAAGGAAGGATGTATATATATGAATTTCGTCTCGTCCTGACGAAATTTTCTAGGTCCAGACTTTCTCAAATTTCGCGCTGAAATTAAACGGCTATTTAAATTCTCTTTCACGTTTGTACTTTTACGGTAATTAAACCAGTATTTTCCCAAGTTTAAGTAGCACGGATATGTTCGTTTTAAAGTCATCCTACAGTTTCACAACTGACATGACGCTTGAACCAAACAGATAACTCAAGTAGGTACATATTATGTTATTATACTATTATTATGTATACAGATATTGTATAATGGTATTTTTTTCCACGCGGTCACCCATCTTAACATTAGTCACGAGGAACGCAGCTTTACCTGGGAAGCTACTGACGAGTCACCCTACCCAGTCCCCACTTCTCCCAAGACAAAAAAAACTACATTCTTATATTATTTAAAGTTAGAATAATTATAGTAAATTTACTACAGTCATTTGACATAAAATAATTACTCCAAAGTGACACGGCGTTATAAAGGGTTAAATAAAAATCTACAATTCAATCGAAATGTTATAGGATCGAATAAAAAGCCAGAATAAATTCAATCATTTCGACGAACCACTTTTGCGTGCTATTTTAAACACAATAAGACAATTTAAAACTTATTATAATATAATGGAATTAATCGTAAATTAAAGCATCGAGTGACACTCAAGTTTGTACACGCTATTTAACGATTTTCAAAGCTAAGCCGTACTTCATGTGACCCTGGCCGAAGCTTCGAGCCCTTACTTTCTCAGATTCCTGTCTATTCGCTCATCGATATTCCCGAAAACGTAAACTTCGACTTCGATTTTACGACCTCGCTATATTTCTTCCACCGACCATAAATCCTCCCAACGTACTTTCTTCGAAAAAATATAAATCTCCCACCGAAGCAACTTTCCTTCCACCAAAACTCCACCCGAGAAACCAACCACACGCTGAACACCGTCAACGTGTGCGCGAATTCAAACGTCGCGGCGGGAAATTTGACAGGGTTGGAACGTGAAACAGGTTGACCGGGGGTGGGAAAAAGCGCGAACCACGGTTCTGTAAAAACGACGAGGACGTCCAGGCCAGAGCGGCGCGGAATTTCTTACAATTCGCATCAAAGCTCCGTAAGTAAGATTAATGGACGGTTGTCGTAACGAGGCGGCGGGTGCTGAGTTCCGAGGGCGGTCGGCAAAAACACCGGCCCGGCCGTATGCTCGCGTTGGAAGACGAAGGATTACGCGGAGGAATTATTACTTATTGGATATTCCATCCGTAATTACCCGCTGGGGAAAGAAACCGAGGAAGAACCGAGAAAGGAAAAAAAGAAACAGAGCGATGCTTCGAGAATTGTAAGTTCACCGTTCGGACAATAGACGGATGAATGCCTGGCGAGATAACGGTTTAAGCGGCGAAGATCGTTGATCCCGTAATTTATCGGAGCACGCTCTGCATTCAACGATAGATTCATCAGTCTAATGAATGCAGTTATTTCGTAACTCTGAATGGAAGGTTCTTTGTTTAAGGAACTCGCTGGAAAGGTACCTAATTGTGAGTGATTCAAAGGTTTTGTTGCAAAGATCGCTGGTGTTCAAGCTGTAATTGGCTGGGCGAATAAGCGGGAGATTTGGGAACGACGATTGATCATTTCTTGACGTGAGCGTGTTAAGAAAGAATTTGTTAAGAATTCCAAACAGAGTAGGTACACGTGATATGTGCACGAGGAAAATGTGAATAAAACTTCGTTGTAATTTCTTTCAATCCTTGTAGATTAAGCGAAAGCTCTTGACGTGGTAAAGAGAAAGAGAGAAATAATTATATTAAATTAATCTAGCACCTGATTAAACTTGTTATTGACAATATTATTTCAGCGGAAGAGGTGGAATTTTGGCTCTCGAAAACGACGAACGAATGAAAGGGCAACGTCGAATCCAAAAGCGACTGATCAACATAAATCGTGGTCCACTTAATTTCCGAGTAAGTGAGCATAAGCAGCCGCGAAAAGGGGGATCGATTTGGGTTGGCGGATTTAAAGGGCGGCAATTACGCGAAGGAGAAGTATCGTCGCTGAAAGGACAGGCTAAACCAAAGGGAAATGGAAAAGGGGGAAATGGATTCCTCCGATTCCCGAGACAACCGCTTTATCCTGCATCCAGCTGTCAATCGATCGACGCCACGGTGGATTTACTTTCTTTTCGAAAGTTCTTCGGAACGCTGCTTTCAGCTCGAAGCGTCCGTGGTTTGGAACGTTCCACACTTGGGGGATGCCAAATTGAAAAATGGAAATTTTGACCTCAAAGACGCACCTCGTTCTGGCCGTCCAGTTGAGTTCGATGAAGAGCGATTAAACCAACTTTTGCACGAAAATTCGCGTCAAACGACAAGGGAACTGGCAGAGAAAATGGAATGCTCCCACACTGCTATAGAGAAGCATCTTCACTCGATGGGAAAGGTTCAGAAGTGTGGAGCATGGGTTCCGCATGCTTTAAGTGACAACAACAAAAATCAACGCGCCACAATCTCCGTTGGTTGTCAAAATTTCCATTTTTGAACTTGGCATACCAATCACGAGCGGTTCTTTCAGCTATGGCACCCTCTCCATAGACAGCACAAATGTCGCGAGCAGCTTTTGCGGCCTTAGAACGTTGATTAAAAGCAAAAAGAAGGAGGTGTCGAAAATGCTCATTTCTCTCAACTTGACATTCCATTGTTGATTAAAAGCAAAAAGAAGGTGTCGAAAATGCTCATTTCTCTCAACTTGACATTCCATTTTAATGATCTGAAAATTAACAGAAATTAACATAAATTAACTCGAACACAGAAGATTCCGGTAGAACAAAACATCCTCTTTCGAATGATTTCAAACATTATGCCAAAAACATTTAATCACATGCGGAATGTTAAAATTTTAAAAAACGGCGGGAACTTAGTTGCCAGCCCAATAAAATGCTTCGAAATTTGAACAAACGTGAGAAAATTAACGAGACACGTTCCAATTTATCGCTTGAGTAGTGAAATTATTAGAGTAAATTTTGAGATTCTGTGTAAATTGTATCGTAATTACATGCTAAAAAAAAAATATTGTGAAAGAATATTGTAACAAAGGAGGAACTGTTTGTACCAATAAAGCTGTAACAAAAATCCTCATTTCTTATTAATAACCATTCTAAACATACAGCGTATTATTCCCCGTGGCCTGAAAAAGCCGCAGCCCGAACAATAAAAAAAGAATCTTTATTTTCATCAACGTCAAATCTGTCCTCGTTAACATCAAACGCTATATCCCTTAACATTCCACGACCAGCAAATTACCTCTTTAAAGCCCCAAGAAAAAAAAGACCAGTGTAACGAGCCGAGCGTGGCTGAAAGGTCCAAGGATTCAGCGGCACCGTAACATTCGCGAACAGTCGAATGGGTTTCAGTAATTCGACGAACGATGTCACTGATTTCGAACAATGAACGTTTGTTCCCAAACGTTTCGCATTCTCCCTCTCTCTCCTCTCTCTCTCTCTATTCTCTCCTTTCCATTCCACGCCACCCTCTCTTTTTTTAATACGAATATTCATTCGAGATTCATTACCTAAAAGCCCGGAGGTTGACACACTGAACTGATTCGACGCCCATTTAAACGCGCTATGCGCATTCGTTTCTCTCGATATACCGCGTATTTTACGCGGCACGGCGCCGCACTCTCTCGATATTTGTTTCTCTTCTCTCATCCAGGAGGGAGAAAAGGAGAAAAAAATACACGTACGCCGCCTCCGTATCGATTGCGATACGCAGTAGAATCCACGTTCAACCCTCGTTGCATCCCTCGTTTCAACCTATCCGCGAAAGGTTCAAGTTTACTTACACAAGCATCTCGCGTGGAAATCAATTTCACCCGCGCCGCGATCTTACTTTCGTTGGATTACGTTCTCATCGGCGAGCTTTCGACTTGAAAAATCGATCGCGAACGTAGCGTTCCCATTGGAGATCAAATTGTTATATACGAGTTCTGAACTTCGGATTTGGTCAATGTCAGCTGGTTGCTCTTATTCTAGGAAGATAGTCTTCGAATGAACGATAGGAAGGGAGTTTGAAGGTGTTCCATAGAACAAGTTAGTTTTCGAATATTTTTGGTGTGTTCTAAATCTAATAACTCTTCAAATCCTCACCGATTGAGACATTCTGAATGTCATCGATAGTTTGACCATTTGATAAAAAAAATGGCGAAAATTCGTGAAAAATTCTCAACCCTTAACCTCTTGCGCTAGCAGCCAATTCACAGATGAGCTGCACCTTGAAATGAGGAGCAAAATGTTTTGTCCACTTTACACAGATATGCACACTAATTTTGTGCTGAGTGATGCAAAACAATCTGGGATACGTAATGCAACAAGACATTGCTCGCATTCCCAGGTAGTTTCACTGCGTTTTTTGTTTCTTGCACATACTCTATATCCTCTTTCCTTACAAAATTAAACGTAAGCACCAAAAAGTGCCACAGCCACTAAATAAAAAGGAATTTTTTTCTCTTAAGTGAAAAAGAAGACGTGTCTAAAACGTCGTTGGCAATTCTTGGACAAAAACATCTCGACGCGTGTGGCACGTCGTTCCAGCGCAAGAGGTTAACCCTACTGTCTCACACCTTACATATCACCGCAAGCTAAAAATCTCTCAAAACTGCTCTTGCTCGCAGTGTCTTGCTACCGTGCTTCCATCAAAAGAGAAAGACATCCAAAAGAAAAAGAGGAGGACGAAAGAGAAACTTCAACTTCAGAAGAGCTCTTTAATATCCCACGACGCCGGTCGGCCAAGTCAAGCAACTCTCCTCGAAGTCTCCGGCCGGAGCGTCGAGCTCGTCGTTACATCGCTTACCATGCATAAGTCCGGAATCCTCTTATAGCGACGATAAAAAGATTTTCGCGGTAAGTTCGCGGGATCGTGCTCGTAAGCACTTTATATTTTCACGGTTAAGGATCGATATAAGCGGGCCACAAGGGGGTGCGGAAGGAGGAGGAGTAACGTTTCGCGACCATCCTAGTGAAACAGGCGTGCGCTATAGTCATTGAAGTAGCGTTGCTTCGGGGCTCGAGTAAATTAGTTTAGTTTATAATTTCCACACACCGCCGTGGCGCTCATGAGAATGAATGGGCGGCTGTTTCGGCGTCAGACTGGCGTCGTCCCGACGCTAAGCGACGCCCGACGTCGCTGACGCATGTATGTGCAGCCGGTAAGTTCCACGGAGTTATGGGTGTATTATGCCACTGACACGCTACCTTATTAGGTTACTCGCGACCCGAACGCGGGAATACGGCCAAAGGGAGCGGAACAGAGGGAATAAGCGGTGGGAATCGTTACGCTTTTTCCACGGCGGATGCCTCGTGAACATTTCCGCCCGTGCACTTTGCCGCATTTCGCCCATTAAGCGACGAATTTTCTCCCGGAAAGAAACGTCCGGGCGAAATATTGTGAAATACGCTGGAAATAGGTGTAATCTGCTGGGAGAGATGTGTTGCCGTAATTCGAAGAAGCAATTGCTAATTGGTGAATGGTTATTTTTGAAGGGAACGTGTATTGTGAAATTATTCGGAGGATTTTAGAGGTTTTGAGAAGTTTCTCGATGGTAAGTAGCTTGCTATGAGAAAGTTTAGTGAATTATGTATACTATATGAATACTGGCAAATGTAGATGCTTTTTTTCATGCGATTTAACAGTTTGTCCTGAGCGAGACAGGGGCAGTGCGTTAAATAACGAACAGTTTAACTCGTGAGAGGCTTTTAGGAAGACAGTTATTATTATCAGAACTGTGACGCAGGGTTATGTACACTGTGCTTTAAAAATAATCACACTCGACGTAATTATTAAAAAGTTACGTGTGAAATATGAATTTTTTCACTCTAATTCGTAATTATATTAGACTGTCAAAGGGTCAAAGGTTAGAATAGGATATCGTACAATTTTATCGGTAAATAATGATTAATACTGAATGAAATTGCACTCACCCGTGATAAGCTAGAAAAGACAACAAGAAGAAGATACAAGCAAGTACGTCTGCTCGTCCTACGATGCCAGTCACCTGAAACAAAAACAAATACCACAATAAGTCAATGGTCAACTTCAAGAGGTAGCAATAAAGTAACCAAAAATTCACTTATTCAATCCATATTAATGTTAAACAGCGCATTTTATTAAAATAAACTTCTAAAGTACAAGTGTCACTCCTAAAATCCCAGAAAAATACTATTCTTCCCAACGATTAAGAATTAACTCCCTCAATGGTCGAATCGTTTCACCCCGCTGCAGCTGATGTCAATAGAGATACAAATTCCCGTGGAAATCTGGAACGATCAGCTTAACGAGGAGAGATTACACGTAGAGAACGAAGAACCGCCTGGTCCCTGACACTTTGAACGGTGAAACGACGAAAGGGTACAATGGCGATGCGAAGATCCTTTCGAGATGTACGGGCGGGTGGTAAAATGAAATTGGATTTAGCGGTGTAAAACGAGGCGGTCGCAGCAGAAAGCGAGGGTGAAAGCCAACGACGATCTCTTTCACGACAGACGCGATGACGGACACGGGCCACGTGAGCCAAAGGAGCAGACGAATTGAAAGAGAAGAGAAGAGAGTCTGGCCAAGTTATTGACAGCCCGCGCCACCAGTGAATAACCGAGCTTCTCGAAGGATCACCCTTCGTGAACCAACGACTCGTGTGTGCCAAGATTCCCTCGAAGATCGCCTCAAACTATAGAAGACTTGTGTATGTGCCACCTCTTCCCAACCCCTTTTCCTTTATTCTTCTTCTTTGTTCCATTCTCTCTCGCCGCTCCCGTTTCATTCTCTTCCACTCGAGATTGGAGAGCAGGTGCGCCTTGGAAATTCACGGACATCGTCCATTACCAGGGAGATCGGTCAACCGTTCCTAACGAATTAACACTCGGGATCTCCGCGCTCACGGAGGACGATTGAAATGAGAAATTGAAGGTCCCTTTTAATTCGGAACTTTCCGGAGTAGTCTCGTTAAACGAGATCACTTTCGCGAAC
>NW_017100174.1:3201281-3206678 GCF_001263275.1 Habropoda laboriosa
CTTCCACGCGGTTTCTAGGAGTATACACAGGTTCGCAGAGTCCAAACAATTGTTCCGTGTTAATTTGTAACGCTACGGGAAACTTGTATTTTCACGCTGTTTTCGACTGGTGATTTTCAGTTTTGAGCTGGTTAATCAATAGTTGTAATCGACTTTGCTACCGCGTCGCGCTAACATGCTTACGTCTGCGGTCACGCTGTTCCATTTGTTATCGACATCCGGTTGTTAACTTACTTGTCACGAGTGTCGCGAATTGTCGGCGGTGAGAAAGATCGGCGGGTGACGTGAACGAATGAGTTTGGGGTGTTTGGAGAAAAGGAAAAGAGGAGAGGTTTTGAACGTAAGTTCACCGCTCTTTTTCGAATTAATTTCGCGCAGAGAATCGGCTTCTGTCTGCGTACTGCGCAGGAGCGCTTTATTTCGTTTAATTTCGGCGGACGAACAGCGCCGCAATGTCGCATCTTTCCATTTAGCTACATTAATTTCTCATCGACGCGCGACACCGTGATTAACAACGGCCGCGCGACTCGGCTATGCATATTCTCCGCGTTCGAAAAATGATTAACGTTTGTCTGGGAAATTTCGAAGTTTCCCCGATGCCATTAAATTCTCATCATTATTAACTGTCCCGCACGGCGATAAATTACGTCACCGTTAATGAAGCACCGCTACATACGCTGATCCGCTAATTTCACGCGTTTTATAGATGGCTCAAGGACGCACGGAAGTCGAAACAGATACAGTTGTGCAGATGTTATTATTATTAAAGTCCGACTGTAATTACAGCCGTGATGGACATTGATGAATATGACTTTCAACGCTGGCCGGCACATCAAAAAGCGATAAATCACCCGCCTCGATGATAAAAGGAAATGGAAAGAAGACAACGGCGATATCGATCTTTCCTTCCAAGGGGTGAATGCTCTAATGAAACTGTAATTACATTCGATGGGATTACTTTGTAGAAATGTACGGCAACTACCGTGGAAATTATAGATGTTATTTTAAAAATGCACGCAGCACGAAGAGTTTGCTGTGCTTGTGAAATGTGAGCCACTCTGAAGCTGAAATTATTCACATTCTTGGTGTTTAATTTTTCACGAATATAACAAATCTCATAAACTTTATTTCGTGGAGATCCTATTGAGTTTATAACGTTAGGGATAATTTTACAAAAAGATTTTGTAATAACGCAACATTCAGATTTTCCAATTTTTAGCACATGCTCGGTGTTGAATTTTTCATAAATAAAAGAATTTTGATAAATTTTATTTTACAGCATACGATTCGTAACTATCGATCTCATTGAGTCTGCAATGTTAGGGATAATCTTACGATAAGATTTTGTAGCAACGCGACATTCAGAAGCGAAAATTTCAATTAATCTTTTGTACGCATGTATCAACAACTAACCAATTTGTTCTGTTTGTGTTATTATTAGCAATCTCCCTCATCTCGAGGTTCCTAAGGCAATGCGATACTACGCAAGCGACGTATCACCATTTACGAGTTATAACAGCAATTGGGGGACGCGAGATTCATCGTAGGTAAATGGACCAAAGCGGAATCAGTATAAGATAAACAACAAGTTGACATTTTCCAAGGACCCTGTCCTTCGTCCTCTTATCTACCCTATCCGCTTAGCGGCAGGGAGTCTGTGGAAAATCTCGGTCGTGGAACAATACTCCGTCAACGTCAAGGGGATGAGAAAGGAGTCGAAAGTAGCCTCGTTGAGGACCATAAACGAAGGGTCCACTTAAGATAACAGAGATTACCCTGGCCACTTTGTGATAGATTCTTTCACGCGTCTGCAATGTCGCACGAATTTATAGTCAGGGATAATGGGCAATTTTGGGGAGAAAAAACACTAAACCATGATTATTCGTCTCGGAATTTGCAGTCAGAAAATTAAAGCTGAGACGACGAAGTCGAGGAAAAAGTTTCATTTATTTTCGTTAGTATCGTTATTTCGAGGAAAATCAGCGCGCGCAAAAATAGCGTTGAAATGCAACTTGACATAGCACGATACCGGATGAATCTTCAAGTTGTCGAAGATCGCAAGGTTCTTCGGAGAAGTGGACAGGCTGAAGGAGGATGCGGTGGTTGATACGTTCGTTCGAGTCGACGCCAGTTTGCTCCAGTTTGTACTTAGCTCAACTCCATTACCATCTCACTCGTTCAAGAGTTCTAATTGATTATATGAGGCGGTAGTTCCGCAGGAGTTCGCTCGTTACTCCGAGGTGGCTCATCCTCTTCTTCTTCCACCTCGAGCTTCCTCCTCGCGGTTTCTCGTCGGCCCTCTTATAACAGGTCGCATTCCTCTCACTTTTCCGTGCCTTTCCGTAATCGCAGACACGCGTAATTAACGGGAGGACTCGAGGAGACTCGTCTAAACGCTCGCTCCCTTTGATTTCCCCCTAGCTCTTGCATTTGTACACTTCTCTGGAATACTCGGATCTGAGGAACGCACGAATAGTATCGCAGGATCTTATTTCTTCGCTAAATTCACGCGAATTTTCACGGAGATTGAATTTTCGAATTAAATACATTTTGTATACTTATCACTTGTGTCTGTACATGGATTAGTCTACGATATGTATAACGTGATATACAATTAATATATGTGGCGAGGGAGGATCAAATGTGGTTAGCCGTGTAATATCAATATACCCGCAAATTAATTAATTCCGCCGTATTATGTAATATTCGAGTTAATAATATAGGAAATTCAGGAAAACTGTGGAATACGTGTCAATAATACAGTCGAAATTTCACGTTGTATGAAGTTAAAAATAATGTAATATTACAGTATCCTTTATTACTTCATTACGTATTGATACAAAGGTACAGATCGAAGAGACTCAGTTGGGGATTACAATGGTTAGCTCCTTAATCCTTGAACAAAGATCTTCGTTACCTTTGACAGTGGCAAAAACTACCAAAGAGAATAACGAATCAAAGGCATGCTACAAATCTCAAGGAAAGGAAATTCACCAGAGACTCGTTAATTCGACGTCTATAGAACCACGTGGCAATTCATTACCACAGACCTACTTATTCCATATTTCATTACACCTGATAATTTTTACATCAAGACGAACACACTCTTATCTGCAATGTATACCTTGCAACTTATATTACCTATATACTCCATTGTATTTTATTACTCATTTACAGGGCGTTTCTCCACATCTAAGAAAAATGGTCATAATTGGGAAACGAGGTCAAATAGGGTACCTATTCATATGAAATTTTTTCACTATTTTTAGGTCCCTTGTCCACTGCTGAAGTGGACCACACTTCATTATACTATATTACTCAAAAACGAGATGTTTCTGAACATTTAGGAAAAATGGCCATAATTGGAAAACAAGATCAAAGAGGGTGCCTATTTATATGAAATTTTTTTATTATTTTTGTCCTCTGCTCACTACTGAAGTGGGTCACACTCCATTATGCTTTAGTACTCATGTACAGGATGTTTCTCAACATTTAGGAAAAATGGCCATAACTGGGAAACGAGGCCAAATAGTGTACCTATTTATATGAAATTTTTTCACTATTTTTGTGTCCTCTGCTCACTGCTAAAGCGAATCACACTTCATTACGCTATATTTATCATACACAGGGTGTTTCTCAACATCTAAGAGAAATGGCTATAATTCGAGAAGAAGGTCAAATAAAGTACCTATTTACACGAAATCTCTTCATTATTTTCGTATCCCCTATCCACTGCCAAAGTTTCTCACAAATATTGAGAAACACTCTGTACACCCTACATTTCCACTCTAATCCATCGACACAGAAATCATTCTGTGATGCCCGGTGTGCTCCAATTCCTCGAAACTAGGAGCAGATATTTGGGTATCACTGAGTTAAAACACTTAGGGATCGTCGTTGCGTGAAACAGAACTTTATTTAACAGAGATTTTCGACGATACGTGACGTGCGCGTTGTAGAATGGAGAATGAATGCGGAAATGGAGAAAATAGGGCTATTTAAGGGTTCTGGGAAGATGGACTTTGGGTTGCGACTATGCAGGAGAGTTGAGAGGAGAGTTGGAAGGTGAAGAGTCCAGTGTGAGTAATGGTGAAAGTTGTGAATACAGATAAAATTAAAGACTAAGGATGAAAATATTTGAGGGTGTAACAATTCGAAAAGAAATTTCGTATTAATCGACGGTAACACGACGGCTACCTGATCGTCGCACTTACTCTCCCCAGAAACCCAAGGGTGCAGATAAACCAGTAGTTCCAGAAGCCGTGTCCTCCAGGAACCCAGCGTCTCCTCTAAAACCGTGGCTCTCTTTCGTCGCTGGTATACACCGATACGGTAACGACGTCGTAACCGCGGAACGACGCATACAACTCCTGAGGGTGTGTCTCTGCCTACCCATAAATGAGACACGTTTCGCATCGGGACGCATTAACATAAGGTGTACGAGTGCCAAGAGGGATATCTTCGACGAGCAGACACGAACAGCCTACGATTACCTTATCACAGGATACGGCCATTAATAACGAACCTTTCGCAGGGCGGACGGACGAAAGGATCGTTTTTAACGACGTTGGTAAAAGTGTCCCTTTACTACGTGCCGCGACGTGTAACATGACTGATATAGGGGTGCTATCTCTTCTGTCCTTTTATAGAGTTATCTGGGTCAAGTGTACGCGTTTCGGAACCTCTTTCTACGCTGAATAGGTTACGCTTTTCATACTGATAATATTTCACGTAAATTCGTTTCGGTTTACGATAGCAAGGGAAGATTAGGGTGCTTTCTTTTTATCACGTGTACGACACACTTACTTAGTTTCATCGTAGTTCTATGATAATTTATCTGAAACGAGGACAAAAGCCAGAGACTCATTTTACCAAATATTTATTTATGAAAAAATTAGCTTTGGTATTTAAATTGTGAAAATTGTAAAAGGGGATCCTCGTGACTATAGTAATTTTGCAAGTGTAATTTTGTAAATAATTTAGAATAAAGTTTTACAATATATGTCTGATAGATGCAATAGTGGAATTTATGAAAAAGAGAATTGGAAGGTGCTAAAGAAAATTTCGGGAATTCTAGGTCCTCGGTTTTCAATAGCGACTGAGAATGCAAATCTATGATAGATGTGGCGGACGTTAAATGGACTTGAACCGGGGGATTAACGACCCCTTTCCCGAAATTGAGAACGTATGCGGTGTCTTCACGTGGAATTCTAATACGTACCATGAATCAGGTCTCCGCGAGGTACATACGGTTACCGTACTTACAATTCCGCTTCTACATAGAATTCTCTAGGATTCTGGGAAGATTAAAGTTTCGTAGATTATTCCAACGAAGAAATTTCTACAAATTCACACAAATTTTCCCAAATAAATCGGTTTAAAGCAAATTCCAAAATT
>NW_017100174.1:3207050-3243976 GCF_001263275.1 Habropoda laboriosa
TCTAAAATTGCTCTTTCACCAATTCACAAATTTTCTACTATACTAAAAACTACCATCAAATAACTGTTAATCCAACTATCAGAAATTTCCGCGAAATTCACCAAATAACACTAAAAATTGCATTCACAAATCGTTCAAATATCCAAAGAATTCCAAAGCATAAATTCCACTTTATGCTTCAACACCCGCGAAGAACGCATGGAAAAGCTCCGAGGAATGCGGGCTTTAAAGGGATGCGTTTAACTGAACAGTAGATATTGCCGTGTTTACAGAACACCGTGAAACAAGAGAAGAAGCATCGCGTGATTCGCGGTTACGCGTTGCGGCCAATCCGCTCCTTTAATATTACAACGGTCTTTATTAAAGCTCCATCTTCTTACAAGCTGCCAACTCCATTCCGGACTGTATCCCCGGGAACGACGTCATTACCTTCCTTCGAAATTCGTCCGCGAAAACGGCAACCGAAAATACGAAGGGGCGCGCGCGGCTGAGCAGAACCGAGGCCAATAATCCTTACTGTTACAACAGGCTTATTAAGGACGTTAAAGCGTTTATAACGCGGCGGTTTTGGAACGTGACAATATCGCCTACTTTCGTTCCCACTCTCCATCCTCTGGTGCTTCCGCTCCCGTTCCACTTCTACATCGTGACAACGAGGCTGTTAACCCCGTTTGAATTCCGCGACAGCAGTCTGCCAACGGGGGAACGGTAATGGAATGGAAATTTTGAAGGAGAAACGCATCCCCTGTTCTCACTGTCTTCTTAATTACGGGACTTCGAGTTTGCGAGTAGGTCTCCTTCTTGTTTCGTATATTCCGCCGGTTCTAATTCTCTTGTTACGTCCTTTCCGAGGAAATTCAATTTTCTCCCGGTAAAAGTGGAAACTTTATTAAGCAACGGTTGTTTGTGAACTTTTCTCCCGTATTTTTCCCTTAATTTACGTATTTCGTGAATTTACGTGTATCGAGTTCGTGAAGAAAACGGAAAATATTTGAATGAAAACCGAAGGAAATTCTAGGGAGACGAGAAACACTGTTCAATGAGAAGATACTTTGGTTTCTTTCCTCGAATTTGAAGGTTCGTTGGATATATTCATCTAAATTACTAAATTCGACACTTATTTCTAGATTCTAATTGCAAAAGTTCGAATTTTTCTAAGGCGACAAATATTTACCTTGAGAATATCGGAATGTTATGATGTGCTCGTGGTAGTTGCAACCAACTTTCGAACCTCGTCGAATTTAGCACGTGGTATGCCGACTAAATCTAATGGTTCGTCTTCGAAGGACCACCTCCGTGATTAGGAGGACAAAACAACTATTGCTAATGATCTAAACTTCTAAAAGGAGCGACTCTTGGCGTGGTCAGATGACTTCTATCGTTCCCTTCCGCGAAAGGTCCCACGACACCTCCGTGCGAGGACGCATCGCGGGGGTGAGGCCCTCGGATAGGTTGAGTACATATTTCGATAGTGGTGGGATAGGTGGGAAAAACTACACGAAAATGCCACCCCCCAGACCATAGGTCACTCTCAGGTACCAAGCGTGCCCTTGAGTGACGCACGCGGGAATTCCGAGTGCCTCGAACAATGACCGCAGCAGACAATAACGTTAAGACGCGCTTCGGCTCTGGTGACCATATGAATGCAAAAATGTACAAGTGAAAAAAAGGGGCGAAGATTCTAAGTGGAAAACAAGTTCTTAGATTGAAAGACTACGATTGCCGTGGCGTCATAAAATTACCGCTGCTACGAAACGAGCGAAAAATATATACAATAGAACTACATGCTAAGAAATCTAAGGGTCGGGCGGCTGACATACCTGTCGAGGATTAAACACGGAATATTCATAAAGATTCTAAGAGTCTCGATATTCCAAAGAATATTCCAACCCGCTGAAATATTCGTACAATTTGCAAGAACAAATCTCGTTCCGCTACGATATCTCGAGTGTGGTCCTTATAATACTCCACTGGATGTAGTAATATTCTTCCACGGAATAATTCCAACCGAACTTTTCGCAAAGGATATATTTGTCACCGTACAGCTTCTTTACCTGTCAGATTCCCAGGAATCTTATCTCTTATATATATCTCCCGTAACATCGTATTGTCGCCTGACTTTAACTACGAGGGACATTTCGTTAGATTCGTGCAAGCCCAGCCTGCGAGTTCCATCCGGCTGCAAAGGAGAGGACCGAAGCGATCCCATTTTCGTGACGAGCATAAATCTTCCCGGTGAATATTATTATCGACAAAAATGCCAGGCTTTAAGAGGCATTACGCTTTTCCAGCGATTCCACGCCGTGATGTCTGCTGACGCCGACCGGAAATCGTTCGCCTCCGTGGAAATAGTCATCGCGAAACGATGCACCGAATCCCTTTATACTATGTCCGCGATTTTAATTCAACGTTGTCCATGTTTCTGTGCAACGACGGATTAACAAAGCTATTGTGGTCAGTCATAGCGAACTGTGAATTCTAGACGATTCGTTTCATAGTTCGGTGTTTTATCGCAACGATCGATCGAAACACAAAAGTGTTGCATTTCGGTGGAGATTTGCGAGGTTGTTTTCGAACTGTGGAAGAAATCTGGGCATTATTCTGTGGATTATCCTGTATTTAAGCTTGCTCTGTCAGACGTGGATATTTATCGTACTGATCATTTATTTTTCGAGAAAGGAATTATCGCTGAACTAAATTCTTCTTTCTGTTCACTAAGCTCACTGCTTTATTCCAATAAAATGGTCATTTTTGAAAGATTTTAAAATGGGGCAATCGGACCAATTCAGTTGCCAGGAAACAAATACTCACATCGTTCATTTCTACATTATTTAACTATTCGCCAAGTAATTCTTCAAAAAATTCTCAACCACATAATCTATTACGTATGCATCTCTGTCGCGTTAACCCAAAATCACCGCAAGATTCGAGAAAATCAGTCCAAAAAAGCAACTCGGACGAAATCCACGGAAGAATTACGTTTCCATCGGCAATTTATCGCGTCTACGCGAAAACCTGCAGCATTTCAACGAACATCTCCCTCCCTAGGCGTCGATAATCGGTTCGTTGAGCTCGGTAACGCGCCGCTTGTCCTACTAAACGCTCGTTAAAAGCGAATCAACACGGTCTCTTTGTCCCTTGAAAGTTCGGCGGTTGGTACGGTGGTAATGTCGTTTAAAAGGAACGTCGAAGCTTTCTAACTGGTCGCAAGAATGACCACTGTCGTCGATCTTTTCCTCTATTTGTCTCCAATTATCGTCGGTGCTTCCCTCGTGGACCTTCTTAAACCGAGCTGATGCTGCTGATGCCTCTGGTCGCTAACACGACAGACTTTTATAGAAGAAAATGTGTCGATGCGCTAGAACACAGGTTGCTATCAGTCTCGCCTATTCGCGTTGGCCAACGTTCCTACTATCCTGACAAAGGGATTTCCGCTCGATACGTAATTCTGTCGATACCTCTTCCCGCCTGTAATAATGCTGCGCGGTGAGATAGCGAGCAGCGACGCGGTCGTTCCCAAGCAATTTCTCCACCGTCGATCGTCGATTTATAAGTTTAGATTTATAAGTTCGCGGGGTTTATGGGTTCTGATGCTCGAATGGCTACGGTGATGGTAATTGGTGAGACATAGCGACACTGGATTTTGATAGCAGACTCGGTGACAGGGATTTTATGGGGTGGACTTTAGTGAAAGTATAAAATCGTAGCGGCGACGTAGCCGGGTTGATGGATCAAAGTGATTTTAGGTGTGAAAAGGGGGTTGTTGTATTGTTGCAGATTCGATTTATATTTCATAATACCTAAGAGTGTGTTAACACATTGCGTACGGCACTCTGCTCGCTCAACGCGCTTCCAAAGCCCGCACACTTTTGAACTCTCGAAAAAAACTTTGTACTGTCACATGCGTAACAGACGTCGCTGTTCGGCCGTATCGACCGAACAGTACATCGGTATTCCCGATAGACCAGCACGTCCTAAAAAGCGAGGTCTTAGCCGGCACGAAAATTATTTTACGACGCCTCCCACACCTAAACACCACATGACCTAAGATAATAAACAGACCTTCGACATCACCAAGCAATATAACAAATTCCCCACTGTCTCACCACCACCAGACACACCCCAAACACACCGAAGAAACTAATCACCACACACTTCCACCACCTACGACAGTTTTCACACCACCAATCACAACACACACGTAGTTTATAAAATAGCGAACACCACACGACACGACACACAATTTTCCGATCAGTAAGCTTAGGCATCTCGCGCTCTGTTCACGTTCATTCACAAATACATAGTTTTAACAGCAAACTGTTGTGCGTTAATACGAGCACTACCTGAGTCCCATATCCCGAGTAGATTCCTTAAATGGTCTGACTCGAAAAGAGGGACGATTATCGGTTTCGCAACAAGCACATTGCGATTCGTAACAGTACAATGCATATATGCACTTTTTTATTCTTCATTTATAAAGTATTCTTAAATATTACTACATATTTCTTACACATCTATTTAGTATGCAGGCTTTTTTACATTTGAACTATTATTTATTATGTTGTAGGCAAAATTTAGGGTTTGGGGCGGCCCACGTGGTCGTCAGCCGCGCCGATCGGGACGGTGGCCAGGTTTATGGTGCCGATGTGACCGTGGGTAAGACGTGCCATAAATCTGGTCACCAGAAGTAAAGGACGGAAAGCGACGTTCCCGGGCGAAACGGTTTTTCCGCCAAAAATCGCGGTAGAAGGGGAACGTCGTAGGGGTACGTTCGAGAACAGTCCTAATTGGCGTAGAGAAGAAACGCCCTCGTCAAGGGAATGTTTAAAACGGATAGCTTGTGGAAAAATAGTGTGTGTGGGAAACGAACTTTGCATGAGAAAAGTATATCGAAGGAGCGTTGTTGAAAATAGAACTCGTGTCCGTGTAGAATACATTATTAGTTATTTATTAGAATTAAAACTGTCTCGTCTCTCGCCTTTATCATCTGATTCCGCCAAACCTCTCTCCATCCCAGACTCTCCTACAATGTAAATAAAATTAAATCGATTAATTATTATTTATTCCACAAACTTGAATAATGCTCTAGAGTATGGTATCTGGTGGAGCATTCTCCTTTGTGCAATGGTATTTGGCATAATTTGCAACTGTATCTGGCTTCGCTCCTTTTTCCACTGGACGAACAGACTTTACTTTTTTTTTTATTTCACTAATCATTTGTCATAATAATATGCAAGGCTTCGTTGCCTCGGTAACGTAACAAAAAAATCCATTTCTAATTTCTTGAGTCGTCGATACGCGCGTATGAAGAAACATTAAAACGAGATATCTCGTAACCCGGCCACAAAGTTCGGTTTGCCGTATACGATATATCTCGTGACCCATACGCAATGTGTTAAACAGGACGAATTCGGTAGAATCTTTTCAATGAAACGTGCCGGGTGACTCAGTTCTTTCGGCTCAAACTTCGTCAGAATTTAGAAAGTTTCAAGTGTATTCTTTTACACCTTCATCTACGCACAGTTTCTAATATTTTATATATTTCATGTTTGAATGTACAATACAAAAGAATTAAAAAAACTAAAAAACTATTTTAACCCTTTAAACTCCAAGCATTTGCTGCCCGACGAAATTCAGCACACTTTTGCAGTAAGATTTCTAAAACCCAAGAGTTTCGTTTTGAAAAGGAAGAAATACGAATAAGAGGATAATTTCACATTTTCCTAGGCAAACACATTCCCAATTTTGCGTTGTGCTGCAAATTAAGTACGTCGTCAGAGCGGCGCCAGCAGAGTGCAAAGTGTTATCTCTATATCTCAGTTTCTTCTGATCAAACTTTGTCAATATCTTCTACAGAAGTAATTTAGCTACAGAATTTAGAAACTTTCAAGTATATCCATCTATGCACAGTTTCTAATATTCCACATACGGTGACTCTCACTAATATTCGGACACTCTTTAGAACAGTATAACTTTTTTAAAATTGCACTTAACGACTTGAGTTTTTTTTACAAGTTAGAAGGATTAGTATACTAGATGACGCGTGTCAAATTTGTTGAAAAAATTGCAATTTGTGGAAATCGCGAAGAAAATTGTAAAGGTCACATTCGACAACTTTTTTATCCGAGCCCGTAATGAAAATTTAAAAAATACGTTTTGTAGATTTATGCCAATGATACGCATGCTGAAAATTTGATCGAAATCGGTTAATGTTGCTAAGAGCTACAAATCGTTAAAGATCGCGAAAATCGCACTATTTCACGACGTTCGGCCTATAATTGCAATAAATCTGAATATTCCTACATCTTTCGATGTCTGTCGCCTGTTTCTCCATCTACCGATTTCGATGAAACTTTCGGCACGTGTATAATTGGCATAAATCTACAAAACGTACGTTTCAAATTTTCGTTACAAGCTCAGGTAAAAAAGTTGTAAACAGTGACCTTTACAATTTTCTTCGCGATTCCCACAAATTGCAATATTTTCAAAAAAATTTACACACGTCATCTAGTATACCAATCCTTCTAACTTCTCAAACAAGCTCAACTCGTTTGATCCAATTTAGAAAAAGTTATACTCTCCTAAAGAGTGTCCGAATATTAGTAAGTCACTGCATCTCCTACGTTTGAACGCACAATATAAAAGTACACGACAGCAGAATAACGAAACAGCAGAAACACAGAAAAATAACAATAAAATAATCTCCTCATCTGCATTCCCCCGTTCCATTTTAAACTCGTTCCACTTTGTACACATTTCTATACGCCATCTCGCATCCCCTGACAAAGGTTCAGAAAAAGGAAAGATTCCTTTGTTCGCTCGCTATCGAGAAGCAGCTGATCAAAAAATCAAACGTATGTACCGGAATATTACTTAGATGCTCACAAACACATCGGTAGCTCTCGATGGCATCGGAAAGAAAGTTTCCCCGGTTGTGTCGTGAAACGGTTTGAAAAGAAGGTCGAACGAACGATGACGAAGGAAAAGAAGAAAAAGAGGGATGGGACGGAGGTGGAGGGACGCGAGAGTCGATGTTGAAAAGAAGGTGGAAGAACGAGGAAAGCGAACGCGCACCGGTAAAGCCCTTTTTCCAAGTGGAGTTGGCAAGCCTCTTTTCTTGCAACTTGCATAAAACCATTTTCCAACCCCCAGTCAAGACGGGCTTCTATGAAGTTTCCTTCCGCGGGCAACTAATGCGTCGTTTCAGACACTCGCTCTGGTGTTTTAAGTTGTTCCTCGTCTGGCTAGTACCGAGTATCGACAATTCTTTACCACCATCGAAAACGGCTGAATCTTTCGAAAGTATGAACGGAATCGAGGTTAAGATAGGAATCGAGTGTGAAGTGAGGTTAGAAAACTCGCGAATTGATTTTACGGTTCAAGGTTAGAAAAGTGTTCTACTAAACGCGAGTTTGTGGAGGAATTTCGTTTCGAACCATAGTCTCTCTGCAAGTTTTCTTATCAATTTTGCACGAGGTTTTCTAAACCGACGTATCGTAATTCGCGATATACCATGTAAATTCCGATGGAAGAAACAAGTGCAATTTGCTTATAATTGCAAAACCGAATGATATTTATAGAGGACGTTTCACCGACTTGGTTATCGGTAACCTTTGCGTCGTATTCGTAGCACCGTATGAATTTCTGTTTCAAAACTTCGTCGTATAATAAGCTCTTCCGTTTTACGGCAAAAGCTTCCGAAGTTCCGTAAGAAAGTGCACCCTGGCGTGATTTCACAATTTTTACGATCTCGCCGAAGATCGTTTACGTATCTTTTCGAAACACTCCATTCGTCCGGATAATTTTTGTCCGACACAATTTCTACGATTCCGCGTTCAATTTTGAAAGAAATCATTTCCATGGAAACAGGTTACAGAATACTCGCGCAAACAACCCGGTCTCCTAAAACGAACAGTCGAAGAAACAAACGAAATCGCTTGTCGTGTCCTCAACACGAACCACGCGACCGATCACCCCCACCGTTGACTTGCATCGCTTCTATCTCCCTGCCAATAAGGGTTCGCGAAAGAGGCCTTTTTCTAGGAAAGGCGTTGATTGGCCCTTTTTCCGAATTAGCAGCTACAAAAAGATGTATAAAGGTAGCTTTCGCAAGCCCGAAACCAGAACATGTACGGAGAGAAGCAGAGCGTGTACGGAGTGTACATATTAAAAAATACCGAACAACGTAGTTTAACCTAAAACTAAACAACCAATAGGGAAACATCCATCGTGATATCTTCCAACCGAGAAATAAGATCACGGTAACAAACATCGCTATTAATTAAAGTAGTCACGTGGCCGGATGGCGTGAACTCGGGGCGCGATTAATTAATGATTCCAATTAGTAGCCTGTTGAATATACAGGCACTCGAACGTGTACCTCGAGATTGCTAATCTTAATCGTCACCGTGCAGATCAATTTCCTATGACGTCTAAGTGTAAATTGCTCGCTTACGCAAAACTTGCTGCAAGTTCATCGTCGCGACGTATGTTATCAGACAGAAATTGTTATCTACGTACCGGAATACCTCTAGCAACAACTCAGTCATTTACATACGGCCGTGATAGCGGCTGAGTTATGCGGACTAATACACTTGTCGACTAATGCTCTCGAGTTGCTCTATAGACGGTATAACGAGAGAGAGAGAGAGAGCTTTCTATGCTCTATCGGTTCCTCGATGGATAAAAGGTGGAGTTTTAAGGGCGGTATCAAACAGTACGGGGAAAAGTAACGGTAACGATATGGCGTTGTAACGTTACGGGATCACACGCCTGATAGCTTCCGTCGAAATTCAAGCCTTTCATCTCGGTTAACCAATGGGAAAGATTGTGCTGTTCGATTGAATTCTCGAGTTTGCTCGAACAGTAGCCCACTTTTACGGTGTTCGAAATGTTGGCTCGAGATTTAGAACATCGGAGTTGTGCGTTTCTCCAGAAGACATTTCCGCGTTTATGGAACGGACTGCACTTTTATTTCGCGATTAAGCGCGCCGTGGAATGGCCTAGCTGGAGGTTTATTCACGCGGATATGGAAGTGCGGTCGAAAGCAAATATCGAGGGCCCCTAGAAAACGTTCGCTAGGCACTTTTTACTTTAGATTGAGAAAACAGACTGCTGGGACACCCGTTATGTTCCTAGAGGAAGTATTAAAACTGTTGAAAAACCCGGGTGAAAAATAAGAAAAAGAACTTCGGTGCTATAAAAAACAGAAGCAAATTCGGGAAACAAGAGTAAACTATGAAATTGCTCAATTTCGGGATAATTCGAATATGAAGGAGATGAAAAGAGCCTAGAAAGATAAGGAAGAAAGTTCGGTGCTTAGAGAAAATGACACCCAAACCCCACAATGACCATATAGTCGTAAAATTTGAACCTCCACTTCAGCGTGCGCAGTAAAGCAACATATTAGCAGCTGGCAGACATCTCCCACAGCAAACTCTCCCCAAGGACGCATCTTCGATTTATCCAAAGAGACCTTAGGCTGCCAAGAAGAAGAAGAAACTCTGTAGAGGTCGCGAAAGCCTCGCGTTAACTCGAATCACGACGATTCGAAGCGTTTTGCGCGGTAGTTTCGTGTTGAAAACGGGCACCGAGCCGGAGAGAAACCGCCTTAAACCGTAGTCATTCGAGGAAACAGCGAATTTGTCCGAAGTGTCGTTACGGATGAGTTAGTGGCTCCAGGGAGGGAAAAAATACTTCTCCGCCTCGTTTCCTCGCGGGTTGTTTGCTTGCTCACGGTCATCTCTCTTCCGGCCCGCGTAAATTATCTACTTTTTTCCCCAAGCGGTAACGAGCGCGATCCCGCGAAGATTGTAAAAAGGCCGATCGTAAAGGATCGTGGCGGTGTACATAGGCGTGCAACGAGGATGAAAACGGATGAAGAGGAAGCAGCAGGCGTAAAATAGATAGGGGGAGAATGAACAGATCCGGATCCTCGCCGTTATGAATCGTGCAATCAAGGCTGGAGCCACTTGAGCGGAGACTTCAGACAGCTGATGCCTGGCTGCTTCCGGTTGTTGTTAAAAGCGTTCACCGGGATTCGCAACTTCTGTCGTGAGGAAGGGTGGGTTTGTGAAACAGGCCGTGCCTAGCTTCGCTACGTTTCTGTGCAAGCGAACCGAGTAATTTCGACAATTACCTACCTAAAACGCCTTTGAATGCTAACGAAAATGGTTACCAGAGCAAATAGTTTTCCTTCACTTCCTGCCCTTGCAATTCGACCATTTCGCTTCGGAGTCACGATCGTTTTGCGATATTTCGTTGCTTTCTCTTCTTCGGTGGAATAGTTTCTTCTTGCTCGGCAGTTTACGGTTGGATAATTACGACTGAAGAATGCTCGCTAGTTACGGAAATTTGGGCGATGGTAATTTCGTTTATATTTTAAATTCAAGGTACTCAGTCGATAAAATAGATTAAAATTATATTTCAAGAAATTCACTATGCAAAACTAGCTTATTTTAATGTTTCAAGTTATTCACTACCCGGAGCCAACTTATTTCGATATTCCGAATTATTCGCTATTCAAAATTAACTTAGTTCAATATTCCAAATTATTCACTATCCAAAGATAACTTATTTCAATACTCCAAATTATTCACTGTCCAAAAACGTCTCTGACACAACTAACGTTCCACGTTACATTTAACAAATACACAACGTCTAAACATCAAACGGCAGCGAAGTAGGAAAAAATGTACCGGGTGATCGATTGCAAATGACAAATCGCAGATACGAAGAGGCTAACTCTGTTTAAACATAGCACGCTCGGGGAAAATTCGTTTCGGGAGTGGGGCAACATATTTCGTCTGGTGTCCTGATGTGAATTCAAAGAGAGGGACGCGAACTCGGGGACGCGAAAAGAAGAAAGTTTCGTCCAGGCGAAACGAGGTTACCTCTTCCGCTTTGAATCGACGTCTCGCGCGAATCGTGCACGGATTACACCGACTCCGGGTCTTGAATTCCGTCACCATGAATATTTCACCACAAGATCTCCCGACGACCCGCGCAAACCGGCTGAAAGAAGCGAAGACGAATTTTTACCGGTGACAAGGAAATGCTTCTCGATCAATTATGCATGTATCTGCAGCCGCGCGTCGCGTAAATACGCGCCAAGCAAATTATCGTTCTCCGGGAGAGAACTAGAAGAGACAACGTGGTCGTGCGTTGAATTTTCCCTGGCGAGATTTGAAATGGAGAATTTTTCGTCGCGTGCATCACTTGCGTATCAATCGAGATGTTTGGTAAAAGCAATATGGAAATGTTGGAACGACGAATACGTTACTTTTCCTTGCTGTATTCGTATATTCTCGGTTGATTATGCGAACGTTAATGTACTCCGCGTGTAATTGGTCACCTATAACAGTGATATAGTAGATGCAATAATTTGTAGATAAGGTAGATGTAACGTGAGATAGCTTATTTGGGTCAATGCTATCTACCAATGCCTGTAAGCTAAATTTTAGGGCTTGGGGAATTGTCCCTAATCTGACTTCATTATCCTATTACAAGAACATTCATTGATTCTGCGATATAGGCGAGAATTATGCTAATTACCCTACACGTCTAGGGAGGCGAAAATCTTAAGCGAAATTGAAGATACTATGTTTCGAGATGTTCAACGATAAAAATGACTTTCGTACGGAAGATATAAATGAATTTATTCCGTAGACGGTTAGAGTAGAAAATTGGAAAAGCATGAAAGGACAATTAGGAAATTGACATGAGCACAAGTGGTTTTATGGGGCAACCGGTAAACACAATTTCCAGCTTCACGGTAGTAAAAACAGATATGACGGAATCCTTAAATGTGATTTCATTTGAATGGCAGTTATCCAATTGATGTACAGAAACTTCTATTCATTAAGTTATGAATACCCCAATTCCCGAACGGGAAGTTTCGAACTGTCACAGCTCCTGTAATAAGTACTTAACCTGAATAAATTTCGAGCACCCGGCAAACTACTTAAAGCGTACGAAAAATATCAGTGACGTAGAGCCGAACTAATTAGCCAAGGGAATATTAACCGAAACGTTAATTTAACCAAATGAAACAAAAAAAAAAAAGACAACTTTTCAAACACTATATACTCGAGATAAATTTACAAGTTTGGAATTAAATTTACAATTTTTTCAGTACACTTGAATAATCAAAAATTTCACAAAAACTTCTCAAAGTTCCAAATGTTTGACCTCATCAAAACAAATATGCAACTATTTATATATTCACCATGGGGACCATAATTCTCGCCAGCTATCTTCAATTTTTGACACACTTTGTATACTCAATAAAGTCATAAGTTTGGAATTAACGCTAGTTTTTCTCAGTATACTTGAATAATAAAAAATTCTCAAAATTCCAAATTTTCGGCCACGTCGATATCTTCCGAAGATGCAACCATATATTCGCAAGAGACCAACGCGAGCCATATTTCTCCCCAGCTATCTTCAATTTTTGAAACACTTTGTATACTTGAATAACAAAAAATTCTCAAAATTCCAAATTTTCGGCCACGTCGATATCTTCCAAAGATGCAACCATATATTCGCAAGAGACCAACGCGAGCCATATTTCTCGCCAGCTATCTGGTCAAAGATTTAGTAACGTCCCCCTTTCCATACCGCCCTATTTCTAACCCGATCCAAACTGCATAGATCGCAGGACAAGCTAGATTTTTTTCTTGGCCAACGAAAGATCCACCATTGTCCTTTTTCCCCGGGTGGAACTTTCCGGCCGTGGGATTCGACGTGTAAACGATATCACCGCCTGTCCATTGTGCCCGACCGATAATTCTTTCCGCCTGGCCGCCGAGGAACCGAGAAACTTTCGGCTTCCTGGGGCCAGTTCCTTCCTCCATAAATCAGAGATAAATCACTTTTAAACTCGCGCTGTTAACTCCAGGTCGTCGCGACGCTCGCCGGCCGACCACCACCACCCGGCACCGTCGCGGATTCTCCCTTGAGAAAAGAGAATCGATGGTCCACGAGAAAATGAATATGTCTCTGGGTGCCTCTTAACGTCACGCCAACGGCGGACCACCTCTTGTTCTTAATTAACATAATTCGATAATGACCCGAATTGCGCACTCGTGTGGAGTATCTAGGTTATCGGTGACGCAGCATCGTTTCGCTACGATCGCTCGTTAATAATGCACGTTGAAGGAAGCTTCAATCGACCTTGTTACCGTTCTCGATCGACATCGATACACAGCGATTTTCCCAAGTAAAACGGGTCACGCTACTGCTTCTGGAAAAGCTACATTGTTGGAGAACGGGGTTAGGTGGAGAGGTTTGATTTTCTGCCGAACGATCGAGCTCTTTCTCTTTGTCCGGTGATCGTGGTGTGACATGGATAGATTATAATTCATAGATTGCGTAAATTATCGAAGTGAACGGTTAGATTGAGCTTTGCATCGAACGATTTTAGGACTTTCCGGATATCGATTCTGATTCAAGTAGCTTAACCACTTCACCGATGATCTTAAGCGTCAGCTGTTTAACGTTTCAGTCAAATATTGGATAAGAAAAGAAAATTCCATTTCGAAGATTTGAGACTTTCACGGTTCAAAAAAACATTAAGTGATTTTGCAATAATGTGTCATTATCAGTGTGTTTCAAGAGCCCTAACGAAGTAAGCTACAACACTCACTAAACGGTTGAATACTTTTTCCATAAACTTCCACCCGAAAGACTCAATAATAACAATTACATTTGGCAAAATCCTCAGTCCTACAAATTAAAACGAAAAATAGAAGTAAAATTAATTTTTGCCACTAATGTAACTGTTTCTCTCGCATCTTGCCCAGAATTTGTGTCAAGAGTCCAACCCTTTACAAGACAAAGGGTTAAATATCACCTATTTTCCCACATTAATGCAACAGAACACTAGAAAAGAAGACGGATCGCTAACAGACGTACCAGATACAGGTAACACTGTATACTATTGCCAACTTGTATGCACACCAGTTCGATCTCCTTCGGTTAACAGTGAAATCGAACCAGGACACCCTTCGTGGAATCCAATCTCGCCTCAAAGAGGCTCGCCTGTGCGGCGTATTCTGCCGGAAGTTCTGTGGTTCGCAGTTTCAATTACGAGCCCTCGATCAATTACACCACGGCAAGATACAAATTAGTCGTGATAGTCGAGAGCACGACAATTAAAATGGCCCTTAAGCGAAAGATGCCACGCCGTTCGTGCAACTTGTTATCACCTTTATCACGTATACTGCCGCAAGAAACGGTCGCGATTACTTCTCTCGGGCAATTAAACAAAGTTGTTCGCGGCAGATTTTATAATGGCGGATTACAAGCAATTTCGCGGAACAGCAACAGTCCACCGGAAAATCGCACGACGATATAATTTTTACGACCGTTCGTCGACATTGTTGCGCAACGTGACGCGCGAGCGCGCGTGTCCTCCGTGACACGGAGATTCCGCCATCATGGACGGTTCACGACGGACCTGTTTTCAACCGCCGCCGCGGCGAGATAAAGAGGTCGTTCTCGAAGGTATACCGCTCGTTTTATCTTCAATTTCCTCGCTGTTTACTCGAAATGCTCTGCGCTTCCGGCAGAGGAGCCAGTTACACGTGTACACCGCTTTAACGGTGTCCGCAACAGCCTCGCTGATATCGATTTCCGTGGGCTTGTTTCGGCTACACTTTTACGTGAACACTTTTAACAGCACGAGGAATGCCAATCCGCTCTGTGATTATACGGATGATGTAAGAATGGCGGAACTGTTAAGTTTCGAGATTCTTCGTGAAGATAATGTTCAAGTCTGCGAAAAAAGACGATTTTGTTGCCTTGGAAATCTCGAGAAACGATAACAGGGAAATTTAGAATATCTTGTCGACTGATTTTGAAAAGCTGTTTTCGAATATATCAGTTTTAATTGTAATTCATAATTTAACCAATATTCCTCAATTTGCGCAATTCTACTGGAAAACAGAGAAAATCTAGGAGATATTCAAAAAGAAAGGAAACGACAGAGTACCTTAGGGACAGCGAAACAACAAATCTCTGATAATATAGAAGTGTCCTTATCTGCAGCACGGCTGCAGAAGGCACCGTAATAACACCGCGGTAGAGGGAGGAAAAGAATGGTCCTGCGGAAGGTTCTCGAAGACATATGAGCAGGATAACCCACGGTTACCCAGAAGTATTCGTAAATTACTTCGTTAATGCGCGTCGACCCGGCGAGTTCTCCGTTAATTCAGCCCAAGGACTTCCCCATTATCCTTATCGAGCATTGAAATATCGTGTGGGAGCCGTAGTTCGCGCGACTATTCGCTAAACACGAATAAGAACGTAACCGGTGCATACACAGGACGCAAACGGGGTACGTCCTTAACAATCCACGATTACTCTGCCAGCCTTTCTCGAATGGGGAGAAAGGGTACGGTGTTTTCCGTTTGGCGAACAATTTCGCGAGAGAACCGCCGGCATAAGAGGGGATTAAAAAGGTCGGAGGTGGTCGGGGAAATCTTTAGGTATCTCTCGAGAGATAAATGAAAGGAGGAACGTATGGTCCTTTCTATTTGCGTTTCTCTCGTTCCGTGTAATCTCTTAAGCGGGAATTTCGAATTCAATGAGATGTTTATGTTTAGAGGGAATTCTGTCGATGTTACGGGAAAGTAGTAGCGTTGAAATCGTGAACGAAGATAGAGAAGAATGGAAACGTTGAATTTCATTCGATTTTTCGGTTTGTTCAAACAGAAGAGAGATATTGTAAATTAATCCGTGCTGTATTTATTTCTCTCGATTTTTTAAATACAGCATCAATTTACACAGTTCGCGTATTTGCAGAATTTAATGGAGCATGAAATGTGTAGAATAGGGCAATGGTTATTACTGCTACAGTGTTTCATATTTCGATATGAAGTAGTGTTACCGTATGTTGCTCTATTGTATCTTTATTTACGATAATTTCTCTTCTACAGAACGTAGCATTCATCAAACACATCGATTCAAATTTACCCCGGAAAGAAACCTTTCGAACAGCCATTAATATTTCCGGTCTATCGAGCCCGTTTCCAAATCAGACAGACGCACTACATTACACGCGTATATATCGGTTGCGGCCTACTTTAAATTCGACTTCTCTTCCCGTGGCTCCATGCCCGTTCCTTCTGCCGCTAAAAGGAACTTTTAGCCCGTGTAGCCCGGCTTTTACCGGATACTCCCGCTCGATGATGCATAGCAGTTCTAAAATTTCTTGTCCGTGCCGCCTCGAGCGACCTCAGCCGCAAGAGCTAGACCCAGATGAAAAAAAAAAAGAAAGAAAAAAGAGGAAAGTTGCTTTTTTCGTGATCGACAATAACTCTAATCGTGTATCTCTCTGGGAAATATTCTCGAATGATGTTTCTAGTGGCATTGACACTATAGGTTTCTTTTAACACCTTTGCATTCGCGGACGAGATATCTCGCGACCCAGAGATGCTTTGGATGAGATATCTCGCGACCCGGTAATGCTTTGGATGAGATATCTCGCGACCCGGTGATGCTTTGGACGAGATATCGCGCGACCTATAGATGCTTTAGACGAGATATCTCGCGACTCGGTGATGCTTTGGACGAGATATCTCGCGACCCAGAGATGCTTTGGACGAGATATCTCGCGACTCTTTGGATGAAATATTTTGCGACGCTTTGGACGAGATAACTCGCGATCTAGTGACGCTTTGGATGAAATATTTCGCGACCCAGTGACACTTTAGACGAGATATCTCGCGACTCGGTGATGCTTTGGACGAGATATCTCGCGACCCAGAGATGCTTTGGACGAGATATCTCGCGACTCTTTGGATGAAATGTTTTGCGACGCTTTGGACGAGATAACTCGCGATCTAGTGACGCTTTGGATGAAATATTTCGCGACCCAGTGACACTTTAGACGAGATATCTCGCGACCCAGTGACACTTTAGACGAGATATCTCGCGACTCGGTGATGCTTTGGACGAGATATCTCGCGACCCAGAGATGCTTTGGACGAGATATCTCGCGACCCTTTGGATGAAATGTTTTGCGACGCTTTGGACGAGATAACTCGTGATCTAGTGACGCTTTGGATGAAATATTTCGCGACACTTTGAATGCAATATCTCGCGACGCCATGAACGAGAAATCGCGCGACGCAGTATCGTTCATGCGACGTTTTCGACGAAATATCTCGCATGCCAATGAAAATACATGCAAACGAAGGGGTTAATTTCCATCCGCCTACCCTTTCCTCAGACAAGAAAGGATCGCGTTCGCGAAAATATACGAGCCCTATGTTCATACAGAGAAGAGAAGGTCGACTGCGATTTCACGAATGATTTCACGGATGATTTCACGGGAATTCGTATAACTCTGTAGAAATCCGGAAAACCTTCCGCGTTCCACGCTTCGAGTTTTCTTCGGTAGAAGGGAAACCACCCTCTCGCGCCACTCCTCGTCCAAACATTCCACACCGACAATTCCACCGTCGCGAAACGAAACGCGTGTATTGTTTTAACCTGAACCACTACGCTCGTCTTCGACTTTGCACCTTGAGCAGGGAGCACAGCGAGATTGGATGATATTCTGGGGTTGGAATTTTTTACACAATGTTTGTCGGAGGTCGAATTTTATCTGGAGAGATTGTAGGTTGAGAAAATTCGTGTTCTGGAATCTTTTTTTCATTTCTTTAAACAGACATTGTTGACTTAAATATAATTAGCAGAGATTAATTAATTCTGTGAGATAATAAGCATACGTGATTCGTATAATTTGTATAAAATTTAATTCGTAACCATGTTAATTTGGTGCGTAAAATTTTTTCGCAAAAAATCTGGAGTAACAAATAAAACCCGAAATTTCTTTTAAATAAATCCGAAATAATATTACCAAAATGTTGTAAATAACTTTAACGACATTTCTGATTGTTACGAAAGGATACGCGAGAAGAGAATGGACCGAGTATAAAAGACCTGAAAGACTTACTATTAAACCAGAAAAGAAAGGTTTAATAAAAGGCTTACTTTGCTTCATTTTATTTTCCACTCGAGCTTGATCTCCTTTCAAGCCACGGTCCTCTTAATTTTAATTACAATATTATTTATGAAAAATCTCGATCGAGGAAGGTACAACTTATTTTCCCTTCGCTTTAAATCCACCGTCCAAAAAATTCAATTCCCTCCATAAGGCTTAAGAGCGCGATTCGATTAAACGGCTGATTGAAAAACTTGAAAGTAGATCAATCGACGAGAGGACGCATACAATATTGCGGATAGATGGGGGAAACGGGAAAATCCGTATAAACGTTCGAGAAATTAGTTGTCGTATTATTTCCCTTTGATTCGGCCAAGGGAAAACGGTCTCGAACGGTCGCTGAAAACCCGATGTGTCTCTCTTCGTGCGACAGAAATATGTGTAAGTAGCCATGTACAGGGGAGAGGAGAAAATCGATGCATCCAATTTCACGTGCAATTTATAATACCGAAAAGTTGATAGCCAGAAGCAGCGTGAGAAAATCGAGAACGAAGGGGGAAATCCAAAGAGGGCCGTAAGATGTTATCGAATAAGCTGGCGCGTTTCCATTGCAACGTTGAAAGGGAAATCGGTGTAAAACATTCGCGGGAAAAAACGTGTAAAATTGGAATATCGATTTTCTCACGCGTGTAACGACAGTTAAAACACGTGAAACAGGATTATCGACGGTTAACGTTTAATAAGAAATTTTTGAATAAAGAACACAAGATGAACAACGTGAAACAAAGAAATAGAATTCGACGAAGTTGCGGATAAATGTCGAAAATGTTTCGAAATAAGCTGCCCAAGAGGTGGCATTCTTTTCTGATAAAAAGAAGCACGCTCGAGATTGAAGTTTGCTCGCATTTATTTTCGAGAATATCGATTTCGAAAATGCACGAGGCAGGCGTACAGCGGCTAAGCCCGAAGTTCGTACTCCTCTCTACAGGTTAGCAACGCGTTTACACGCAACATGTACAAAGTTAGGGTAACTTAGGTTAGCGTTGTTCAAGGAAATACTGTAGTGTTCAGCTAGCATAGGGTTAGCATCAAAATACAATTCAATTTTAGTTTCGATGAAGTTCGATTTTCTTGCTTAATCCGTCTCCTTCGATCCAATTACAAGACACTCTAAAACCTTTATAACTTTCTAAGTGAAAATACTTCTCGAATTCACCCTCCTTACTGTTCTGCTGTATTTATCCACCTTGCAAAACGTAATGCAAAATTACGAAAAAATTCATCGACAAAAAAACTGCTAATATTAAATTTCCCAGGTGTTATAAAATGTTGCATTTCTGTGTTTACACGAACGCACAACGCGACGAAACAGGTAGGACAAGACGACGAGTGAAGCAAACATTTTCACGAATTTCATCGAATATTCAGATGATTCAAAGCTGGGAGAAAGGAGGGGGAAGGGTGAAGTCGTTGAAATTTCGCGACATAAACGAGCATCATTTGACGCTACTTTCGATACGGGCTCGAGTTAGTAGAGCAGAAAACAAGCTAATTCAAAGGCAGCAACTCGGCGTTCCTGTGAACGAAAAGGGGCTTAAAGGAGGCGCATCGATCGATGCCGGCTTTAATAGCCAGTGTTTGTCGTCAATACGGAACTTCTGAGGCGGGTGCTCCTTATATGAGCGAGGACGGCAGCTCGCGCTCTGTCAGACGCGAATCAGGGCTCCGCGCCTTTGATTACAAACGCCGCCTAAAGAGCCACGTACGTCTGGCAATTAGGGAAATATTTCGAGTTTCTAATCTGATTTCACCTGGTTACGCGAACGTACATAACTGGCTAATGTACACGAACGCACACGACATTCCAATGCTGTACAACAACGTGATTCTGTCGTTCTAACGTTCTACGATGAACTTTTGATAATTCGTTGTATCGTAATTTTCATCCGAGACGAGTTATGTCGTTCGAATTTATTTAGTGTCATCTCGTAAATAAAAGAAATATACGTGAAACGGATAAGCTTCATAGCCGCAACATGTGCTTAACTTCACATACACGGGGGTAGAAGTTTTCCTCACCGCGAAATCTCTGCTTCTTATAACAACCACAGTTAATCCCCGAGTCTTCCACATAGATATAAAGCACCTACTTATCCCGTAAGTAGCTTTAATGGTCTGTCCATAAGGACTCTTTTCACCGCAGAAATCTAAATCCAACTTCGAAACTATGTGTGTCTGCGCCGAAGACAGCAATTCAATTAATCTTCACATTTCCAAAAAAAAGAAACGAGTATAAAATTCGCTACTGTTCGTTTCGTGAGGGCAATAAAAGCCCAGGTAGAGGACAGACCCTTTCCGCGAGGCCCGTTAGTTTTAAGTTAGTTTAACATTTGCGGAAAAATCCAGGGGGGTGTGTATGCGAGAGAATGGAGAGCGTGGAACGAGTGACAGAGTGTGGGGTAAGATTTGGAAGAGAGGAGATAGCGTGGAACGAAAGATCGTGTGGAGAAAATACAGTGTGGTTTAGAGTCGACTAAACATTTAGTTTACTTCTGTTTACCATTGTTAATAAACTATTATTACTGTTATGTTAATACACTTTTCGAACTGCAATCACGAGTCCAAATTAAATCCCACACTACCGAAGCATCGTGACTATGTAACGCCACGATTTTCCTCAATCTCCGTGCAACGTACATCGAACCACCGCGCGGAACGTAGAATTTTACTGCAATCGGGAAACAGTCGGTAAACACAGGCTCGATTTATCAGAGAGATGCTGAATCCAGCCAGAATCGGAAGCACACACGTGGAAACGGTTGGAAGGAAGAAGGGTATGGCCGCGATATCCGCTCTTACGAGCAGCCGCGAAGAACTCGTGCAAGGAATAGGCTCGTTTCCGCGTCGATACGGCCAGCCAGTTTCCCTTCCGGGTACTTTAGCAATCAATTCGCGAGCAGGCTGGAAAGACTGACCTATATAGCAGGCCCTGAAACCCGTGATAATCGATCGATCGCGGAAATTTTCGCGCGTTTCCCTACGAACGCGACGCGAAGTCCAGGGACGGTCGGTGACCCTCTTCATGCCTATGTCTCTTCTCTATCTCTCTCTTGCTCGTGTCTCTCTTCCGAACCGGTTCATCCTTTGTTCACCTCTGGGGTTTACACTAGAAACAGCCGCTTCAGTGCTGTTGTACTTAATTAACGCGCTTCCTTTCAGCGCCCGGTCGAGGGCTTGATCCGACAGCCAGAAACCGGTCGTGCTTTCACCGCTTGATCATTTCGGCAAACAGCCGCCCGACCCGCGCAAACTGATTCGACAAGGAGGATACGTCCCGTTGTCCCCCCACGGTCATTGACGAGCGCGCGACGCCTCACAGACGTGTACGTACGGGGTGTCCGAAGTTTTAAGGGATGAACTTCGGGAGTGTGGACAGAGATTGTGCAAACATACGGCACTTTGTACCGTCGAATTTTATCCGATTCGGAAGTCAATGTTCTTGGTAATCCGCTGAGCATTACGAGTGTACATTTGCGTTATACTTTAGTCAACTTACTGTATACACATGCAGTATACATACGTTTTGAATTTCGCGCCAAAATGGTGTCGACGTTAATTGAAAAAAAGAAGAGTATGTATGCGAGATAACTCATTACTCAAGGGTGCAAATGTGCGAAGAAAACTCACTGCTTAAAAAATGAAGGATTCATCACGCATATGTGCAAATTTGCGAAGAAAACTCTCCTCAAAGGGTTAAGCACTTTATACAGTTTAGTATAAAAATATAACGATTAGTGTCTCCTGTTCACTTTACAGTATGTTATATTTCATTCTACATAAATTTATATTTCTGAAATTTGTAAATAAATGGGAAACTGGACAATACACTTACGGGACATCCTGTAGACACGTATAGAGACGTGGCGTCGTTTAGACATGACACGTACACGTATACCGTGAAATGGCGCATCGCGACGAGAACCGAACTGACCCAAATCAGCACAAAGAACACCAACGCCATTCGACATCGCGATAAATGGCTGTTCGAGCACGATCAAAAGACTCTGTCTTTGGGGAGAGGGCCTTTTCGTGCGATAGCTGGTCGTTCAACTTGATTAACGCTCACCTCCGGCGTTGTTCGATCGAGGATTCAATCCGGAACAGGGTTTAATGATTTTGGTAAACAACGCCTGCTAGGACAAACACAGGGATTCTGCGTCTGTTGTCGGAGCAGTGGCTGAATAGCAATATGATGAGGCTTACCTCTGGCGAATCGGATAGAACCGATGAGAACTGTAATTTCGATTGGACGACGTAGCACAAGCAACGTATTACACTATATCGCGACATCATCGATGATTACTTTCTTTTACACGAAAGAACCGAGAGATTGTTTAAGAGATTTTTCGTTCGTTAACTGTATCTTCCTTACGGGAGTCTATTATGGCACAGGTGTTGTGCTATGGAATATAATAGAAGCGATGGGTGCAGAGATTCTATATTGTAACTTCATCGATGATTACTTTCTTTTACACGAAAGAACCGAGAGATTGCTTAAGAGATTTTTCGTTCGTTAACTGTATCTTCCTTACGGGAGTCTATTATGGCACAGGTGTTGTGCTATGGAATATAATAGAAGCGATGGGTGCAGAAATTTGCGATTTAAAAAGTAGATCCTCGATTAGGATAAGGAAAAAGTTTGATAATCTCGGAAAATCTAGGAAAACATTTGACATCTTGCAACAAGACTTGAGTCTTCTGTGTTCATCACGAATCTAACGCAGATAACGAACGTAGCAAATGTAGATTTGGCAATTAGAGAGAATGTACAGAAGAATTTAATGCGCGAGTTACGCGCGAATATCCGATTTCTTTGCTCGCCAACGTGATGCAAGCATGACATCACAATAACTATGTAGACAATAAAGAGTCGGTTCGCACGCAACACGCTGCACATGCATCGACGAGAGCACGCACGCGATATACCAGGATATAGTGCGTGACCAGCAAGCGGTCTTTGGCATGTAATGAACAATCCACCCCTGGAAATCGATAGGGCGAAGAGACGATAATCCTGACCCGAAAGACTGCATCTTACGTTAGTGATCTTTTCGAAAGAAATAGCTTACGATCGTTATTATACGATATTCGTAGCAGAAAAGTTGACAAACTACGTTTATCTATGGAGACATTTCCTTGCAGAATTGATAATCTCGAAGTTTGTAACATGCAAATTTCATAGTTGCGATTGAGGCTATTGCTACGCAAATCTCAGTCACGTCAAATGAAAAGTAGACTCGTGACCGGCGATCATTTTCGTCTCGGACAATCTATTCCATGCGATAGCTGTCAGGAACTTGTGGAAAGGAATAGTTGGATTTCAAGGAAAGGGATAAAAGAGCGCCAAGAACAGAAAAAGCATGGGATTGGTGCAATCAGTATGTGGGATCAATCTGCGACACGGTCTAGTTAATTGTAGAATCGAACGTAATTCGGAGATCTATTGGACTAAATGTGCAATTCGATAGGCATGGATTTGGTTAAAGAATTCACTTGGGCCACGAATTGTCTTACTCTAGGGATGAATTTTGATGCAGACTTGGTTTAAAAGTTGACTTGGACTGGAGGTTGACTTAACCTGCAGATCTCAGGAGTCCTAAGGCCCTAAACGCCTCAAGGTCCCAGGGATCACAAAATACCTAAAGTCCCAATGTTACAGGAGTTTCAAGGTTTCAAAAGTCTCAAAGTTTCAGAGGTTCCAGAAATCGCAAGGTTCCGAAAGTCCCAAAGTTCCAGAAATTCCAAGGTTCTAAAAGTTCCAAAGTTCAAAAAATTTTAAAGTTCTAAAAGTCTCAATATTACAAGAGTTGCAAGATTTCAGGAGTCTCAAAGTCCCAGAAATCCCTATGTTCGAAAAGTCCCAAAGTTCCAGTCATTCCAATGCCCCAAAGAGTCCTATAGCTTTCAGAATTCCCTTGAACCAAGTCGATCCCTGGGCCAAAGCAACCCCTAGACTCTGCCTTCCTTAGGTCAGATCGATCCTCTTACCAATTAGATCCTGAAACCTTATATCCACGTAGCAGATCTTATCTGTTTCTCGTAGCTAATCTCCCATGTCAGACTATACATCTAACGGTAAATTCACCCAATCCTACACTAACAATTCTTACATTCTCCCCGTACTTATTATTATCCTAAATGCCTACTAAAATTAACCAACCTAATAGTTTACAAAACTCAATCCATACACCTGCAATTTCATACACAATTAATAGCCTTTCGCGGTTACCTTCCCTCTTCGCAATCCTCTTTAAATCTACACCCTCTGAAATAGCAGATAACCGGCAGAAGTGATGAGCACGGTGTCACTATTATGCTTAAGCTGAAGCAGGTTACGTAGACAAACATTATCGCTGACGTTGGAGTTCATTGTTCTTGCTCATCGTGTGCGCGTTGCGACGTGAAGTACAAGAGACTCTTCCCACTGATCGCGTTCATATATCCCTCGATCGGCTTAAGATAAATTTGCCGCCATGGCAAGGGAAGATTCCGGATTAGTTTCTGCACTGATCTCGAATTACTGCACGCACTAAACCTAACATTCCTGAACCACGATCGTGAATGTGATTAGGACAACTATGACACGTCGCTTCTCTAAATTTTACACTGCTCTAGCTTCTCTTCGTCTGTCATGTTTGAAAAAAAAAAAATTTCTCGCTCTTATTGCACAATACGAAAAGTATCAAAGGCTCGTTGGATTTCATCGTTGAAGACGTGAAGGGTTAACAGCTGAAAACGTTTCTCTCGACTGTTACTTACCGCTTCAGTATGTACAGGATGAGCAGCAAACAGCAGGCCTGTCAGAGCAGCAAATCCTGGACGCAACGACGCCACCGCTAGGCTCACCCTTGTGACCAAAACGCATGCAATGGCGTGCAGGGCAATATTCGTCGCGTGATACCAGCTCGGCTTCAATCCTGACATCAAGTAGTTTAACCTGGAAATACGGAAAGGGAAAAAATTCAAATCTGTTGTGAACGTCATTTCACAATGTAAGAATATATGTATATCTGATAAATTTTGTATTTTAAAAATATACTAGCTTCCAATTGGTTTAGATTTTCTAATACAACGAAAGGGTTAGTTTCGAATAATACTCTTAATAATAATCTAAAAAAAATTACATTGCAGGAACATTATAAGAAATATTTCCAATATCGTGGATTGTAATTTTCACGTCATTTGACGATAGCACTGAGCAACGTTCGATCGAATTCTTGTATAGGGTAGGAGAATGGAGACGCTTCTAATTCCGGTCAGTGCTCGTAGCAAAGTATCGTCGTAAACGGTTAATTTCGTTTGATCTAATTGGCCGATAATTGAAACCACGCAGTCCTGATGGGAGCCTAAGTGAAATCAGTGAACCATGATCGTAATTAGATAATTACAGCCACGCGTTACCTATTAGAGTTTATTCTGTCTTCAGAGGCGGCTAAGAATCCGCGATCGCCGTTTGTTGGCATTATTGTCAGAATTTACAGCGGGTACGCGAGAAATTGTTGCTTGAAACTCGCAATCGTTCGAATTTCTTTGCAATTTCCTGTAAATTCCCAATTTCTGTGCCTACTCCTTATCGTAAATTTTTTCGTACGCTCTTTAGTCATTTTCAGAAGCTTCCCAACTATTGTGCACTTTAATAATAAAAGAAATCATAATTCTGCAATTATCTTCAGCCAAATTTTCATTAGAATTTCTTTGCACTATTCCTGTAAATTCCTAATTTCCATACATTACTCTCTATCATAAATTTTCAGAAGCTTTCAGAAGCTTTCAACTATCGTACACTTTCATAAATAAGAAACTCATAATCCTGCAATTATCTTCGTCAAAATTTCAGCGGATCAAATTTTCGCTACAATTTCTTTGCGCTATTCCTCTAAATTCCTCATTTCTGTAGATTACTCTCTACACTAAATTTTCAGAAACATTCAACTACTAGACACTTTAATAAAGAAAAGAATCATAATCCTGCAATTATCTTCATCCAAATTTCAGCGGATCAAATTTTCACTACAAGTTCTTTGCACTATTCCTGCAATTCATAAGCTTTCAACTATTGCACACCTTAATAAAAAAAAGAAATCCCGCAATTATCTTCATTTTCCCAAACTTTCAACTAAACCGAGGACAAACAGAGCGAGGTGCACTTTCGTCCCAGGCAAAACCTTTACCGTTTCCATAAGTACAGAACCTCTCGTCCCATTCTCCGATCCCCCGTCGCGTCAATAGCCCGCATCAGCTAGCCAATGGAGAAATCGGAAAACAACGAGCGCGGTCGTCTTCCCGTTTATAAGTACAGGGGGATTTGAAGCGCGCCCGCGGTGAAGTTTTCACGGGAATCCGCTTAAGTTGACCAAGATAATCGGATTGGAGAAAACCACTCCATACATCTATTCCCTCGGTCCCGTCCATTCACCGCAACCGGTGTACAATTTCTTTCTTGCTCTCTGCTTTTCCTACCCCTACACCGACTCCGATTGCTCGATGCGCGCCACGTGTTTCGCTTTTAATGAAAGTGCCCTATGAAACTTCCAACCAATCCCCGTTCACCCCCTCCAAACCCACTCCACTATTTCATTTCATGGCTATCGATCATCGAATACTTTATTTCCTCCGTTAGACACGCTCGTCGATATTGCCGGAACATCAATTCTAGTTATAGAGAAACGCGCGAGTGGAACAGGCGAGAAGGTGTGCAACGACGTAGAGAGAAAGAGGGGGGAGGTTTTCCGGAGGTGGAGGAGGATGAAAAATAGGTGAGACAGCGAGCCACCATCAAGGACGAAAACAAACACCGTAGCTGCTGACGTGGCTGGGTAATAATTTTGAAAGTCTGCCGACGGCATAAGTTCGACGCCCAGGGCGGACCTGAGCTTGGCCCCGTTCCAGGTGTCAAGGATCCCGGTCGACCCGGAGGCGTATCCTGTCGTCTCCTTGGCCCTGGATCAACCAAAGAACTCGGACGTGTCAGTTGCCAGTTTGTACGCAGATTTTACTACGAACTTTATGGGATGTCGATGGACGATCCCTTTCTCGGGGTGTTCCTGCGAACTGGTGTGTATGTAGACGTAGCTAAGCGATGAATTTAGTTGGATCAGACGCGAACTTTATATGGGATCGGTGTAGGTTTCGTCGAATGCAGGTTGTTCCGTCGCGCAGGTACGGAACGCATGGGGTCTTCGTTGACCGGGTTTATGACACGCTCGCACCAGAAGAACGCTTCGTAGCTCCGCGAAAAAATAAGTAATTTCTTACAGAACAATGCCTTTAGAATTTCGACTTTTCCGCGTCCTCGATAACCGAAGACGTGTCATAAACCAGGTATTACTGAAGGGTCAATCCACACGCGCGTATAACGGCACTCTCGGCCGAGGGTTGACCTGGCGGGAATTTCCGACGCGTCATCGAAGGACAGCGAAGATTCCACGCACCCACTCCTTTCAAGGAAAAGCGCGCTAAGGGCGCAATGGGTGACACCTAAGAGGCACGTTCATTGGTAATTTGTGCGTCCGTGAAAAACGAATCAGCGTGCCTTCTTTGCGGGGGAGTCACGGCGGACTCCAGAAAAATTCGGGGATCGAGAAACACATTCGCAAGGATTCTCTCGTGTGAACAACACATTCTCCAGCCATTCAACGAGACACAAGTAGGAGTCGCGATCGAATACTCGAGTTTAAAACAAAGTCGTCAATCGTTCGTGACGCACTCTAAATTTGCTAACGTTCGAGCAAAGTAAATTTTTGAACTAGTTACCCAAGATTAATTTGGCGGGTAACAGTCGTGAGCGCGAACATTTTGAATAATCAAAAGAAAACGCGACGTGACACAGGTACTTTTCATTTTTCTTCCTTTTTGTAGTCTGTGTGTGCAATCTATCGTACAATAATAGTTAAACTGTGATAGCTTATATCGACCTGAGAGTGAATACTGTTGAAAGTTTTTGATTGATTGGAAGAAACAACACTGTTAATACGTTATTTATTAAAACAGTGGAATATGCTAATGAATAAAACTGTACGATCAACTTTTGTGCCGGCCCTGAGCGTGGGTGTGTAGTTGGGGTACGGCACTAGACTGACTGATTTATTTCTTGGAGTCCTCAGGCCAGCAAGGGATGCAATAAAACCGAGATCAAGGAACTTTCCCCGCTTACGCGCCGAGAGAGGTGTGTATGCGCATCTTAACGGCGAATTCCAACAAATACACCTAGTTATTTAGCTTGCATCGCTAAATCTGAATGTTAGATGCAGAAAATCGTTCTTTTTAACGTGATTTTTCAGTCGTTGTTGGTACAACTTGTTATGTCATGCGTTTCTTTTCTTTTGGTAGGAATACCGGTTTCCTTGATTATTTGTCTGCTCTTAGGTATTTATTTTGCAAACTCTCCGTTGGTTTTATGTTGGGCCCAGAAACTGTGCTCCATAATTGACAGGCACTTTCCATTCTTACAGACTATCATTCAGGATATAAATATTAACGTCCACTTTTCAATTTCAAAGACATTTCAATTCCATGTTTAGAGTTCGTAAGAGGTCGAACGATTTGTTTGCTAATCAAATTTTCCTCCTTTCTTCCCATAATTTAATAACAGTAAAACGCGATATGCTGAAAAATAGCGAATTTCGACCGTATCGAAAACTTGCCGCAATTCTAGTAATAAGTCCTTAACAAAGTTAGCTAACTTTATTTCAACTTGCGAATAACGTTGAACATTAAATAAATTTCCGTTCGAAAGTTATTCTTGTTCTCTCTCCATCCTCTGATACCAGGTACAATCACCTTTCCAGTTTTACGTATTATCGGAGGAAGTTTTTGAATTTCCTCGGAAATTATACGAACTCTTCAGCAAAAGCAGTCGCGTGTCTATCAATTAATTTCCAATAGAATTTCAAAATAAATCCTCCGAACAACTTCACAGTCGGTAGAAAAGAGAAAACTGGAATAATCAGCGAACGTTTCATTATTCACTTGACGCCTGCACACGAAGACAGCGCAGAATTAAACTGACCTACGTTCGTATGTTCGGTAGCCTGGAGGCGTCCTCGTGGCGATCCACAAACGTGATGTTTAGCATATAAATTGAGAGGTACGTTCCGGCTAACGCAGTTACTTTTATCGTCGGAACGAAGGAAGATCTAGCCGAAGAGATCAGGCAGATCGCTTTTGAACATAAAATATCATTCCATGAATAAATCCCTTTCTGGCGCAGGCTCATTCTTGAGCACACAACGACAAAACCCTAGCCCCAGCTATGTATTCACAAACGGATGCCCTCATTTCCGGGCGTCCACGGTATGTATTTAGCAAACGGAGACCGACTAGCGTTCCGAAACATTTCCGAGACGCAATCTCGTTTCACAACGCGCGAGGATACGCTGTCGCCTAGACGGCGTAAAGGGTACGAGGGCTGCATATTTAGGATCTTCCTGTTTGCACTTAAAGGGCTTCCTAGCTGGTGACGCACGAGTCTCCGGTCCTCGTTGTTCTCTCAAGTGCGAGTGTCGCTCCAGATTCGCCGTTTCCTTCGGTTTCACTTGATTGTTTACACGGATTCGGTGTAAACTGAGCACTGGTAAATGGACTCTCTTGCGTCGGTCCGACGAATCACAACGCTATCTCGCCAATTGTAAAATTCCAAGATTTACCGGCAAATACGGGCGTCGATGTTTATCTTACGATTAATTGCAAGAATATTTACATTCACATCTGTGTAATATACAATATTTCCTTTCCATTCCGTCCAATCTACTCTCGCGTTCGAGTTCGCAAGACTGAAATACAAGGAACACATTTAGCGAAATTAACGCATTGTGAAAATTGTCGAGAAGATTTTTAGTAATGCGAACAGCTTCGAGAGGCAGATTATTCGAACGTAACGTAAACGGTAGCAATGGTAAATTAATCCCAGTCACGCACCACTGTCACATCGAGCAGAATTCCAGGAGCAGCGGTGAAATTCACAAATAAAGCGGAATTCAATATTAGTTCGGTCCGAGCGGAAGGTTAAAACAGGTATCGCATCGAACGCTACCATATTACGTCACCGCCGGTTTCCGTATATTACGACATATCCATTCCGCGGCAATATTCGTTCGATATTATGACGAGCAATACCCGAGGGAACGATGGGGAGATCATACTCGAAATGACACACGTAATCGTGCCCCATGTGCACGGTACCGTAAAACAAAACGAGCTATTACGTAGTTCGACGTGTCCACGCGGCTGATCTAACGTTCATTACCGAATTCACAATTTCAGAGTACAAAGTGACCAGCCGAGGGACTTGCCGCTTCTCTCCAATCATCTCGAAACACCGTTCGAATTGTGGATTGAAATTTCGTCGAACGAAATGTTGAAGGACGTAGAGGGACAGAGGTGGAAAAAGGAGAAGGAGCGACGGGATAGGGAAAAAGGGAGAAGGACGGACAGTGAGGATAGATGGGCACAAAGGAAGGTCGTTGCATTGCCACCGAGAGGAATCTATTTGAACACCGTTCACGACGTAATTAGGCATTCAACCGATTCGGTCTTAAGCGCTTAATCGGCTTTGTTTCAACCTGACATCCTCTTAAACGCACGGCAAGCCTGCCTGCCCTGACTTCCGTGCTGTTCGTGCCACGGAGCCGTTACTTGTTGACAAACGACGCTTACATACTTTCGCCGCGAACCGACTTACTCCGGCCGAAATAGTTTTCCGTGAAATATTAAAACGTCCGGGATACCCTTTAAGAAGTTGATTATATTACCGCGTTCGAGCACCCGGAAGCTCGAACATGTTTACATATCGAAGTCGAGGAATAGGGGTGGTTTCTCGGGGTATCGTTTCAGGGCCTCGAAAAAAGCTTGTGTATTTTGTAGACTCGTTAAAGAAGTCGTGTCACGCGGTCGGGTCGCGTTTGAATGGCTTGTAACTATTGTGGTACGAAAATGTAGGAGGTGTTTCGACAAGGTTTTAGCTTTGTGAAAGAAGCGTTACTTGTGTGTATCGAAATGAAATGAAATTGTCGTTACTACGGTAGACAGTTTATTGGGACAAAAGTGTACGTTCGGTAAATTTCTCATTGCGAGTTTTATTCCCTCAGAGTATTAACCCTTTGCACTTCGAATTTTCTTTTCAGTTCCTTTCCGATAACTCCGCAGTATTTCAAGTGTCTTATTTAAAATGTGCTTCAAAGGACAATTGCTTCATTGATATACACTACCGGCCAAAAGTTTGGAATCATCTCCCACTTTTCATCAATATTAAATCTGCTGCAAATTTCTTATAGATTTGAAGTTTATCTCAATTCTACATTTATCAATTTATCTCGTATCAATTGATTCGAACGATAAAAAATTCTCAAAGTCGCTGACTTTTTTCTGGAAATTTTTCTGTAAATTGCAATGCTCGGTGATTCCAAATTTTTGCTCGGTAGTGAATATGACAATTTTCTGTAACAATTGCACTTTTTTTCTTTACAAAAAAGGGTCATATACGTGTAATATTGCTTATCAAAGTATAAAAAGAAATATTGCGAAATATAACACATATTTAAACTGGCAATTTAAAATGTGTGACTCGACATAGGAGTACCTGATAAAATTGACGTCGATTCACACTCGAGAGGAGTGCAAAGAGTTAAGATGAACGTGAAATTTTCTAAATATCCTGTGAAACGACACAGTGTAAATACTGCTCGAATAACGAGGAGAAATTCGACAAATTCGACTCGAACGAAATATCCCATGACACCAGGTGGAAATAAAGCCGAGAACATTTTCACTGAATCGCCCGTGGAAAATATTTCGTTTCCCTTGTTACAACTCTCCCTGTTCCTTCGTCTCCTTCCGGTTAGACGAGGCTATAAATTTTATCAACACCAAACCGGTCTGTAACGTTCTTCTTTCTTTTCCCCTCTGGTGTACGGCAATTTTGGCAACGCGTTGCAGCGTGAACCGAGCGAGGGCTGGTGACCGCTGACATTTCCAAAGCAAGAATACAATATGATGAACTAAAACTGTTATTCGCGAGCGACCGCAGCGAGACCTGATACTAACTGTTCGACCGCAACTACCCTCTTACTACTGGCTAACCACGACCGGTTCTATTACTACTGTTTGACCATGCTGGACGGTAACTGTTAGCCAACCACTGGACGGCCCCCGATCGATACTTATTCCTACTCTCTTCCGTCATGCATTCACCGGCACTCGTGTGTTCGCCATGTGCGCGCCAAGGACGAGAAAAGTTTCTCCCCTGCGTTCTGACCGTGATTACTCCCGACACCTCCTTCACACCGCGTCACAGTCTATCCCGTGTTTCGGGTAATGAAGCCTCGCGTGCATGACGTTTTACAATGGGAGAGAGGGGAAAAAATGAGACAGACACGTGTTTAAGCTTTCGAGAAGAATGAAAGGTGAGAAGGGTGTTTTGAAAGAGTGGCGAATTTTTAATGATGTCACCGGTTGATAGGGAAAGTGTTTAATTAAGTGGCGGTGGAATTATTTAGAGTAATTTTCTTTCTTTGTTTTTTGTTTGTGTTGGTGGAGTAGAGCGAGTTGGACGTGGAAGGGAGTTTTGTTTAACCCCTTGGTTTCTATGGAGGAGATATCTTGTATGATTTTTTATTCGGACGTGATATCTCGTTCAGAGCGTTGCATATTTGATCGCGAGATATCTCGTCGAAGGAGTCACTGCATTGGGAGATGTTTCGTCCAAAGCGTCGCGAGATATCTCGTTGAAGGCGTCACTAGGTCCCGAGATATCTTGTCCAAAGCGTCGCAAAATATTTAAACTAAAGCATCGCGAGATATCTCGTCCAAAGCGTCTCTGGGTCGCGAGATATCTCGTCCAAAGCATCACTGGGTCGCGAGATCTCTCGTCCAAAGCGTCGCAAGATATTTCATCCAAAGCGTTGCGAGATATCTCGTCCAAAGCGTCGCAAAATATTTAATCTAAAGCGTCGCGAGATATCTCGTCCAAAGCGTCTCTGGGTCGCGAGATCTCTCGTCCAAAGCGTCGCAAGATATTTCATTCAAAGCGTCGCGAGTTATCTCGTCCAAAGCGTCACAAGAACGTCATCACCTCGCATACTTCGTCCACAGATGCAAAGAGTTTAAATAATATATCTAATTTTTCTAGTATCCTGCATATTAAATTGACCAGAATGTTATAGACAAGAAACAACAAAGGAACGCGAGCTTTATTCTGCATCTTAAAGTATTTATGAAAAAAGTTTGCGTTTCTGGTAGCCGGGCAAAAGCAGTAGAATAGAATCGTATGTGGAGAGGCAAGGGGAATCGAATAGTACACGAATAGACACGATAATGGTGGTAGTAGTATCGGATCGTGTCTTGAAAAACAAGTAGAATCGGATCGTGCTCAAACAGACCAAGTAGAATCCCATCTCCAAGGACCAAACGTAAAGGAAAAGTCTTAGCAATGCCAAAATAACTGACAGTTCATTTAATTTAAAATGCTTCTTCACTTTACAAAGACGCGATACATAATACTCCCAGAGTTTTTTAAAACTCGAAATACTCTTGGTACAACGTTACCAGAGAAATATTTATAAGCAAATGGCCGAGAAGAGATATATATTCGATGATGTTTAGCTCCAAAGACCTCATAACAAAGGTGCTTGTTTCATGTGTCGAATCAGATAAGCAAAATATAGTGCACTGGAGGACAAGGAAGTGATATATGACGGCGCCTGATCAGACAGAACACGGTCGAATACCACGCGAAAAATATTCAGATGAAAGGCCAAGGATTTATAGCGGTTCGCCGTATTGTCGTCTACTAATCTCATTTAAAATACCGTACTTTTAAAAATTATACAGTAAAACATGAAATTATTTACAATTTGAAATTCCACTATTTCCAATATTCCACAATTTATGCAATTTAAACACACAATTAAATTAAAGGCAAAAATTTCATATCACGTTTAAATATTTCAGCGAAACATCGATAAAATCGTAAACCACGGTTGCAATTGACGCAAAACGATTGCACACAAGTGGGTCGCTATTTCAAAAATACCCCAATAAATCCGATTGATCGTTATTTTTCACACGTTCCCCGTTTAATATTTTAACCGCCGCAGTGTCTCTTCACGTTGTCGGCTAATTTCGTCGAAATCAATAATTGCAGCCAATGGAAATCGATCCACCTCTCTCTCTCTCTCTCTCGCTCATCCTATTCTCTTATATTCACTCGAGAAATCGTCCTGAACCGCAGGACACGATCGCCAAGCATTCCGATTCCAGCTAAATCGTGCGCGGAATATGGTAGCATGAGGAAGGGATACCGGTTACTATTCTCCAGCATTGCTTCAGTGATTTAAGGAACCAGACAGCTTCCCTTGCCTCCAGTCACGTATCATACTATAATATATATCACTAACATTCAGCGACTTCGATCTTCCCTTCCGTTCGTATGAACTACCTTTAATAGCGTTTCGATATGCCGGCACGTGTTCCCCAGGAATTCTTCCAAACAAATGAAAATATTACACTTTCCTACTTGGATAATAAACGAAGTAAGACATAGATATGTATATACACCGTTGTACCGTTTCGTTAAAAAGGATCTGGCTTTTTAAGCTTCTCTACCTTTAAACGCAAGGTTGAACGAACGTTTCTCGTGGTTTCGAGAAAAGAAGAGAACGCGTGTCTGTAGAACATGGTTCGGAGAATAGTACAAAAGAGTATGTATTCTTTTCTCAGCTGCAGTTTTTTAAAAGCGCTCATTCTCACGGTATTCTACAACCGTTAACCACATAATCTACGATATTCCTCTGCAACATACTTTGCCTCAAGATTTCTTAATATTCTTAGACTTTCTGTTGGTTTGAATGAAAGAAGGTGAAATGATTAAATCGAGGGGAAGGAAAATGTCTTTCATATCGATGAAAATTACCGCGAATAAGTTCGTAAGTTCGAGTTAAGCGAGCGAGCAATTACACTCGACGATATACTATGCATTTTACTCGCGACTCTTTCGGGGTAGACGACGAATGCGGCTCGTTATTTCTTGAATCACGAAAATCACGAAGGGACTTTAACCATTGTTTAGAAGTCCCCTGCCGGGCCAATTAATTATGAAAAATATAAACCTGCAGGAACGGGAGCGAGGCAAGGACCGTGGGTAACGCGGGCAAGAACCAAGGAATAAAAACCCTCAACGACGGCAATAATGGAACGAAGGGGCGGGTACGAAATAAATGGCAGAGGGAAAGTAGTCGTGAATTTCATTACGGGAACAATGGTACTTCTGGATGAAAGAATCTGACGAAATTTGTCAAGCGAGCAGAGAGGCCTATGATTACGTCGATATTAATTGAACGCCGATAATGAAGTACGAATACACGAGAAAAAAAATAAATAAATAAATACGTGAAACAAATGTTTAGAAGTTTCATATTGAATTCTTGGTCGATGATGCAGTACAGAAAAAATAATCAAGGAATTTTATTTGGCAACAATATGGTTATATGTACATACCACTTCGCACTGACAATGAGAAAATTTAAAAAGCAATAAAATTTTTTTAATATTCCGTTTGTAAATTGTAGAAGTTTTGAAGAAGTACTATAACATATTTACATCTGTTTATTTCTGTTCCTCGAATTTCACAAAGTTTCGCTTTCGCGAAATTTCACTTTCCAGACAAAGATCCAGATATTTCGCAAAAAATACGAGAAACCTACTAACATAATGTAACTAAACTCTCTAGATAATTAACTCTACAAAGATTCTCCAAAGCGTATAGCAGGATAAAATGGTCAAAAGTGCCCTAGAGCCGATTTTACCTAGCAATGCACTATTCGATAGCTTACCAAACGAAAACATCGTACACCAAGATTCAACCGCCTATCTCAACCGGGAGAGTAGTTACAGGGTAAATACGAATTATCGATTTTGACCACATTTTCCCTATTTAACGGTATGCAAAAATTCTAAGAAAATTCTAGAATATTGTACACGCTCACGTCTGCTCGCGTCTTGTCAGGTCTGCTCACGTCGTGACAAGACTGCTCACGACTTGTCACATCATGTCACGTCTTGTCACGTCGTGTCAGACGACCTCAGGGGCCGCGACCGACTTTTTCCATCGGTCGCGGTACGGGAGTTCACGACCCCGAGGAACCCGAGTGCACGGGCCCGGGGGAGGAGGCACTGCTCCATACGCCGGGCTCCGGTTTGGTGGCCGCCCGCGCAGGGAGGCCCCGTCTCCTTAACGGGGGGCGGGGCAAGCCCAAGTATTGGAGCGGCCGGCCGGGGCCTCAGGGCTGTCGAGGGGGGACTCGGCAGCCCATTGCACGCGGCCCGCGGTGGGGGCGTCGCCGGAGTGGTCCCGGCGGCGCCTCGGAGTTGAGAGGGGGTCGATTTGACCCCCTCCGGGATGAGCCCCTCCCTCCTCGAACATCTCGAGGGAGGGGCCCGGCGTGGGGTGGTTCCGGTTGTGTTCATAAGAGATCCCGGAGTGCCGAGGATGACCACCGTGGGGTTTTAGCTGGTACGAGTCCGGCATTACCCCGCCCCCTTCCCCAGGGGAGGGTGGGGCGCCCATGAGGATTTCCCCACGTAAAAAAAAGAAAAACGTCTTATAATGTCGTGTCACGTCTTGCCACATCATGTCACGTCGTGTCACGACTTGTCACATCATGTCACGTCTTGTCACGTGTTGTCACGTCGATGTACGATGTATCGATGCATTGTACGTATACGATGTTTTCTTTTGGTAAGCTATTGAATGGTGCATTGCCAGGTAAAATCGGATTAAGGGCACTTTTGACCATTTTATCCTGCTATACCCTTTGTAAATAAATAAATTCCTTCAAACGCGAATCTTTCTATATTTCCAAAAATATCAAACCCTTCAGCCTGTATCTCCACCAAAATTCAATTCTACACTTCCAACAATATT
>NW_017100174.1:3244002-3273341 GCF_001263275.1 Habropoda laboriosa
TGATAAAATACTAGGTGTATGTATCACGCTTTATCAGCGAGCGTGTCGCAAGACATCGATTCGGGGATAATCTGGTGAAACAAGCGAGAGCCAGCGATTCGATCAAATCAATACAGTGCCGATCTTTGGTAAACCATCGCGTTCGGATAACCATTTCTCTTCGTTTATTTTTCCTTCTCCCCTCTGTGTTTTTGCTTGCTTTATGTCTTTCTTCCTCTCTTTTTTTTTTCTCCTGTTTTGTTTCGTCCGTTGTCACCCTTCCAGTGTTTCGAACGTCGTTCATACAACCCTCTTGTTGTTACTCTCGCGCGCGTGCTATCCGTTTTCACATAGCGCCGCGCATCCAGATCAGATAATACCGTGAATTACTGCCGCTTATACGCCTTGAGTGGCGCCATATATCAACGGACGTGCTTCATTCCTTTCCCAGATTGTGTATTGGAAAATATGGCGTGTCCGTGTCGAACATGATGAAGGACCTTTCGAAGCGGGGAGGCGCGCACAATGTTCCTACGTACTACCTCATAATCATTATGCATTACCGCCGTTATCTGGCCCACGGTCGAAATTACAGGTGCACTATGAAACGTTTCAACCCCCCCTCGTGCATTATGGAGACCGTTCCTGTCTGCGAATCAAACAGAAACGAGTCTGTTAAAGAGACGGCTGATTAACGATCTTCACTGGTTACCGATACTACCTAGTTTCGCTGTTCGAGACGTTAAGTACGACGCACAAACGACGAGAACCAAGTATTTTTTCGAATCGACGCAGTTCGACGGTATTTCGAGTTTGCAAGAATTTAAACTGGGAAAAATTGTCCGTTTCTCCGAACCTTCGATAAAAACACACAAAGTACCCTGTAAAATGTAGCATTCGAGGTGCTCCCACGTTGTCCAATAACACTTCCAAACAGCTGCAATATTTCGGAAAAAAAATATTCCCTCGTGGTGATTTTCACGTACCATAAACGCGACCTACAAAAATTCCTGGTCTCCACGATAAGCTAGAGCAGATCTCCGCGCGCATCTCTTTCGAACTCTCTCTCCATTGGTTCTTCGAATCAGGCATCAAAAATGAGTTTTTCTAGGATGTCTCCACGTCGATCCGAATTTCGTTCAATCAAACGAATTGAAAGTGCTGTCGAGAAAAGAGGATTTCGAGAACCAGAGTGAATAACAGAAAGAGAGAGAGAGAGAGAGAGAGAGAGAGAGAAAAGAGGTACGCTACTGTGTTTCATGCAATGGAACTTCGACGAACTCCGCTGTCACTTTTTTCCTGGCAGAATTGCAAGGGGGGAAACGGGGCAGAAACGTCGAGAGAAATTACACGTCAGTCGCGTCCACGATGCAGGCACGTAAAAACTGATCGTTCCCGACCGAGAAGAGTGAACAATTTCGCGTCGGCGAACGGGGGATGGTATAAAGGGTAATTTGGAACGATGCCACCAATCAATGGTGTCGGACGTAGGCCTGATATCGCTAAGCGAAAATCCGACTTACTGCCCGGCTTCGATATCCACGCTCCGGCTAGAGCCGGTATCGGGAATGCTTCGGGGCTTTGGTTTCATTGCGTCCAAATTAACCCTCCGATCGAGCGCGTCCTCCTGCCGTGGCTCGTTATGGAGCAAATTACAAGCGGCCGCGGGAAAAGGTGGGGTTGGCAACGAGTAGATTCTCACGCTCAATTTAACTTTTATTCGCGACGATAAATATTTATAACAATAACGAACGTAGAATAATTCGATGCACGCTTGCATAGAGATTGGCTGTTAGATACAACGTCGACGGTGTCTGAAAGTGGTCAGTGTGTTCCTGCAAACAGTGCAATTTTGTTTCATTTTCTTTCACTCTTCGTATCACGCTATTCTTTCTACTCTATTGGAAAAATGTAAGTCACAGAATTATAGATCAATGGGAAACTTATTTCTATACGTCTAGGATATAATTAAGAAAAAAATAAAATTGGTCACTTTTGGAATATTAAGTTGAGAAAAATGTGAGCGTTAAGGGGTTGATCTCAGAAAGCGGGGAAGATAGAGATAGAGTAAATAAGTATGTATAGACACTGAAACTTGACGAGAAATACCTAAAGAAGGTTCGGTAATGTACCAGCCAAGGACGACGAAGCCTGTTCCAATATGTGTGAAGAAGTTGAACTGTGGTTGTAGATCTTTATTGTTACGGTCACACTCGACTGATGGAGTATGAATGTTTAGCGAATCGATGGCATGGATGCCTTGGTGTATTCTTGTGAACTGATATTTTGAACTGGTCTGTGGGCGAGGGTGAGCTCGCTCTTTATATGTTCTCCAACTGGCCTCGTCGATTGGTTAGCGAGGTGGTGTGAAAAATCCCTCTCCTTGCGCCCGCAGCGCGTTTCTTCGAAGAAGGGGATGCCTGTGGGTTTTTCCAGGTTAGCCGCTTTCGGGGGACAGAATTTGTCAATGCAAAATTGTCAGCCCCGAAAGCGGTACCGTTTTATGGCCTAAAGTCTCGTCGCTGGCGCGAACAATGAGGTTCGCGGCGCATGGTAGCCCAAGGGGGTCAGTCAGGTCGGCCGAAGTGAGGTTCGGCACCTCGGTCTGGCGGCCAATGCGACTAATGAATTTTACGACTACAATCCGCCAGACCGAGGCGAGCTCGCGTGAATGTGCAAGATTCGTCAGGTAAAAAATCTGAAATTAAGGGAAAATTTGAAAAAGTGACAATTGTATTGTAGGAGGTGGTCTAATGAACTTTACTCAAATCAGGATGTCGTGCAAAGTAGTTTATTTCGGACTCTTCGGCGTACGTCTACGACCGAAGCTAAGAACGGACTGTCCTCAAAAGGCAAAGACATATCGCTGGGCCGAACCGACGGGTACTCGGGTCTGGTGTTTGTCACTCGCCAAGAGGCGCAGGCCAAGCCATAAACCGTCCCAAAATGCCTACAGTATATTTCTATGTCAGTCAACTAACCGTATGTAAAACATTGAGACTGTCCAAAGAAAGAAAGTGTAGAGAAATCTGAAGAAAAAGTGGAAGCGAAAGATGTAGAAAAGTATAGGAAACAGTGAAGTACAGTTTATCCAAGAATACTGTCACAAAGGCAATAACACACCAAACTATGCTTTTACGTAAAAATGAAAAATTGTTTTAATTCCCAAAAACTAATATCCTGTTGTTAAACGTTAATTAAATACCATTATCGAACGGATGATTGGTTTTCGTTCGAAGCGGCAGAAGATAAAACGTTCAACATATTCGAAAGAGAAAGTTGAAACAAACGTTACATTGTCAGTGAAAGAGGGATATTTTTTATTCCATTACCGGAGGGAAATTTTTACTCCATCGATTTATCGACAACGAACATCGGTTAACACGACAGCGCCGCTTCTTTCTTCTTTCTTTTCCACCGCCGTTTTTTTCCTTTTTTCATCGCTGTGAAGAGTAATTCAGTCGAAATAAAGCGTATCATAATGCGAGGATAAAACTGTACGGTAGAGTACGGGCTACAAGGCGAGAAGATGAAACTACATTAATTATGCAGATTAAGTCGGAGGAGGAACAATCGGCGATAAAATTTCTAATGTTACGGCACGTTGAAGGATGAAGATATAAAACAGTCCTCCGCGCTTAACCCAGATACATTTTTATCGAAGGAATTACGACTCGAAAAAAAAAAAAGAAAAAAGAAGTGTGTAAAACGCTCTTTATACTTTTTATATCCTTTTTTTTATGTCAGGATGCTCTGTTGCTCACCCACGTTAAATTCACCGTAAGTAATGAAGAATACTCGCCAAAGAAATGTTGTTCGAGCTATTTTCCTCTCTCTCTCTCTCGCTCTCTCGTCGCCCTGCTCTTTCGATTCCGTGTTTCATCGATCGTGGAGAAGGCCGAGGGGCGATCGGTCGATCGTTCGTTCCGAAAGAAAGCATCGCGCGAACATGATTATTCATATACGTGGCGTTCGTTGTCCCGTAGAAAAATTCACAGGCACGTGCAGAGTGTACAATTGAAAGAGTGACATAAATCAGATGAAACATCGTTCATTGCGAAATAATGACAATTCGCTTTTTGCAACATCGACAGAGTCGCCGCGGAGGCCCATTGTTTCCAACGTTGAATCGAACGCATCGTGCGAGTTCAGCGCATAAAGCCGAGCGTTATTATAAAAAGGAGAAAACGCAATTCCGCCTCTCTCCCTACGGAAAAATGTTTCGTTAAATAAAAACCTGATAGCTACGCGTCTGTCGTTCAACTGCGACAATTGTTCGGTACTCTCTTTCTGAACCATAATCTGAAAGGACCATAATAACGAGTTTCACTTTAGTACACGAAACGATCGTTTAGTAAATTTGCAATCATTTTTTAATTAAAATATAGTCTCTGTTTTTTAGTGCACCGTTCGGTTAACCTTCGATAACACCCTTTAGTGATATTTTCTTACTTTCAATAGTAGCGGAAATAATTTTCGTTAGAAATTAAGTTGAAATTCGAAAAATTAATTTCGTTACAAATTAAACACCATGGAGATTGTTATCGTATTGACACCTTATCGACGGAGCCATTGCGCTGATTACTCACACCTAATATGAGATGTGAAAGTGCTTTTTTAACAGAAAAACTGATAATTTACCGAACCCGTAACTATCACAATGTGGCAAAAAAAAATTATTTACATTTGCAAAAAATATAATGAAGAAGTAACGCATATTAATTAAATTTAACAACAGCGTGATATTAATTTGTATCATTACATTAATAGTATCAGCCGTAACATAAAAATTTTCAATTCAACGCGATATCGAGTCCTCTGTCGATAAGGTATTAACGTCCTGTTGTTCAACCACTTCCGTATCTCTAAAACTTGAGATTCGTCGCAGAAAAATCTGCACAATATTAAAAATTGTAAGTGCATACACCTGGGTGTTTAAAATTAACCCGTATCGACCGTTGCGCGGATTGACAATTGAAACGAGGAGAGGCTAGAATCCTTTCGCCTGGCGAACGTATTGTCCTCCCACCTTAATTACCAATAATTACCTACTACGCGGTGGAAATTCGCGGCAAACAAAGCATCGTCGGGCAAACGAGTATAACTCTTTAACGAAGCTAAATCTAATTACACGACAATGTGTTTGGGCGCGGCGCGAGTGCGAACGAACGGGCCCCATTCATCGGTTTCCTGCCAGGCCAGTGATTTTCAATATTAAACGCTAACGAGCCTGCAAATTTTCTATATATTTCGCGGCCGGCGAACAATCGCATCGGTCGAAATCTATTCGGGCCGCGTTCGAGTGGCATCATCGCGGTCGCCGCGGAAACCACACACTGTCGCCGATTTAATTCGCCATTCGGGCTGCGTGTAAACAATCACGAGAAGGAAAACGCGTGGAACGATCGTGGCAGCTTTGAATGGAATTTTTTAAACAGGTCTGCTTGAAAAATCGTTTCAATTCTGTTCCTGGAGCGAAGCATTATCGAATTTTGTACGATCGTGGCAGCTTTCGAACTCTTTGAATGAAATTTTGACACAGATCTGCTTGAAAAATCGTTTCAATTTCTGTTTCCTTCTTTCTTTTTTTTTGTTCTCGATTTCAGAATCATCGTCGATTCTATAGGAACTGTGATACTTGATATGCAAGAACGGAGAAGGAAAGGGAACGTGCTGACGAGTTGGACAACTCAATAAGTTTAAAGATCCGAGACTTTCAGGGTTGGAATTCTGGTCCGGCAAGATGGTTCCATCGGTCCTTTTTATACCTACGTATTCTATCCCGACATTCGTTCCGGCGCCATTTTCAAGTAGAGTACCTAGATAACCATATCAAACCCGATAAATCTTTATTTGCGGTGCCAGCTGTACCAACTTTTCGAGAGGACCTAAAAGACCAGAATGGCAGAATGTGCGGTAGATAGTGCAGGAATAGGGTATAGTAGAACCCTCGATTCTACGAAAGTTATGTGTTCACCTCGAACTTGTAATAACGGTAAATTTTACATGCACGAATGATAGAGTTTCTCCTGGATAAATTACTTCGATTCGACTGTATACTCTTCGTACTTTCAAACCGTTAAAATCCGTTTAATTTGACAATTCCTAAATTCTACTCGTAAACGAACACTCCACAAATTTCTGTTCCGAAGAAAATTTTATTCGTAAATGAAAATTTCAAAAATTTCTATTCGTAGATTAAAATTCCGAAAATTTCTATTCCAAAGAAAATGTATTCGTAAATGAAAATTCCAAAGAAAATTCCATTCCAAGAAAAAACAAGAATAGGAAGAAATGAATTTACACCAATTTCTGAAATCACCGGCTAACTTCAGAAATGAACGAAAATAACACCTAATAATTCTCGGAAGCGCGATAATTCACAGATCGAACATTCCACCCGCAGAATTCTCTGGGACGAGGAAAGAGCAGAGAAGAAGGAAGCTCGTATACACGTTTCGCCAAGCACCAGCTACTTACCGCACCGAAAGGGTTAATCGTTCCTCTTTTTATCGGCACAATCAACCGCCTTACTCGGTCTGGGGGTGGTTTACGAGCGGCTGATCCGGTTTTCTTGGCCGCGAACGGGGCACAAAAGAGCCGGACTAACGGGTAACGGCGCGGCGGGGAGCATCGCGAAACTGCACGAGACCTCTCCGTGGGCCGAGATTAATTGCGTTCCGGCCTTTCTCCCGGGGCTCGAGCATTAAACAGGACGTTCGAACGATCTCGCGTTTTCCGCCGGATGAAGAAGAGCGCGATGATAACGAACAATGAACCGCGAACGAAATTAGAACTCTGGTGCTTTCTCCGTTTCTCTTTTATCGTTTCTCTTCACGCCGGTGTTCCCCACCGTGCCACGGGCTTCATGGAAATTTGGTTGTTTATTGCGGCGGAACAGGTCGTTGCTGCTCGTGAAAAATAAGAAACAGCCCCGGCATGGGGTGGCCAAGTATCGCGTTAGAAAGCACCGGCCACCGGACGATAAATTGAACGAAATTTATTGCACCGGCGAGATTGCTCACGCTGCCCTTCGAGAACGCTATTCTTCGTTTGCCCGAGAGCGGGAGGAAACGTTCGAGGTTTAATCATTCTATTGTCGGCGAGACGCGGTGAAAGCAACGGGATAATGAAGACGCGTTGATCGAAGTGCTGTGTTGTTTGCATTTTTATGTATCGGTGTTTGGAAATGATTAGATTTCACCAAGTGGAACTCTAGCCTTGAACTATTTTCATTCAACTTTATAGCGAACATCTGAAATACTTTTGCTACTGTCGAAAGTAAGAAAAAATGACCGAGGAAAAGAAACGAAGGCAAGTTCAACGACCTGTGACATAACGACCTCGAAATGTCTTTAATTAGAAGAAGTGTGTTTAAATCGGAAGAAAGTATAAATAATGGAACAGTGGAATAATAATGAATCAGTTCAGCTTGATGACCTTGGGGAGGTATTTTTTTATCAGATGCAGGTCCTCGAACTATATAAATTCCTCTTTTAGTACAACTTTTTTTACTTTCAATAGCAGTGCAATATTTAATAACTGCGAAATGTTGGAAACTTCTCTTGAAACGAATGGGTACAACATCGACGAATAAAGGTCAGTAATACACCCCCGAACAATCTGCACGATCTGGCAAGTATAACGCGTAGTTCGCAGGCGAATTTCCACGCGATTCTAACATGAAAAATTGCTTATCCCGGCGGATCTCCCCGGTCGACGAGTTAATCGTCGAATCGGGCACACGAGCCAGCGTTAAGCACGTGAAAGCCCGAACGGTGGTGCACGCGAGAGGCAGATTTCGATCGCGCATCCCTAATTCCGCGGGCACGCGTCGCGGCGGCTGCGGCGTGAGCGGCAAAGTAAACAGGAAGCCGGTGGCGCCTTCGCGGGCCGCTCGAAGGCACTCGAGTGGCTCGTGATTATTCAGTTTCCATTCGTGACGACTCGAACGTACCCCGGAGTAGCAGCGCTCCTGATTTAGCGCCGGTTTTACAATCAAGCCTCGGCTCATAAAGCCGAAGTGCACGCTCGGCCCGCACCTACCCTGGATTTACGAGCGCATGCATACGCGATGCGCTTCAGATTCCCCTCTCGCCCTTTCCCACCCTTTCCCTCTCTCTCCTTCTCTCTTTCCCCCTTTCTCTCCTTCTCTCTTTCTCCCTTTCTCTCCTTCCAATGTCTATTTCTCTCCTTCTCTCTTCCTCCCTTTCCCTCCCTCTTCCAATGTCTATTTCTCTCGAGCCACTCTCCCTCCCCTTTTTTCCCCCGGTCGCCGTTGCTTTAACTTTATGACGCCGGGTTTTATCGAGTCAGAGGCTGTAAACTCGCAATCAGTCGAAGCGTCGAATATTCCACGCCGGTGTGTACGCGGCGTTGTTTCCGCCGTGCGTGAGACGGACCCGCGAGGCACACGTGAAATACGGACCGTTCCTGAAAGGGCCGGCAATAATTCGACGACGACTTCTATTCACGATGGAAAGCTTCCTGCTCTATATGTACATATAGTTCGAACACCGAGGCCTGTGGACACCGCTGGCTGATCGTAACTCTTACGACGTTTTCGAAAAAGCCGAAACCGCTCGTTGTTTTGTCAAATGGAGGGTCACAGATTTATGTCTTCGACTGTGTTTTGACGGTATCGAGGGGGCGGATGAAAACAGCGGAGTCAGCTGTTAAGAGACGACAAGTGTGGAGGTGGCCATTTAACAGTGCTTTCGAATGATATAGAGTGGAAGTAGTTCAACCTGATATATTTATCGCTGTCGTAATCAGATTGAATTTCGAGAAATGCTTCTTTTCACGAGTTACTTCTTAAGTATCCGTGAAATTTACGTGTAGCGAAGTGTCTCGTAATTGGAGGTGAAAGAAATATATGAAAGAATAAATTGATTCGTCGAAATTGGTATATATTCGTGCAAAAATGATTCGCTCAAACGTGACACAAGTATGCACGTTCTCTACTGTGTCCTGGATTTCGATAGGGAACGTTACGAACTGCCAGACCTAGACGACACGCTACCGATAGTTGTGTTCGATTCCAGGAATGCACCGCTTAGAATTCCTGGAATTCATGACTCACCCCTGTTACAGCGACATTTGCACTAACTAATTCAACGGTTGGACAATTTTTTATTAATTGGACCAATATAAATTCACGATAAACGGATGGAATACTTCCATTTCACCTTTGAATTATTGAAGCTGCAATTGCTTGAAATTTCAAATACGTTACAGAATTGAAGAATTTCGCGGAACAATGAAATTTTAACGTCTACGGTGATTTTTACTGTTAGCGATAACTCTGCAATTATTTCCTTGCTCGAAACGAGTTCACTAGCTAAACGTTACTTCTTCAATTGCAGACGATATAACAAACGACCTCGTTTTTTCACAATTTCTATGTAACAGCCTTCGGTAGATTAAGTGTCCCCCTTCGTTCTATTAGCATTTCTTGACACGCGTCGCCTTTTTATGTCGCGCCGTTTCTTGAGTTAACAGCGACATTCAACCTGCGTTTAACGCGACGATACGAATCTTATAGCGAGCTGGATAAATTCATTAGACCGGCTGTGAAAAAGCAATTAGAAGAAAACTCCGCCGTTCTGCGTATCATTCTCGAGCTAATTTCCTAAGTAATATAACAAGAAATATACTCTCCATACCGTCTTATCTTGTTAGCAGAGAACACGACACGGTAAAGCAACAAAATAATGAAATTTCACGGTAAAAATTCGTTAATTCCTCACACTTAAACACGCCGTACACCACGAAACAATAAATCTCCACCTAGAAACCTACAAAAAGCTGCAACAAATTTGTAAAACCTCGCGTGTCGCCAACTCCTACACACGCAGCAAGGACAAAATGCTAGCAGACGTAGAAATCGACAGCTCCTCACCTGCAATAAAAACACCTGAAATCCTTTCTCTTCCTCTAGAACCCACCGGAGCATATTAATCCACGAAATTGCCGTGGTATTTCCACGAAGGAAAAATTCGCCTCGCCATAGCGCAAAACCCTCATTTTCAACGTAATAATCCGTCGAGGAGGCTCGTCGAAGGTGCCAGGTACAGGGCAATTAACGCGAACGAATTTCTCCGGGCGGCCTCTTACGATTCTTAACTTACGAACGACATAAATCGTCGAGACAGAGAGAAAGAGTGAAAGAGAGAGAGAGAGAGAGAGGGGGGTTTCGTGCATGCAAGCCAGGACGTGTTCGCAAAGCTCGGGAAGCTTTATCGTCCTCGAGTAATGGGTGGCTGTTTGCAAGGTGGAGGCGCGTATAAATTGCTTCGCGAGCAAGAGAACGGAGAATAAGAAGGGAAAAAAGGAAAAGCTGGAAGAAAGGGTGGTGGGGAGAAAGGTAACTTCTCTATCCTTGCAGGATATCCAAGGCTATTCCGCGACGAGGAAAAGAAGAAGACGTACAATTCCGTGGGAAGAATACCTCTGGGTATTTAAGGGATAAAGTGGCGCGGCAAACTAAACGCTTCTGCGTATATACCACCGCCGCCGCTGCTCCCCCACTTCCTGTGCCACCTGGGATGAGAGGACCATCCATATGAAATAGAGGAGACAGTATCTTCCAGCGAATTGAAATACATTTTCCCAGATAGATATAACGAAGCTCGGACGGAACGACTGGAGAAGATCCTTCATCTAAAGCTGGCCTGGACGATAAGCCCGACGGCCGGCCTTTTTTTTCTTTGTTTCTCTCACGGTTGCGCTGGATCCGCCGGGTATTGCGGCACAATGGAGAAACGTGGAAACAATACTAAGACCTGTTGGGGATCGATTTCGTGTAATTTCGAGAAAAGGCCAGCCACCCTGAACGCGCGCGAATCGTCCGCTTTTTGCGTCTTGGCTTGCTTGTTGCTGCTGCTCGAACGGTTGAAAGGTAAGTAGTAATGGCGCTGGAAGTGGTAGAATTGATTGGAAGGGCAGGTGGTAAAGTGGCTGCTGGTGATAGCTGACGCTTTATACTTAACACGTTTCGTGTCGCCAGAAAATTGCACGTTGAAACGAAGTTGAAAGTGTCACGGTACAATATTTGAACGTAGAAGAGTGTCGATGGGGTTGAATTCTTGACACTTTAGCCTTAGTTTGCATCGATCATGCTAATTCTTAAAAATGACTCCTTCATTTTTCTTCGTTTTATCAAATAGCGAATTCTACTAATTGTACTGTTAGGACAGTGACAAAACAATCCTACTCGTAGGATTAGTTACAAGATCTGACGCACCAGGAGGGGATCCTTTGGCTGTTCGAAGCTCGAACTTACGTGATTACATCCTTCGAGACTCCTCTCTTTGCCGCGGCACAACAGTACACACATAGGAACTAATAAAAAGCTAACACGCCGATTGACATTTCTATGGAAACGAAGTTCACGTGACATTCTCGCGGGAAAAGAGGAGACAATAAACGCACGCTGGAAGATTTTCAATTTTTTCCGCGAGTTTCCAAGTTCTACGGCTGACCTAACTGCTCGCCCAGTTGACGCGGGTGTTTTAAAATTCCGAACGAAACTTCGGGGCGAAGTGCGCTGTGTCAGCCCGGGACAGGGACGTGTCGCCTCTACCCATCTTATTCCGCGCCGGAAGCAGGCCAAGAGAAAGAGGAAAAAGAAGAAGAAGGAGACGACGACGGAGGCGGAGGAAGAAAGAATTCCCCTATTTTCCTTATTTCACTTTCAAAGCGCACCTGTCACTTGTCTCGGGAAAGTTATATTGTTACTTTCGTCGAAGAAACAAGGGAGAAACGGCCAAGAAGAAATTGTTCCCGCGGCTTTGCGGAACAAACGTTTAGCGCGGTGACAAAATATTTTCAGAGATTAATACGTCTGGTATATACCTACGTTCAATTATACTTGTAACATTTCGATTGTACAATTGCAAAAATAGAACTTTTTTAGTAGGCTACTTATTTTTTAACGCTTTCTATTTATCATTTGCAAGAAACACGGAAAACTTTCTTTTAGAAAGAAAATCTACAACGTACTTTATTATCTACACTAACGAGAAAAACAGACAGTTTACAGACACAGAAAACAGTCTATTATTTATATAATATGTACAGTGACCGAAAAAAGTATTCATTTACCCTATAAAATGAAATAACTTTTTAAAAATTGGGCCAAACGACTTGAGTTTTTTTGAGAAGTTAGAAAGATTAGTTTACTAGATGACTTGTAAAAACATTTTTGAAAAAACTGCAATTAGTCGGAATCGTGAAGAAAATAGCGGAGGCCGATTTTACAGCTTTTTTATCTGAACTCGTAATGAAAATTTAAAAAATACGTTTTGTAGATCCATGTCAATTATACACACGCTGAAAATTTCATCGAAATCGGTTAAAGATTGTGAAAACCGCACTATTTCACGACTATCGGCCTAGAACTGTAATAAATCTGCAGATTCTTACATCTTTCGATGCCTATCGCTCCGTCCACCGATTTCGATGAAATTTCACATCATCTAGTAAACTAATGTTTCTAACTTCTCAAAAACACTCAAGTCGTTTGGCCCAATTTTAAAAAAGTTATTCCATTTCATAGGGTGTATGAATACTTTTTTCGGTCACTGTACATAGATGTTTCGGGAAAGTTCTCGGTTATTCCAAACGGAACAAAAGTGAATATGTCTATATATCTTCCGCGGTTCGAGAAATTTCCCGAATGCTCTCAAAAGAAATAGAAAATTCCTTACACATGTGTATTATTCAAAAGAACAAAAAGAACAAGAAACTGGTCTCTCGGGGAAGGTTATTCGACAACGACAGCGTGAAATCGTAACTTATTTCTCGATCGTTAGAACAAGAGGGTGGAGCACCGTCGAAGTGAATCCGCTATGGCGGCGTGGTGAGATAATCGGAAGGAGTAGAAGTGAATGCTAATTCGAACCGCGCGGGAAATAGTATTTTCATAGTAAACGCTGCAACAACTTCGGGGATCGAAACAATACGGCTAATGGTGAAAGTCGTGAGACCGTGGCCAGGTCTCGTCTCATCCCCCTATTGACCTACAAAACGACAATGGAGGATGGAGGATAGTGTACGCTCGACTTCCTTCTTGCAACAGTAAAAACTTCGATACAATCCTTCGACCCTCTTGAAACTGCCTTCGATACAATCCTTTCGACCTTCCTAGAAAATCTCTCCTTACTCTCCCGGTTATTCGCCCCGGGGGATGAACTTCTAAGCCCTTCGTGCGCCAATAGCCCGCCCGCTGTTCGTTCGATGGCTCCGAGGGCTCCGTGGAAATACGCGGAAAATGAAATAAAAATAAACGAACCCGTCGCCTATCCTCGTGAGAACGACGCACTCACCTGCGGATTAATCGCTCTTGAAAACCGTCTAATTGTGCTCGAACGCGCGGGAGGACACTCGTCGAATCGAACGATCGACGAGCTAGATACTCTCCGCTGAAAATCGCGTTCAAGGTGGGAAATAAATCGACCGTCTTACAGCAGAATCAACAATGTCCGGCGTTGATAAGATAAACGAGGCTTCTCTCCGTGGGAATTTCTGGCAAAGTGTTGAGCAGAATTGCTCGACGCGAATCTTCCAATTGATTTCGTGTTTCGCGATAGGGGGATGAAACCGACACGGTATGAAATTGTCCCTTCCTATTGAAACTTCCTGTTTACCATGGAAGCCCGGGTTCGCGTAACTCACGGCGAAGTAACTCATGCTGATGATGATGGGTGTTTGTTTGGCCTGGTATGAACTTGCAGCAAACAAGAACGGATTTATGATTGTTACGAAGAACTTACAAGAATTCCCAGTTGTTATTCTACTTTCCCCAAGGGTGCTCGTGTAATCCTGCTCTTTCCAGTTGAAAATTATAGTTCGATACTTTTCCTCGTATAAATCAACGAGAAATTTCGCGAATTGCGACACTTTGTCTCTAATCAACGGTGCAACGGAATTAGCCGCGAATGTTCTTCCCGGTAATTAACATCGTCGACCCGAGGAAGCTCAGGATCGGCGTTATTGTTCGGCGAGATGTTCGTATCGCGCAGTTTCCTCGCCTCTCCTCGTCCCGCAACGTTCGCCTGGCCGCCAATCTGGAGACGCCCTTATCAGCATGCTCCAGCGTGGAAGAGTGAAACAAGGCCAGCCTCATTATGCGAAGACTGACGAAGCCCTCTCGTCTCGAGAGTCTCGTATTGTCTCAGAACGCCGGTTCTACGAAAATACTGGGCCTGTGTACTTTGGCCGAGCACACAAGACACGCCTGCGTGCCGTCGACCTGCGTTTCACCTGGCGAACTAACCCCCTGACATCGACAAGAAGGGGAGTAACACTGTGATCTGGTGAAAATTTCTGTGAAATCAATTGCTCGAGCTCTGTCGCCAGTTTTACGTCTTTCGTAAAAGTGGTAAAGGCACAGTAATAGCAACAATTTTAATATCAAATATTTAGAAGTTTTAAGTCTGCCTTCTGTTCGTTCGAATGTAGATACATTTAATGAAGAATTTACTGTGTAGAAGGCTTTTCTTCCTTTCTGTTTCTCTTTATAAATTTAGTTCATAAAAGAGGTAGCTGGGTCAAAAAGAAACTGGGAACTTCACGTGGTAAGAGGTAAAGTGGGTATCCAGGTTACTATATTAAATAAAACTAACTCACTTTTTTCCTAACGTGAATTTATACAATACGAAGTTTCGCTTGCTGCATTTCAGTTGCACGTATACAGGGTGTCTCAGTTGTACTTAACGTCAGAATGATCTCCGCTGGTATTGAAAATAAGAAAAGAGGGCTAAGATGGTAGAGGAAAGGTCTCTCGTATTACGACTTTGGAGAGATCTTCTTTAAGAGTAAAAAGAATGATAATCTTAAAATAACCTTCATTAATTATAACTTTACACATCTTCAAATCACACGAACTCCTCTTAATAACTTTTCTCTTCACCTTCAACACCAGCACAGATAATTTAAACGCTCGGTATACCTGAAAATACCAGAAAAATGTCTCTGCCGCTAATTTCTCGAACAATTTACCAGCTCCATCTCGCTCTCGTTGATATAAAGATCGCATCACGAGTCAGAGAATCTTCACCAGCAGCTGTCAGCCATTCTTCGGATCCCCCTTTCTTCATATCTCTCTCGCAGAAACCGAGAGATGAATGCCAAGTAAAAAAGCTCACTTGAGTGTGTCACGTTTACGCGCACAGCTGTTCCCCGGGCGAATTGTAAAAAGAAACGAGGTAACCCCTCTCGTGTTCGATTTTACACGTGTTACAGGAGCGCGCGATAGGGAACGAGGAAAAGCGGCGGAAAGGTAGACGATAGTTTTATGGACGTGTTACGCAGACAGGTCGAAGAGACGATCTCATATCGGAGGATCCTCGAGGATGTCGTCGACGGCAAATTGCTGTACCATGTCGATACACGTCGACGACGACGACGACGTCCCTTCTATTTCCCCTTTCTCTGTCCATGTGTGTCGTGTGGCTGTCGGTGCAGTCACGGAAACCGTGTACGTTTTCGTTACAACAGTTACTGTCGCCGCAGATGCTACGGGAAACGGCATCCAACTCGCGGCCGCATCCGCGAATTTGCATGTGCGAATTTCGCTGGAAATCGTCGTCCCGCTGAATATTTCAAGGCGTAACAAGCCGCGCGTTTCGTGGCGTAAAAGTACGCCATAAACTAATACCAAGTTGCGCCGTATATTTCGCGGAGGCGACCGTGTCATGGTGGACGCGTGGTCGCGAAAGTGAAACGAACTAGGTTTGTAGCGATTTATGCGTGCGTTCGTGTCACGATGCGGAAGACACGGTAATTCGTTAACAACGATTATCGCTTTCGCGAAGTACCTGTGAAGATTGCTTCGAATCGCGAAAATTTGTCAGTTTAGGCGTGATTTAGATCGGGGATGATGAGAATTTCCGTGAAATTGAAAGAGAAAGTTTTGAGAGCTCGGAGAATGTTTGGTTTGATGATAAATTGGAACTCTTCCAAATTCTGCATGTCATCGAGATCATGCGATAATAATAATTCCTGAGTGAATGATAACACTGATTTCCGATTGGGTCGCAGTTCGTGCAACATGATGTGAACACGCGTTGACAGCATAATCGCGAGGGAAATGCTCAATCGCGGGATGATGCATGACAATTTCGTGATCTATTTGGGCGTTATTTCGATTCGATTTTGGTGATCAATTATTTTGCATTAATTTTACTTGTATTTGCAGAAAGTTTATAAAATAAATGAAACTGTTCTTCCCTGTGAAAGAACATTTTTAAGTTTTTATCGATAGAAGTATTCTCAAAGTTTTACGATTGTTACTTGCAAACCGAATAACAATATTACTAAAAATACGTGGAATATTACTCTTATCATTGTAACAGGGAGTACTATTGAAGCAGGTTAAATACTCCCCTTTGCACCACAACCATTTTTTGGCTCTCGTCGCCTCCTGGGCAACATTCTAACAGCGCCATTCAACCTACAAATCTCGCCCCAAATTGAACACATTTCATTAGAAACTACATAGAAAAGACAATAGCTGTAACTATGTACGTATGCAGGTACAGTTGTTCCAAAATCAATTGGTCTCTCAAGGCCACTTACGCGACTCTGAACGACGTCACAGGTGACCTCTTCTTTTTCAACCCTGATGCATCGTTCGAACAGTATCTGCACTCTCTACTTGGCAAATAATCCAAAAAATTTCGACAGACATCAACTACCTCGGTACCTAAAATTCTCGCAGAATTCTTTACATCCTCTACTTCACAAATAACCCAAAAAATTTCAAGAAACAACTACCTCGGTACCTAAAATTCTCGCAGAACTTTTTACGCCCTCTACTTCACGAATAACCCAAAAAATTTCAAAAAACAACTACCTCGGTACCTAAAATTCTCGCAGAACTCTTTACGCTCTCTACTTCACGAATAATCCAAAAAATTTCAACAACCATCAACTACCTCGATACATAAAATTCTCCCAATGCAAACAATACGAAACTTTCATTGGCCGAAATCTTGTAATTAGAACTATATCATCGCAGCCCGTAACAAAATACTCCATATCAGAGACGAAACATCAGAACACTTTCCGCAGAACACACAGTAAACTCGAAAGCCCCGAACAGTTTCGACTCACAGCCGAAGCCAAAGTTTCTAACCTCCAATTGCACACGGTACACGTATCTCCATGTACGTGCTCGTCGGTTCTTCTTGCCTATTCCAGCCTCCGCGTATCCCTCTTACAGAACCTCCTATCGAGAAAGTCGCTCACACACACACACAGAGGTGTCCACGTTCCCTTTTTTTCCAACATTTTCCAACAGCTTCAGTTGGGCACATATATACATGCTCATATATACGTAAACGGCGAGCGGTAAAAGCACCATGGTGGCGTCATTATGGCGCGCGACGGGACTAAAACGGCGGACACATCGTTCCTACGTGGCCAGGAAGTTTTCGCGTCGCCGGCGACGTGTCCATCCGTCCGGCACGTCGACGTTTTCTAGGCTGAACTGTCGCAGCTGCCTTGAAATAAGGGGAGATTTCCTCGTTGCTTTTTTCTTCACGAGAAACACACCACCCGTTTCGCCCGTCCCTTCCTCTTCTCACGTGTACACACATACCTACGATGACAGCCAGGGTAACGTAATTACGCTAATTAGCGATTAAAACTTTTCCGCGGCAAATTTCTTCCATCACGAACGGTTGACCGCGTTTCACGGCCGAACTAACCCGAGGATTTCCATCCTCGACGACGACGCTCGATTTTTCGAGCTCTCCATTCGCGCCAACCCCTCTTTTCAAAGCCTGCCCCTTACCAATCTCTACCCCACGCCATTCACCCTATTCTTATTCCTGTTCTTACCGACGTTGCTGCTCCTTTTTATCCCCCCCCACTCGCGTCACTGGCAATCTGTTTTGGTTTTCTTCCGTCCGCGTTTTCGCCGTTAGCTGCCTTCTTTGTGGCACTTGTTGCCTTTCGGGAGAGAGCTTTGAAGAGACGGCGAAGTGTCTGTTCTTATTTGAATTCGAGAAGATCTACGTTGAGGAGGATAAATGTATACACCGTTGTCTCTCTCGTTAATTTCGTTCAATTTTTAAGGTTCCAGTTGTTTTTTCTTTTTTTTTTTTTTGGTGCGTATATAGATGGTTTCTTGATTTCGTGTGTTGTTTTTTTTTTCACTGTGTCGATTTTCCGCCGAGTTTTTTCATCCGGTGTTACACGCGCAGCGTGAAACATTAAAATGCAATCGAAATCTGTTTTCGCGCGCCCGCTTTTTTTAATTTTGCGACAAAACACCGCGCGGTGATCCGCGCGTGAAATGTTTTATGCGTGGCGCAAGTGTGCGCCGCGCGCGGGCGACAGTAATTTTGCACGGGATAAATGATATTCCTGTATTTTTAACAAATGTGAACGGGAGGGGAAAAGAGGGTCGTGCGAAGTTTATTTATTATTTCGAAGAGAACGCGGCCGATTTGGAACGGTTTTTGTCCCGTTCAATCGGGGAAACTTTTTAACGGTGTGCATACAACAGTTTCTGAATACGTTAAATTTAGTTTGTGAATGCTTGCTCGGAGAATCGTCGACGAGTAACAAATTTGAATTGTTAAATGAGATTTTCGAATGATCAAAAGTGAACTCGTTGTTAGAGCACTTTTTCGTTAAATAATAAATAACGTATCACTGTGCGAAAATTGATTTTTCGTTCTAAGAATTATTCTGCAATTTTTTAACTTATTTCCGTGTTAATTATTCCTTCGTAATATCGTCTAATAGTGTGCTCTAAAAATGCACGGTGAACCTAAGCAACAGCAAGGTTAAATAACGTTTCAGCACACCATGAACCGAGCCAGCTCGATGAACTACCATCCCGGGAGTTAAAAAACCAGAACGACTTTCAAATTTCCTGCACGCCTCCGTTTCCACAATGCAGCCAGTGCAACTACCGCGCCGCATAACCTCCGTGCAGGCCATCTTTCCACGTCGTTAATAATACATGCGCTTATTTAAGGTGCGCACGGTTATTGTCCTGGCTCCGCGTTCCTGTATCAGCTTCCAACGAAGCGAAGACAAAAAATGCGGCAGAAAGAAGGAGAAGAAGAAGAAGAGGAGGAAGAGAAAAAAGAAAGAAGAAGAGAGAGTACAGAGGAGAAGGAATGTGAAAATCCATTGAGAGAGAAAAAAAGGGGAAAATAAAGAAAAATAAATAAAAGAAGTACGAGAAAAGAAAAAAAGGAGGAAAAAGGAGGAAAAAGGAGGAAAGACGGTTGTACAGGTTCCAGCAAAACGGATCGATGTGCACTGTGTACTACAATCCCCGGCGTGATGACGTATAAATCGTAGCAGCCGCATAATATATCTGCAGAGATCACCAATAATTTCTGTCGCGCATGGGCGCGCCGGAAATGAGAAATGCTCGCGTTAATAATTCACACTGCGGTGAACACGTTTCACCGGCCCTGGTAAACTACGGTTTCCAGCGGGCTCTGTAATTTTAATTCACCAAACGAACACCTCGAAAGGGTCGTGGGCTACGATTCGAGCAAAGAGAGCTCTGTCGAGAGAGAGGAAAGCTCAGTCGAGAGAGAGAGAGAGAGAACTCTGCCGAGAGAGAGGAAGAGCTCAATCTAGAGAGAGAGCTCTGTCGAGAGAGAGGAAGAGCTCAATCTAGAGAGAGAGAGCTCAGTCGAGAGAGAGAGAGGAAGAGCTCAGTCGAGAGAGAGAAAGAGAGCTCTGTCGAGAGAGAGAGAGAGAGAGAGAGAGAGGAAGAGCTCAGTCGAGAGAGAGAAAGAGAGCTCTGTCGAGAGAGAGGTAAGCTCAGTCAAGAGAGAGAGAGAGAGAGAGAACTCTGTCGAGAGAAAGAGAGTTCAGTCGAGAGAGAGAAAGACCTCAATCTAGAGAGAGAGCTCAGTCAAGAGAGAGCTCAGTCGAGAGAGAGCTCAGTCGAGAGAGAGAGAGGAAGAGCTCAGTCGAGAGAGAGAAAGAGCTCAGTCGATAGAGAGAAAGAGAGCTCAGTCGAGAGAGAGAAAGAGAGCTCAGTCGAGAGAGAGAGAGAAAGAGAGAGGAAGAGGGAGCAAGTGAGTCGTCGGCGAATCCATGGAAGCAGCGAAGAAAACCACGAAGAGAGATCTCCACCGACTCGGAATCGTGTGTAACGTCCATAATACTCAGAAACTCCAATAACGCGAGTACACGATTACCGATGTCGGGTGTTATCTGGGGATTAGCACTGATAATAATAGGCATGGCTGGGCTATCGCATTTCCCAAATGGACATCCTTCAGCGACGCGGGGCCAGGGAGGAAGAGCTCTAATTATCGATTATTACGCATACGTAGCTGCACGCGATTTCGCTGAGCCTTCATAGACACATCGGCTGAGAATCGATGGTAATAGGAGGATTCGGTGTGCAGCTCAAGGTTCCCGTTAATTACCGCTCTATGTTGCTCGAACAAGCTAAATATTTAGCTGGATAATTATCGGAGCCATCGGTTTGTTTTCAATTACAATCGGGCCAGATCGTGGATCGTTGCCCGTTCTCATGATGCTACGGATTATCGAGTGGCTCCTCTGGATTTCGATAGACGCGGGCTACGGACCTGCTGTATTTGCATCTCTAATTGCCCTTCCTGATATCGAATTTTTCCTTCATATTTTCCCATCTTCTTCTTACCATCAGACGTCCCATTCATAATTTTTTTCCATATTTTTTACACCGATGCAATTTTCATAGAAGTCACCGATACTTCGAGAAGATCGAATTATCCCGTGGCTACCTATCGAAACGATCGAACAACTGGCGAAGGAAAACGGTACATTAAAAATTACACGTCAACGAACAGATTGAATTCTGGCCATTTATCCTCGAGCAAATGATATATACCGTATAGAAATCCATTTGCATAGATCGCGGACCGATATCACGGGTGAAGCAACGTTTCACGAATTTATCAACGCCCCACCCGGACAATAAATTTATGGGGCTGCCGTTCGGCCAATAACTTGGCCGAACTCCGAACTCACCTTCGTCGGGTCTTGTAACTCGCCCGATGCCATCTGCACGGAGTAATTACAAGAGTTCGCTATCGGAATTGGGATCTTGCTCGCGAGAAAGATCGAACAACTTGCTGTTTGTACGCGACGTCTCCAAGTGAACTTCGACGCACGCCCTCTTCGACTAGATGCAATTAGCATTACGCTGTTAGACCTGTTAGTACTGTGTACACACAGGATTACGAAGTAGCCAACTGTTACTGAATGGGGCCATTGTCGCGGTCAGAAAATCGAAACAGGCCTAAAGCGAGTCCTAATAAAAGTTGAAAGACTGTTCTAACTCTATGTTCGCTTGTGACACGGTACGTCGATGTCGAAATCTTTCGAACCGAGCAAACACACGTAGAACACTTCAGCAAATTAATAGAGAGTCTGAAGCAGGTCAGAATTATTTGATTTTAGAAATAGTCCGAGTATCTTTGACAATTCCACTTACCAACTCTGTATGCTCCTTGAAACCCGAATATTGATACATTCCTCCGCCAAATTACACACACTAAATTTGATAATACTTATCAGTCATAATTTCGGTGTATAAATATAAATATCTGGAAAATACCATCCAGCAGATTTCAATTCTCAACTTTCCCACTCACTCACAATAATCTCCGCACAATTTAAACAAAAATTTGTAACTTCTTCAAATTTAAATAAAAATTCCGAATTTCAGGGAAGCGCGAATTTTCTCGAAACGAGAGAAAAGCTCGCGAGAAAATGTGCAAACGAAACGAGCACAAGAACCCGCAGGATCTTCCAATAAAAATGGCTGTTCCAACTTTGTGCTCAATGCATAAAACACTACGCTATTTTTACTAAGTACACGTACACCCACCGTCTCGCTTTTTCTCTGTCGGCGGCGTTATTACAACACGAACCAGTTTCCCCGGCATTAAATTTCCGTGAAAGTAAGCATACATCACGACGGAGTTACAATCTCACCGATTCCGCGGTTCGCGTTGCAAACGCTGATCGAGAAAAAAGGGCAACAGCGAAGACCGTGGCATTATTACGTCGTCGGTAGTACTCCGATGCGTATCTTTTTGCCGACCTGGGTGGCGCATGCTTTGACGTAATCGCGTTATCTCGCGAGGCTGCATACACGTACCTACCTACGCGTGTAATTTATTTCGCGACCACGCACAGCTCGTCGTTACTCCAAGCGCCGAGCTGTTTTCAACGCGATACCACGCCGCTCGAGTGATAACCGTACGCATTTTAATAAAACCTGGCGGAAGTTTACGAGAGTTGACGAAACAAGCTGCGCTAAAAAGCTGAAAGGAGGTAAATTCGTAATGTGCGTACTAAAACGATTTGCAAGGACGTGAATTCTTCGTAGAATGTTTCGTGTATTTAAACGAATCGGTTTATCTGACGAGTTACGATATCGCTATTGTTGGCCAGTAGGCTGCTTCGTTCTTAGAAATGTAGGTTTATAGATCTGATCGCTACAGGGGATTTTTGATTTCAATGTTTCACAGATCTATATATACTTCTCCCTTTGGAGGTATGATAGAATCTGGGCCAAAGATTTTGATAGCTTACAGTCTAAGCTTCCTACATTGTACCGTTCGAGCGCTATGTCGAACTACTTCCACATTTTCCTCTATACTTTATAGGAATTTTAATGAAAAGAAGAATTAGAGGGTTGTTGAAGTAGAGAATAAAAAGTAAATCAGTTGTTACGAATAAAGGTAATTTCCATGTTTAAACTCTTTGCTGTAGTGTTCTTCGTAGGTATGTCAGTCGTGCCGGTCGAAATTGTTTCTTTGGTAGTGTTCACTCGGTCAATTATTGCCCAAAAACGTATAAATTATATTCGAATGAGTTTGTTCAAGTTGCGTGCATATTATTCTTATTTACCCCCCCCCCCCCCCTACGCAGATAAAGCAATCTCAAAGCCAATATACCTCTCTCAAGAACGTACCCCGTGAAAATGCATCTTTCACGGCCGAACGACAATAAAACGAGCCACGGCCGTATAACGGCTTATAATTCCGGACGGTGCATCAGCATTAAAAATAACAATGAAACTATTCTCGAGAGGGAACAGAAGAAGTCATTACGGGCAGATGGGAAGATATTGCGCACCATTATGAATCTCCATAAAGTCCGCGATTGTCTTGCTGGCATCAAAGGGGGACTACCAGGAGGACTTGCAAACAGATACGAGGAGCACGTGGAATATTACCGAGGAATTACAATAGGGGGAGAGGATTCGAGAAACGACGTTTATTGAAGGACAATAAAGCGACGATCCTCCATATTCTCGAGTTGCTGCGCTTCCGCGAAGATCTCGTTCTTCTTGGAATCAATGGTGCACAGGGCCTATCGATTCCGCGGGAGAAACGAGGGCACACGAACCGCTCGAGAGATTGAAACGTTTCCGCGAGACGGCAAAACGCCGCACGCGTAACACTGTCGCATAATCTTGCGAGGATTCTGGTCGAAGCGGGTTAAAAATCAACGCGAATTCACTCCGGCTAGAGGTTTGCTACAGAGCGGTGCTACTAGAAACCAGGTCTCGCTGGACGAGGTCGAGAGCACGTTATTTTCAGGTAATAGAAGCGGAAATGTGGTACGACGGCGGATAATGGCGGGCCAGAAGGTTCAAGACGAACGAAATTGCGAGCTTTGTTCACGTCAAGCACCAGACGAGTCTTCCTTCTCCTTCTTCAACCCGCGAATCGACCTCACGCAACACCTATCAAACACTTTTTCTTCCTCCGCCTCTTTCTACACCGACGTTTCTCTCCTCGTGTTTCGCGTGTTTCTTTTCTCTGTTTAGAGGTGTACGTGTGCACTCTTGGACGGTGTTGGCTCCCACAATGTTCACGAAGCTTGATTATATAGCAAATAACTCTTTATTTGCAACACAGTTTGTTATGTAACAGTAATGCAATGTATACTCTTGGACGGTGTTGGCTCCCACAATGTTCACGAAGTTTGATTATATAGCAAATAACTCTTTATTTGCAACACAGCTTGTTATGTAACAGTAATGCAATGTAACTGAGTTGTTAAATGTTAAATGTGTGCGAGTCCAATGTCCTGAGGTTCAAAATTCGTGTAATCATTCGTACCAGAGTTCAGATTCTATGTTTCACTAATGTGTTCTTACAACAATGTCTCTTTGTCTGTCATCCCAGTCCCTTTATACGGTTTTTGTCCGTCCATTTGGGTCCCTCCGGTCGACGCCCGACGCCAACCGTTCACCCTTAGGGAAGGGGTGTTCTGGGCGAGGCACGCGTCACCTGAGCTTCTGGGACAAATCCAGGGTAACGGTACCGCTCACTCGCTCGCATGTGCCTCAGCTCGCGTGGGTTTATGATACGTCAACTGCTATTGAGATGCACGAAGAAACTCGAAATTCTCCGCTTTTATGAGAGGTTTGGAGCCCTCCTGACAATAAGGAATAACTAACGAACGAAACCATTAAACGCGTATTCAAACCTTAATCTGAAAAATAGCAGAATCGCGTCCGTATCGTAAACCTGGTCTAAACTTAAGTATCCTTAACAGACGGTGTCTATCGGTGAACGATTTTACGTGATTTTTGTCTCTGTCACGTACTCTCGTTACCGGATACACAGTGTTATCGGTACGTTTCTTCGAGGGAGGTACAGTGTTATTTACTGTTTTACGATCAAAGTGAATTTGAACGGGGGAAGATCGCCGAAGAGTAAATTCTGTTTTGTTCTTGTTTAGGTATACCGTTTCGATCGAGATAGCAATAATTCCTCGGGAAAGTTTATAATTAGATTTTTCGTCGTTGAATTTCTTTTTCAATTTCTTTCTTCTTAGTACCTGACCTATCTCCACGACTGACACAGCTATCTCTCGTAACTCGGTTCGTTTAATGCAACTAATTTGGTGGCATTAACGAAGGAAAAGCGACCTGGAATACGATCGAATATGGCTCGAACACCGGTCTAATTAACGAGATGTGGAACATGTGATTAGTAACGAAGATTAAGAACGTCGTTGCGTGGCACATGTATATTTAACACGTAAATCGATAATGACTTCAAGGTAAGAATTATCGTGAGGAGTACTCTGTCGCTCCAAATTCACCGAATCAAAGTTATTTTCGAATCAAATAAATCGTGGAATAATTTTTATTTCGTTGACACATTTCGTTTCTGAATAATTTTTAAATAATTTCTCGAGTTTACGTTACGAATGTGAATATAGTATTAATAAGCATAAGACTTTATCGCTTTAGCGGCGATATGTCGTTAAGATGTCATAATAAGTAGCACAGAAAAATTATATGAAATATTCTGAATGATAATGTTATCTGACTCGTATATAATTTAAACTTTTATACAATGTAAAGCTTCGCGTGATCGTATCTATTTCAATTATTCTTGCCGAATAAATAATTCAATTCCACGTGAAATTTCAAGTCACACGAATGAGTATATCCGTTGAATGATAAATCTTTCCGTGCTAGTTAATTAAACTGCCACTCGATTGAGAAATCATCGCCGATTTTAATGAAATTTAGGTATGATGTAGTTCTCGAAAAAATATTTGACACGTATTTTGTCTTATCGACCGTCGTGCACGCTGAAGGGATGAAAATAGTCCTCAAAGTTGGGGTGTTAAAACCTATTTGGTCTAATATCTCGAAAACTATTAGAATTTCCTATTTTTCTGCAACAAATTTGAAAAATAGAAAATAAATAATTTTGACCAAATATGTTTGTTATCTTACATTCGAGGACAATTTTCACCCCTCAAATGTGGACAATTGCAACCATCTAAATCCTTTCCCCCATTTTTTATTGGAAAAAATAACATGCAAGAGACAGGAAATGCTATGTACGGTAGCAATTTTTGATTCGATTAACTAAATTTTCTAAATAAAAAAAAAGCATTTAACAATAATACTGCATGACTGCGTAACGCTGTCGCTAGTTCAGCAATCTCGTCTTCAAAATTCATTAATACAATGTGATCCTTTGATTATTGCAGATAAACTATACAATCCTTTTTTGTATTCGTTCTTTGAGGCTCCGACAAGTTACTTGAGAAACGAAAAATGTGGACAATTGCCAGCAAAAGCAAAATGCGTGTCAAATATTTTTCTAACTCCTATCATACACTAAAATTTCATCAACATAGGTGATTATCGTTTCAGGATATACCCCTGCTCTCACAAAACTCCTCACGCCATCTCCAAACAGAACGCCGCCGAGAAAATTCGAAACATCCATTTCCGCAATCCCCCGTCGAAACAAAGCACGCCATTTCACCCAAGTAGATCCATCTCCGCGCGGATATATTCTTATCGACAGGTTTATAAGAGTCGGTTCGCGGTACGACAGATTCAATCAAACCGCCTCGCGTGCTCTGCAATCTCGCCGAGCGGATCGGCGAGCGCGTAAGCTCGGTTTGAAGAGGAAGCGGGCGTCGCGTCGGTGTAGCGCGACACGCGTTATTACTCCTTAATCGGGATCGCGAGAACATCGGCCGGGAGAACGCGCGTACTAAAAAGCTCGAGCGTGCGGAAAGAGTAATCGGTTGTCGTCTCCCTCGATCTTTGCGTCGCGAGAACGAAAACCTCGTTCGTGTAAGCATGCAGGAAATTCCACCCTCTTCGCCGCGTCCCTAACTCAACGGGAAAAGAAGAAATCACGCGATGTAATCCAACTTGACCAAACGTCGCGACGATATTTTTCGTCGGAAGCACGGCTGGTGGAAAGCTGCAAAAAGAGAGGTTGGAAGCGTGGAAAATTGCGACTGCCAGTTTCGCGGAAGTACGTGTGACGCTTCTTTTTATCAGACCTGCTGCTTTTCCCTCGTTCTTCTTTACGCGGATGCACGCGACGACGATCGTTAAAGATGCGCATATTCTCTGCGGTAGGGAGATTCACGTGACCGTCGATACGGTAATTATTCATTGGTTCAAGCTGACTGATCGATTCTTGAGAGATCGGTCGCGTGGTAGAGACGGCCGCTTGTGTATATTTGAGCTGCTGGCACCGGGTTTGCAGATGCTGCGTAGCGAAAGTCGATTTTGTGCACAGCCTCGAGTTCCGGTGCACGGGAATTGCGGACACTGCCCGGACTGGACTGTGCAATGGAGGATAATGGAAGAAGTTCATTGTTTCCGAATGGGAAATGTGAATTTTTTTGATGGGTGTTGTCGGTGGTTGATAGAGAGAGAGTAGGTGCGATAGGATACCGAAGTAATTTGCATTTGATGAATCTGACATTTCTTTTTTGGGTATGAATATATTTCGTGATTCTGAATAACGAGCTACTTTTTAAATGAATAAACAATTACACAAAGATTGAACGTTATTGAGTTATTAACACATTTTCACGTAGATCCATCGATTAATAAAAGAGGTAGAAAAGTTGTAGATCGCGTGGTGCTTATTTAAATAAGCAAAAAAAGTTGGAACGATCGCATGTTAGAAAATTGGTACTTGTTAAACCAGCTAGTTTCTTCTACTTTTTAGCTTTAAAACAGAACAAGCGCAATTTTCTTTCTTTTTACTTCTTAGAAAATTTCCCAGTTACGTTCGCGTAATTACCGTTATTAATTCTGCAACTTGTACACTCTCGTAATTAATAGTGGAACGTACAAATTCGTGCGATCACGTGTAACTCGCGTATTATAAAAAAGAAAGAAGTGCCAAAGATTTTTCTTCAATTTTCGCGAATAACGCGAACGACGGCGAGAACTTAAGCGTATCGGTGATTTTATCGCTGCCGTTAAAAATCCAAGAGAACCTAAGAATTTACGGCGTGTAACCTAAGCAAGGCAGCATTGACAGGCTCGAGGGGCCGAGGATACGAGTCCATCGCGCCGAGTTACTAATTAATTATGTAAATAGCCGAGCAACATAATTAGCTGCTGAAACTCTAATTATATTATCTACGTTCGCCAGTGTGCTCGATAATATCGTGCTCGCTTATACAGCACACTCTATCACCGTCATAATTAATTCCGTCGTCTTATCGAATTGCACCGTTAATTATTTATTCCCCGGCCCGTTGCTTTTGGCGGGAAAATTTTCAAATTGTCACGTGTAGCTCTGTCGATAGAAAAATATCGCGAGAAAAATGGATAACGCGTCTTTTGTCCAAGCAATTCCCACGGGCGCTTTGTAAAATTTCATGGAAACGTTGCAAACGAGAATCGACGTTTCTCCGCTGTCTAAATAAAAGCACAGCGCCGCCCGGCAATTATTACATTGTCAGGCGAGTTCGAAACGTTCCCTTTGCCGTTCTCTTCAGCCTCGATAGCCGCTAGATACACGTAACGTACTCGCAAAAGCTATCGTATGCAAGCGAAACATTTACGAATGTGCAACGCGATTAAGCGTACGCGTAACGCGACGTCGCGATTATCGCCGGCCACGTAATGCCATGCTCGATCAGATTAGATCGCCGCCACCCGCTTAATGCCTTCTAATTCTTCTATTTATGCTAGCTGGCGTGGAGGCAGAAAATCTGAATCATGCCGCCTATACTTATCGACTTGTACATCTTGCAACGGACTATGAGTAATAGTTCCGTCCTCAGATGGAATAATTTATCGTTGCCCGCAGGGGATGTGTTATTTGTCGGAGAGGAAGAATGAACACGTTGAAAGGGAAAGTTTTAAGAATGAGAGAGTACTAACAGCATGGGTAGCTTTCACAAAGGTGTGCAGTCCTCTACAATCGTTCGGATCTCCGTGCTTTTTATTCTAGCCATTGACCTACGATACTTCAACCTCCTTTTCTAACTAATACCTCTACGTTATTCGCTTTATCACACCGTGAGACTTCAACGTTGAAACGTCCTAATCTGTATCGTTCGTACAACTTTCCTACCGAGAAATGTATTACCCATCGATTTGTTCCAATTCCTCGAAACTCGGAGCAGATATCGGGGTAACGCTGAGTTTCAAACAATTAAGGATCGTCGTTGCGTGGAAACAGAAGTTTAACGTGAAGTGACGTGCGCGTTGTGAAACAGAGAATGATGCGAAAATGGAGAGAATAGGGCTGTTTAAGGGTTTCGAGAAGATGAACTTTGGGTTATGACTATGTAGAAGAGTTGAGGGTTGGAGGATGAAGAATCCACTGTGAGTAACGGTGAATGTGAGTGACTGGTTGTAGATACAGATAAAACTAAGGCTAAGAAGGAAAATATTTGAGGGTGTAACAGATCGATACTCGCCGTTTCATCCTCTGTTCCCCAGAAATCCTTCTGTCGACGTTAATTACATCCGGAGAGAAATTTTACCGCAGAGAGAAGCATCCGTAACGCGAGCACAATCGCGCGAAAATTTCCGTGAGAAAATAATAACGATCGCAGTTTCT
>NW_017100174.1:3273394-3274909 GCF_001263275.1 Habropoda laboriosa
TGGCCGGTGTGGCGTTGTTGGAGTAGCAGAAATTCTAATACCGTTCGATCGAGGTGATATCGCGTGGGGGAGGAAGAGGTGAAAAAGCTGCGAGCGCGAAATTGAAAAAACTTGCAGTCTCTCAGGAAGTGATCTAATTTACTGTACACCGTTAATACTCGCCGACCATGGAACGTTACCCCACACCGTTGCCTCGGTGCTGTGTACCGGCGTTAATGAATATCGATCGACGGGAATTAATATCGTGAAAGTTTCCGGGACGCGCTTAGGATCGATCGTTAATCTTCGAAAGGAGATCCGGCCGAGAGGAAGTAGTAGTAGGGGGACGAGGGAAAGAAGGTAGATAACTCGAGAGCACGCGAGGAGAGAATAAGGCCTGAAAGTTTTTAATTTGTTCTAAAATCGCGCGCACTTCAGCTACAAGTTTATTCGAGGCATTCGCTGAAATATTCGCCAGCTCCCTCGGGGGCCGCGAGAAGAGAAGGAGGTAGGGTAGAATCTCATTTACTCTATCCCCGGCGTCTATTTCCGTGAATGAAGAGGAATCGCGGATAAAGACACCACTCCGCTCCAAAGTACTGGAATTATACGACCGCTGAAAAATCAGGGATTTCTAGGTTAAACGATGCGACCGTGGGAAATCGGCGAACGGACTAGCAGAGGAGGTTTTACTGGAAGGTGGTGCGACAGAGGGAAGAGAAAAAAAATTGGAAATTACAACCGGGGAACTTCAGACTGAAAGCGATCTACCCTCCACGGACGAACCTGACCGATCTATCGGCGGATTAAATCCGCCGGTGAACGTGTTTACCCGGCAAGTATCGAAAATGGAATCGACGAACATTAATATAACTCTGTCTCTTCGTTCCTCGGTCCCGCTGGGGAAAGAAGCTGCGAAATTAAACAAGTTCGCCGATACGGCTTGAATCGCGGCTGTAACGTGGATAAGCGAGAAAGATTGGATAGATTGGTACTTGTCTCTTGTTTAAACGTAACTTCGGGGATCTTTTATATTTGTTCCTTTAATTAAGTATTTCGAACGTATACTGTTTCTATGTTTTAACGAATTGTTCTGTTTGAACGTGAAATAAGAAATATGCAGGGTGTGACGTACCAATTTCCGCAATAGAACGGCATTATCTATTGTAATACATCGTAAAAAATGCAGAATTTGAGTATTCAACCTCTTCACCTATGATTTCATTTCTGACGATGCATCTAAGCGTCAGCCATTTACCGTTTCAGCACAGTACGGTAAATTCTCTACAAGTGTCAGTCAGTTTGGATTCTACAAGTGTCAGTATAGATGGTTCTACGCCTAGGCCTGCGTCATTGCTGCGCCTATGTTATCTCGCTCGCAGTCAGTCAAGCGTGTAACGCTACACCACTCGGTTTCTTTTACGAGATTTCACGGCTCGACAATTCATAATAGAAAAATATAATTTCTTTAATTTTACGTTTTTTTATCCCGAAATTTTTCTTAACATATTGATGAGATTTTTCTGATGAAAATGA
>NW_017100174.1:3275021-3369930 GCF_001263275.1 Habropoda laboriosa
GAAGTTTATCTCAATTCTACATTTATCAATTTATCTCATATCGATTGATTCGAATGATAAAAAATTCTCAAAGTCGCTCGACTTTTTTCTGGAAACTTTTGTGTAAATTGTAATGCTCGGTGATTCCAAACGTTTGACCGGTAGCGTACTTGATGGCTCCCACACGATTCGTGAAGCCGATTTTATAGCAAATAAATTCCTTATTTGCAAACAGATTTTTGATAACAATACTACATATAAACAATTCTTAAAGGTTAGTTATGTGCAAGTCCAATGTCCGAATGTACAAAGTTCAGTGTGTCAGTTCGTCCAAGTCCAGAGTGTTTTTAAAAGAGCCCCAGTCTACTGTACCAGGTAAAAAGCTAATTTGTCACAGATTAATTACATTCGCTAATCCTCTGTTGGCTCCCACACGATTCGTGAAGCCGATTATATAGCAAATAGATTCCTTATTTGCAATCAGATTTTTGATAACAATACTATATATAAACAATTCGTAAAGGTTAGTTATGTGCAAGTCCAATGTCCGAATGTACAAAGTTCAGTGTGACAGTTCGTCCAAGTTCAGAGTGTTTTTAAAAGAGCCCCAGCTTTAACTGTTCAGTCCTTTTTATGCATTGTCGTCTGTCCAGAGGTGTGTCTTAGTGAAAATTGGGAAAACGGTGAGAAAGGTGTTCTGTCCAATGGAGGAGGTTAGAAGTGTTCGGGGGAATCGTGGTCTTGTCGGTCACGCCCTGTAGTGGGGTTGGTATGTCAAGTGCAAGTAGCGGTACAAGAATAAGGTAAAATTTTGGGTGTTCAGGTCGTCCTATTGTTGTAGTGGTCGTAATAAGATTACGATGCGTCAATTCGCTATTGAGCAGGAAAGGCCAGGCACTGAAAAACCCATTAAGCGTCCGGCGGTTGTTCCCTGATTGTAAAATTAATAACATGCTAGGAAACTAAATATTCTAATTCTCAAAAATAGCGGATGTGCCGGCCGTATCGTAAACTTAGGATAATTCGTTGTCCCCAACACCTCAGTCTTACAAATTCAAACGAAAATTAAGATTACAATGAATTTTTGTCACATCTTGACCAAAGTATCTGCCAGTTGTGTATAAATTCAAGTATCCATCGTATCGCGTAAAACTGATAAGAATATAACTAAGAATGTAAATAAAAATAATTCGAAGGCTGGGGGACGATGATTCAGCAGAATCGTGTTAAGTATGAAAAAGGTGTACAATTGTAGCAATGTGCAATTCTTCATAAAGAAGCGGATAAAAAGTTTGCTTAGGACGGAAAATTAGAACAAACGACGAGGTATTTGTTTCCGGACATTGCCCGGGGATCCAGGCATCGCTTGCCTCATAAGCTTGAGCCATCGATTATTATCACTTCCCATTACCATCTAGGGTGCATCTGAAACCTAAATGGAGACCGTTCAGGCTTGATGGCTTGCCGATCGCGTTACTACTTCGACTCGATGTCCATACAGCCTCCGTTATACCCTACTCGCATTGGCAATTAGTGCCATCAAATTCGAGACCGCAACGGGATCGCTATCTTCTTCGGTAAATCGTTGATTATTAGCTTGTTTGTTTTATCGCAGCTGAAACTTGATAGTCCCACTAAAGTCGATCGAACGCCGCGCAAACATCTGTAATCCGTTACGATCCATATTTCTGGAAGCCATCTGATTCCTGGGAACTGTGGAATTTACGAGTTGAAACGAAGCTATAAAGAAACCGTCTCAAGTGGGGATTATTCTTTCCCCATTAATTTCGGTAACTGCTGAATTTCCCAAATTTTACCATCCAAGAACATCTTACACTGAAAGCTTTTCGAAGCTTCCAATTGTCTACTTCTCTCTTTCTCTCTTGGCGTATTTATTACTCTCCTGCCGTAGAAAACACGAAAACTTACTAAACAAAAACAGAAACCAAAAAAAGAACGAAAAATACGAGGAACGATATAAATTTGAGTAAATGGAGAGACACATCCCGTCTGGATGTAAATGTAGATAAAATACGCGGGTGTAAGGTATAGAATCCATATAACAGCATCAACAGTGTAAAATACGACACCTAGACTTTGTACAGGATGGTCTATAAAACTGGAACTACCTCGATAACTATAAATACTGATACAGCTGACAAATGGCTCAACTGTATGCTTTATATCTGCATGCTTCATAATTCTCCACCTCATTATCCACATTCTTTATAGCCTATAATCCACCAAATTTATAACCCTACTAAATCTATCCAACGTGCAAAGTAACACAGAACACCAGCGTCCAAATTCGATTACAATTTCTTTCACATATCCACGAAAAAAAGCACACAGTTTACTCCTCAACGTTTCTCGAGGTTTATTGTGAAATAAAAGAAAATTAAATTCACCGAAGAATCGCAACACCGAGGATATTTCACGAGGGTATAAAGTAGAGGTAAGGTATCCAGGTTTAAAAGGTTAAACGCTTTGTAGCCAGAGTAAACTCCTAAAGTTTCATTAAAAATGCAAGTCTCATTAAGACCGTCCTGGCTATCCTTCATTCTGTTTGATGCAGCACATATACACACGGTTACTGGTTACACTTGGAGCGAAACGGAGGTGTATTACGCGATTGTTGCCGCGCAAAGAACACGATAACTTCGTTATCGTGCGATTCCTCGCGAGTTTGCTCGGTAAGAAGAATATACGCAAACGAAGGACCTGCAAACAGATCCGCGGAAGGTTGTTTTTCGGAAATTGCAACAAACGCGATTCGGTCGTTAGCACGTCGACAGGCGAGCAAACAAGTTACTCTTCCTGTCGCCACTTTTCGCCAATACTACTCTGAAACTCGACTACTCCTTGCCAATTTCATCGATCTTCCTTCCAGAGACGACGCCGGATTAGAGAGCATTAAGCACTAGAGAGAGAAGGAGAGAGAGAGAGAGGCGTAGGTTCCTCCAAGTAATCGATCAAACAAACTAACGTCACGGTTCCTGCGATTATCCTAACTTCTCTGTCGGGGAACGATTACGACTTCGCTACTCGTTACGTTCGCTTTTAAATATTACACCTATTCGAGCGGAAGAGCTGAATGTTAAAGAGTGGACCTAAATTTTGATCTCTTAAACGAAGTGACACTTGCAAGACCACTTTCAGAATTGCACTCGAGTTATGGGAACATTCGCTTGCGGATTAATGTTGTTTACACTCCCTGGAACTAATATTAAGAAGGGAAATTTTGAAGTTGTTTGTCTCAGTTTTCGTCAGATGTTCTATCTTCCCAAGCTCTCTTTCAGGAATCTTCGTCAAGCACACGATTTTTGAGAAAATGCAATTTTCAACGAAATCTCCCCTTTTGTCACTACGATGTGTCACGCCGAAAATCTCGTAGACATTCAAAGGAAAAGTCGATTTCAATATCGAGTGGAATTAGATTGAACAGAAAATTTGCATTAACGTGTACAGGGCTTTGTACATTATATCTTACTTTCCAAATACACCGCACATTTTAGGATACTCCGAAGCTACTTTTAAACACCATCGTTACGAATTCGAGCAGACCTTGATCTGTTAATTTGAGCAAGACAGCGCTCGACGCGAACGCCCATCAAAATCTACCCTTCAGCGACTATAACCTCTTTCTTTTTCTCTCTTTCGTTACATCGTAATTAAAATCTGACAAGACAGCGTTGTCCCACTTGTCCATGTTGAATTTAATACAGTTTCAAGTTAATAGCGTCGTTCCTCTGTGTCTCGATTTAGCAATCGGATAGACCTGTCACTAGGACGCGACGTACAAAAATGAAATCACTTCCTTCGCTCGGCGTTTTCAAAAATCTGTCAAACCATCATACTTTCTGACACAGCGACGGCCGATTGGTTGGGCCTTTAACCCTTCGAAAATAACAAGACCGTGTAAAAATCGACAGATCGATTGGGGCGTTTGCGCACGGCAGCGGTAGCAGTATTTTTGCTTGAAAATAACATCAATCATGCCTGAAATGTAAGGGAAAAAAACCCCTTTATCCAGGCGCTATCCACCAGAGAACGTTACCTAATCGTCACAGCCACCTGTAAGTCTATATTCCCATCGGTCTAAATCCGAGGAAATGCGTTCCAGCAGCCAAAGAGCATATTAAATTTCGAGAAATCCGTTTGTCGTGGAGCGCGAGGGAGGGAGTGGTGTAAAAATTCGCGAGCGAACTGCCACCGTCGACGTTGCTGCTGTTGCTGAAGGAGAAATTCGCGATAAATCTTGCAGAGTGTCGCGACAGTACCTGTTGTAGGTACACGGGATCTGGTTTCATTTTCCATTGTACGTGAAAGGCGCGCGAAAACGGCTTCGCCTGGGAGACCGAACTAGAGGCGGCGGAGTAACGATTTGTATTCGTCAGAGAATACGGAGGCCACCGCGTGCTCTGTAGAATATTACTGTGCAGGGACGACACGTCCCATGGAAACTTTGCCCTCGTTATCATTCATCATATTAATAAACCAAATTCTGCCTTGCGCCGGTGCTCTTCTTCACCGCCGTTCGGTAGGCAATTACTCGCCGCGAGAAAGGGTCACCGTACGCTACCTCCTTGGATGGAATAAGTTAAACACGCCATCCGGAAGTTCATGGTACGCAGCGTTTGCTCGGTAGAAGAGGGTAGTTTTTTTTTTTTGCTGAAAATTCATATTTCGAGGAAAATGTTTGGTTCGTGTTGCGGGGATTATTTTGGAAATTTAGAAGATATTGTATATTTTATCCTAATCTTCCAAATTTCTCCTCTTTTTACTTTCCCAGAAAGCTTAGAATTATGGTACTCAGCTTTTACTCGGTAGAAAGAGCTATAAAATGTTCGCCTCGTATTGCAAAGATTATTTTCGAAATTTAGAATAGAAATGTTCGATTCTTAGATGTTATATATTTTATCCCAATCTTTCACATTCTTGTTTCTTTTACTTTCCCAGAGAGAAAAACTAGAATTATGGTACTCAGCGTTTGTTCGGTAGAAGAGGGTAGTTTTTTTACTGAAAATGCAAATTTCGAAGAAAATGTTTGCTCTGTATTGTAAGAATTATTTTAGAAATTCTAACAAATGTTCGATTCTTAGATACTGTATATTTTATCCTAATCTTTCGAATTTTTCGTTCCTTTTATTTTTTATAGAGAAAGATTACAAATTTTGTGTAATGTGTATGTCAGAATTTTTATATTTCTTACACCGACTCGACAAGTTTAACGCTTTTTCAGGTTCATTATGAAACTTGCACGCATTGCATACTCATTACGATGAACACGTAAGTGCACCTTTTTTTCTTCTTAAGACTTGATTTCGAAAGTACAAACTTTCAACGCTATTACGAGACCCAGGTATATACTTCCAGTGTCGGGTTCAGAATAACAAATTCAACTTTTTCACTTGCCACGCTAAGTAAACTGGTTACGCCTTTCCTTTGCTTTTTCGACAAAGGAATTTAAATGTACGTACAATTCTACCTCCGTGAATTGGCCGTGTCGGTGAAAAAATACTGCTCACCTGTTTTACATCCACCTGTCCAATCCACCTACCATGTTCGTCACATATTCGGGAACAAAATTCACCGTAAAATTTTGTTTCACAAATCGCTTCGTCCAACTGTGCAACTTCTGAATTGAGTAAATATCGTTCTAAACTGAATTCTGCTAAATCGAATAAATATTATAGATATTGCACGTTTGCAAAATTGAAAGTTTCAAACACAAAAGCTTCGTATTATCCTCGACCCCTAAATTCACCTGCTCACCTATTTTACATCCACCTGTCCTCGATTCCAAATTTTTCACACGAAAATTACAAATCTACCATGTTCGTCACATATTCGGGAACAAAATTCACCGCAAAATTTCGCTTCACAAATCACTTTTCATCCAATATTTGAAGTTTGCGAAATTGAAAATTTGAACACAAAAGCTTCCAAAGCTTTCGACACATTACCCTCGACCCCTAAATTCACCATCGATTCTTTTTTTTTTCGCGAACGCACGCCGTTCTCTGCTCGTTGGATCGCGACTTATAGGGCAACCTGTAGATCGGCGTATTTTCTGGTAATCTGGATCTCCGACTGTCGTCTGATCGTAACTCTCTCGTAGGGAGAGTAGACGAAAGATGCGAAAGTGGATGAATAAGATCGAAAGCCCTCGGGATGGCAGCTAGGGTAAGTTATCGGTGACTGGAATAAAGGTGGGTGTAAAAGTGCCTTTCGATCAATTCCTCCAACATCAAAGAAACGAAGACACCTCTTCCCTCTCTCGAGGGCCAGAGACACGAACAGCGTAACGTCAATTTCGAACAAACGTAACCGAGATGAAGCTGCGAATAAAATGAAAATCGGTACGACCAGACGATGGTTTCTCCCGACGAAACAAAGTAGGATAACGAGAAAGGTAAGTTGATCTCCGCGCGGTAACATCGTTACGAAACTACCAAGATGAAACTAATTAACGATCGATCGATCGATCTCGCTATTCTTTATTGTTCAAGTTTATTCGACAAGGTAGTTTTATTAGATAATTAGGGGGGATGCTTTTATGAATTTCGAAAGTATACCTCCTGTCGGAAGTTTAAAACGCAGCAAGCCTCCGATAACTCGCTGCAGAGGAGCTATTCATTTGCTCCGGGAAACTATCGCAAACTTATTAAAACTTTTTAAACTGCTGTATAATCGTTTACATATTAATTCCGCGTTAACCTACTTATATAAATTACGCCAGATGTCCGGCACGCTCGTAACGATACACTTTTCGAGCCTCTTCCCTGCCGCCCCGCGTCGTTATCCAACTTATAATCTCGTGGTAAGTGGCTCGTATACACGCTGAAGCGGCCTTTTCTCTTCTTCCCTGTAGGCAACGATATTCCGTTACGTTTTCATGGGCCTTTAAAATACACTTTCCAGCAAATTTTCGCCAACTGGGTTGTAAATAAAATTTCATCGTTTCCAAGTGTGTTCGTTGAAAAATCGCGAAATATTGATAAAAACCGGGTGAAATTATCGGGTGATTTGTAAAATTTACACCGCTTTTGGAACATGATATGTTGTTCGAAATTGAGAGAACTCTCAAGAAGACCCAATAATTTACTATATTTCTTGCAACGGAAAAGAAGTTCGGGCTTTTTAGTGTCATTATAAAGTCGTTATAAAATCGTTATAAACTCATCATAAAAGTAGAAATTTCAAGTGTTTAACTTCTTTCGGTAGTTCCGATGTTCTCAAAAGTAACAAGTTACTTTATTCCTATCGCAAACTCGTTTCGAAATTAGATACACCGAATCTTGTTGAGTATAGCTCCATTCAAAAATGGGATCTAACGAACTGAGGTTGCAAACAAGGTAAAGTATACTTGACGCGGCTTTGATCGAGGATTCGGGTCCTTATCTTTTCAGGTTTCTCTCGATTCGCTCGTCGATATGCTCCAACGTGTAAACTTTGACGGCTGTCCGATTTTACTATATTTCTTCCGTCGACTATACTCTCAAATTGTGTATCCAGCTCTCCGCTAGCACTCTTGATACCTCTCAATGCAAATACACCGATAAATTTCACTCTCGAGAGCAACGCGTGATAGTTTACCCTTAGCAAAAATGAATATTGTGAGAAAATCCGTCCCGAAGACGGTGAAGCGAGCACCTTGAAGCCACGCCCAGCGCGCTCGGTGGGGGTGACTCCGCCCCTTTGGGCCTTTCCCTGGGCCTGTTCGCGTAGGGCAGGACAGGGATCGGCAGTCCTCACTCTTCACGAGACCCTCGAAGCACACTTTTTTGCGAACGACGCTCAGATAACGCGGATATAATTCTTGTGTAACAAACGTAGACACGTTCAATTAATTTCACGCCCACTTTACTCCGAGTCAGAGTACTTTCTGACAATATTTTCAATATTTAATTATTACTATGCCGTGTTTAATGGCTGCGAGGTGGATGAGGAAATATAGTCTGAGTAGAAAAACTGCGTTCAGCGTAAATACGCAGGGTTTTCATATAGAGAGGACAGAAAGACAGAAATAAAGATACTGATAAAGATAGGAAAGTGGTGGAAAGGGAAATTCATAGAAAACACGGTCATTCACCGTCGTGAAAATCTGAACGTCACATGTGTGCTTCCTAGGCTACTCGAGGACGAAGGCAAGATTCTTAACAGCGGAAAGAAAAAAGAGAAAACTGAAAATCTGAAGAAGTCGGAAAAGAGGAAGTTTGTGCAGAAGAATAGAAAAAGGTTTCGCACAGTGCTCTGATAAGAGTGTGTCAAACAAGGATAAAATACAAAGGTCGAAGGACACTCGAAACGAGGGAAAGCCAAGTATATGTATACGCAACCTATGCGGTTGGACAGGACCAGAGCCGGGTTATTCTTCAAAAAACCACCGAGAAGCCTCACTTGTCTGCGCAAATTCAAGAAAGCTTTCAATAGACAATTGCCCATCTCTCCGCATATTAAAATAAATAGAATTATAAGTGTTGGAAATGGGCGATTGAAATAAAATTGTCTTTGTAACTGCTAATATTCAATTTATTCTACGACTCTAAAGAAACGTCTCTACTATTTGAAATGCTCTATGGAACTGTCTCTGGACACTCAAAAGGAGAAAGCTGGGGTCCGCTTATACCTACAAACTGTTTATCCTATTGTATTGCAGTGTGTAGTGCTTGACCGGAAGACGAAGACCAGACACATCTGCTGGAAGTCCTAGTGTCTTTGTCTAAAAGAACGCCGAGACATTTTCGTCCTCACTCGATTATTTCTACCGGGTGTCGTTAGAAATAATCCAGCAATAAGTTAAAAGACCCAGCGCATATTTCTTACAGCTGTGTTTGCAGTGGCACAATCGCCCCAATTGTTTCACTTGTTTCCTTACCATCCAAATTGTTAGGAAGTGGTCTAACGTAATTAACTTTACTCAGCATGTTACTAAGAGGTTTATTCCAAAACTCTTTTACACGTAACTCTTTCCAAAGCTAAGCTCGAACTGTCCTCAAAACGAAAAGCAAACGTCTCTTATGAACCGAACCGATGGGCACTTTAGTCTGATCTCTGCGACTCGCCAAGAGGCGTAGTCCACGGCCATAAACCGTCCCAAATGGCCACAGAATATTTTTCGGAGTAACTGTACATACACACGTCCCCTTGTCTCCACGTTGAATCGTCACGGGCGACAATCGGATGGCGCAGAGATGTCGAGATAGCCGTAATGCATGCAAACGTCGACGACAGCAAAAGTAGAATTCGTGCCGTATCTTGCCGCGACGACAGGCCTGTCGTTCCGGAGGGCTGCGTGTCGCGAGCGTTGGGTGCTCACCAGTGGGTGGCAGTGCCACGAGGGAGAGAGGGCAATTTACCGATTACCCTTAATTGAAGACGATGACTTAACGCGGTCGTATAACCGCCTCGGAAGCCAGGAATCGCAATAAACGATCTGTTCTGCAGCGTGGGCAACGGGTACGTGACTTCGACGACAGCTCGATTAAACGTGGAAAAGTATTTTATGCGAGAACCGGCACGTACCTCACCGCGCCTCACTCCCTCTCTCTCTCTCTCTCTCCTATTTCCTTAGCGTCGCGCGCGAAAGTGATTCGAACGATCCGATCGTTTTCTCTATCGCTTCTTTCCTCTCCTCCCCGCGTTCGCGATTTCGTCGAACGCCAACCGTGCACGAAAGACTCCCGAACACCCTTGCACAAGGCGACGCGCGAGCTTTCTTTCGAGTTCGAGAGGGATGGGCGAGCGTTTGAATTCGATAGGTGTGATTGAAGCGCTTCGACCGACGCAGACTAAATAGAAAACGCGTTGCTTTGTGTTGGAAACGTTGCCTCGAGAGCTGTGGAGATGTCTGCTTAATGATAGTATTTTAGATGAGGTGGCGCGATGTTGTATGAAGAGGAACAGTGTGGAATATGTGATAGAAGTGTTCTGTGTCGCTCGATTTAAATGCGTATTTCGCTTGACTTGTTAACCCTTTTAATTCTACGGACCGTATTTGGGACGATTTGATCCGTATACGACGAATTTTTCGATTTAGAATGGCATAGTCTGCTAGTTACAGAAAATTTCTAGTTGCCGTGGAAATTTCAGCTAAATACCTCAAAAAATATGGCGACGTATTGGACCGATTCGATTTTTGTGCGACGAATCCTTTGATATCGGCTGATATAGCCAAATTTTTAGCTACCGTGGAAATTTCATCTAAATATTTCAGAAAATATGGCGACCATTGAACCGATTCAATTCGTGCGCGACGAATCGTTTGAAATTTCAAAAAATTTGGCGACTAGAATTTTTTAAATAAAACTTCACGTCATCCTGTCTCTCCTGTGGTATAATATTTCTAACAATTTCCGATCGTCTTACGCCGGAAGCAAGAGGGTTAACGTTACAGTGGAAGATTAAAAAATTAATTGGTTTCATGTTTAAGTGAAAAATGAGTTAAAAATAATTTTGACATCAAGATGGTTGGCCCAATAGGACTCTGTTACTTTTGATAATAATTCACACATGTGCCTGCACGTGGCAAATATAATTGAAGTACTTGAACCGACGCAGTCTCGCGACCCTCATATACATCCCTTTGTGTTCAAAGCGTGGCTTTTTCTTTTTTTTCTTGCATTACACGAGAGCACGGGTTCGTAGATATTCGCGTTGCGAAGTGTGCCGTGACAGTGTGTACCTTTGACGATCGTTAAAGGGGTAGAAAAAGCAACAAACGCGAACTGCATTAAGATATCTCGAATACCTTTTTATCTTTCGCACCGAGCGAAAATTTTTTATTCGGTGATTACACAGTTTTGAACCCCAAGTTCCCTCTATTTCACCATGTTTGCATTTTTCAACGGAACGTTTAAGAGTCTTTATTTTTTCCTCCTGATGTATTTTTCATTAAAAATTATACCGCAGCTCGGTCGGAATGCGTGTTTACTGGAACTGCGGCATTCTCGCTGCTTCAGGTAGAGAGATGAGCTTCGTGAAAAATCATTTAGCGGCGTGTGAATGTTACGATATCGCGCAACGTAACTGTGGAAAATGTTTCACATACTAGAAACACCGAAAAAAGCGTTGAAAAAAAGTTTTCGTTGCTTTTGTACGAAATTGTACCGTAAAACAAATTATTGAAAATATTCTCTGCACTGTAATTTATGATTTAATTCGAACGCCTGCATGTTTTTTTCTTTTTTTTTTATAGAACTTCTTTTCGTTGAAACGTCCGTTAATATCGCGTAGCCGTAGTTTTTCTGTATCTTGTTCGGTGTTTTTCAAAAGGAAAGGTACCAAAGACAGGTAGTATTCCTCTTAAGCTTAATCTTACGTGAATTTTGATTAAAAGATTCATTATCTTCTCCTTTGTACTTCCTTTATTCGGCTTACTTTCATGTTTTAAATGTAATTTTAATTTCGTGTCTATTTTACTTTCATTTGCCCTTTTCCCCGCTCTTCTCTTTCATTTCGCGCAAATTCCTACAGTCGTCTTTCGGCTAATTAGCAAAGCTAAGCTTACTTTTACACCGGTGCGCGAGTAATTCAAATCGTCCCTTCTTGACTCCCGAGCACAGATCAATCGATTAAAGATACCTCACTCCGCGGTAACCGTTTTCCCCTTTCCTTAAATTCCTCCAGTCAAAGAAAGCGAGCGCGATTAAAGTCGAATTACTCGTCCCGTCGATCAATCAATCGACCCGCGCTCGTTAATCTTCATTAGAAAGGATCGAGTTACAATTAAGCAAATCGTTCGTTCTTCTTGTTCCCGCGGAACTGGTCACATGAACGGAACGGCCTTTTTCAAGGTCTTCCATCATACGTCCGGAGAAGTAGGAACGCGTTGGAAGCTGAGAAATGATTTACTGCCGTGACTCGCTCTGGAAGGGTAGCGTTATCCGTGATAATTACAGTGCTCCTTCACGAAACACCGCGTGTCGTAATTATAAAAGCACCTGAATATTATCAATTCTCATATATTTTGGTTAAAATAACAAGAAACGAAGTATGTCACGTGTTTAACCAACAGGGGTTCATGGCATGGATTCCAGGCGACGTTACTTTTGAGAAGTTTCTTCTACAAGTTTTTTGATAACAATAGCCTATTCAAGCCAGAGGGCAAATCCGGTTTATTACCTGATGGCCGCGGAAATTCTCCACTTGTGCGGGCCACATGGTAAGCCGGTACTTGCCTCTGCGCGCTCAGTAACCCGTAGAGTCGACGTTTCGGCAAGATCGCCACGCGGGGCTGACACCCCCGTTTGGGACCGTCTCTCCCTCTCTGCCAACGCCCTACTCTGCGGACCACGGGGGAGTGCACGAGGGCCTAGGAGGGCGGCTCTAGGGGGCGAAAGGCCCATGATTTGTCGACAAGGTAAACTCTCCATTTTGAGGAAATGATACATATACAGCCAATTCAAAACAATCGACACCACTTTAAGCGCACTACCACGCGATATTTTTAAAACACCAGTGCGGTCCATTCCGCAACAATTGACATTATAAATAAAGTGCGATCACCATCGCGACAATAAGTAGTTGGCACATACACGTGCAATAATTACCAACGCCAACCCGACCTTCCAACCAACAAGAAGCGCGCGAAGCTGCGTTATCGACTGCCACGATGGTCACCTGTGACCGGAGATGATTTCCCCGATGGGGCCACGGTGGTCATTAGTGACCGGAGGGCCTCGAATGTTTAAAGTAATTAAAATTACAAGCAAAGTAAATTGAAAATAAATAAAATTACAAGCATAGTAAATTAAAAGCATAATATGTATAATGCTATTCTTAGAATAGTGAAAATTTTCTTGAGGTCCCCTGAGTAAAACATGTAAATCTGGCGTGGCAGTGAACGTGTTAAAGGCCTATTGAGGAACAATGTTTCCCCAGAAAAGGATAGAATATGTGTAAGTCTCGGGGAAAAACAGTAAAAAACTGATTTGATGTTGATTCATAACTGCAACAGATCTTATTGCAGCAAAAATAAACTCAAGATACAGTAAAACGAAATTATAAATTACCTCTATTTTAAATTACCCCAATTATTCACGCGTATATGTATGTGCGAGTGAAAAATAGGTCGAGAAATAAAATTACCGAATTCAGACATTCTAAAGTCTTGGACTCTAGCTTAAACACTCTTCGTTCAGGCAACAATCTGTTCAGACTAAACACTCCCACAGAAATTCTATCACTCCTCCAATGTTACAATTCAAACGTGACACCATAATTGCAACACTATCACTAAAATACGACCACCTTATCGTATCAATCTCCAATTAAGACACAGAAATTCACACCGCGAATCTTTTCCCCCTCGAGCACTGATTTCGAGGGCAAGCACGCTCGTTAATCCCCGCTACGATGGCCATTCGCGAAAAACCCGTAACGCAGAAAACCGAGAACGCGCCTCATCCGTGTTAATATTTCATCTGGCAGCGGGCGAGCAACGGCGGTGATCAAAGCTTGGCTGGTCCCGCGTGTACGCACAACCTCGCTTTATTTATTTATTCATTTCTCGTTTGTTTGCACGTGCCTTTCGACGTGCTACCATAAGGCCTGTGGTACGATTAATCGTTAGAATCGAAGCGGCGTGGGCCGCGTCGCGCGCCACCCGTTATCGCGTGAAAACGCGCGGATAGTCGGTGTGCGCTCACTTCCGCGCTAAATTCGATACGTTAATGTAATTACACACACCGGTTAATCCGCGACGAGGAAAAAAGCGTTGAAAGTGGACAAGGGACAGAGGATATGCAGAAGCAACGTGGATGTGTGTGTGTGCTAGAGAGAGAGAGAGAGATAGAACGGCTGCAAAGGCCAGCGTTAGACACGACACTTGTGTGCATTCATGTGATCCACGTGAAAATCAAAGGCTCAGCCTCCGTGTCGCTGACACGCGCAACCTCAATTTTCTTTTACACCTGCGGACCTATCAGCCGTTGATAATACGAGTCACATTGAGATGCAGCTAGGTTCCTAGTTTCAAGTAGCCACCTTTGAAGTGATGTTGCTGGACATCGTGTCACATCCTCCGCCTACCTTTCTATCTCCATCTCCCTCTCTCTCGCTCCGTGTCTCTCTTAGCTCGTACGACGCGTGTTGGACATTTTTAAATAACATTGTTCCGCGGAAACGTGCATTGCATTTAACACGGGGAGAGAACACTGTGTCGAGGACCTTGCACCGCTACAGGTACCTACGCTTCCGGTACAGGAATAAATTACGTGCGCCCAGAGAGAGAAGCTTGCCTTTGCATAGCACGATTATGTTACCATGGTTATGTTGTAACGTATAACAGAATAATCAGATTTCTCGATATTATTGTATTATCGTTAATGGAACGTGACTGTTTATTTAACGAATCCAACGATTATTTACCAGCTGTGGCTGAACGGTTTTACGTGGACAGGTACAAAGGACAATACGTTAGGGAAAAATCGTTTGGGTTCACATGGCAGAGTATCTGCACACGATTGTCACTGCGTTTGGTTAATTTTGTGGAGATTGTAATACAGAGTTTGTTCCACTTGTTCGTTTCGAATGTCAAGAGTTTCGGTATTGCGGAATATTTCTGGAAAGCTCCAACTCGATATATTAGGTTGAATTTACAACGAGTACGATCAAAGCTTTATTTAAAAAAGAACGAAGACAGATCGATCATCGAAATAATTTACATTATTTTTGACGACCATTTGTCATTTTTCTGGAAGCTTGCGAATATCATCACGATAAAAATTCGGTGGTTTTGAATCAATTATGTGAATCCAGTCGAAAATATTTCACTTCTACACTTAATAATTGCTCAAAATTTACTGTCAAAAGTAAGGTGAGTTCTAACCAGAATTCTATCGAACCTCCAACTAAACGAGCCTAAATTTTCCGGAACAATCCCCGTAAGCCTGCGGACCACAATAACTCATGCCTAATTATCATGATATGCTCGTTACCAGCGATCGATTTTAACGCGGAAAAAAATAACAGTCGCCGGGGCAAAACTAACAAATAACAAGGTAGCATCGCGAAATGGCGCGTCAAAGTCGTCGTCGTCGACGCTGCTACTTCAGAGCCCCGGAACACGAAACTACCAAATTACATTAAATAGAGAGAAGTCTTTAATCAACGCGTTGGAAATCCAGCCGGTAGGTAGCTCGCGAATTTCCAAGGGATTACTTTTGGCGGCAAGTACCGAATCGTGCGGCTGCTGCTGCTCGTGGCAAGATGAATATTTGTCAGAACTTCTCACAATGTGTCATCGCGACAAGTCAGACGTGTCTGGTAATGAACGTCACAGACTTGTGTATACGTAGGCGAGTTTCACGGGAACTAGAACGCGAAACAATACCGCGATCGTGCAAATTGTCGTCCCGTTAGTGCACTAATTCGCGTCTCGATGGAACACACAACACAGGCCTCGAAATACGCGTATCGAGTACAATCGAACGGATATTTTATTTACGCGGCGGCAAATCGAACGCGGCTAAACCAGCAATCCGTAATCGACGCTCGACACTCCGCGCACTATTTTACAGATCTTTTATGAAACACCAAACGCTTCGTTTGTGCAGGAGAGATACCCTTCTTTTTTGTTGGACGGTTGTGTTTTTCGTTGGTGAATAGAGGGGAGAGAGTAATTTTGGTATAGAATTTCGTGAGAGTGATTAGGGTGCGTGGATATGACTGAGTGTCTTCGAGGAATGTCTGCGTAGAATGAGAGTGAAGGGTTAGGAAATTGGTAGAGGATAGGCGGAAAAGGAAAGGTTAAGGCGTTTCGTCCTGGGCTTCCTAGTGGACTCGTCAGTAAGGCTGTCTAGGATTAAGGGCTGGAAGGACTTAGGTCAGAAGTTGTATATATACAAATAGGAGCCTTTATGAGGACTAGCGAGAATTTGCGGTTAGTCCGTCCCTCTGGTGGCAAAGCGTAGGAAGTTCGCTACAAGAGGAAAATAGCGCGAGTGTAGGAAGAAAAGAGTCTGGAAGATGTGAGGTCGAAGTGGAAAACTCAGTGTGGAAAGGCAATCTGGGGGTAGAAAGTCACAAATGTATTTAATGAGAGTCAGTGTGGTTTTGAGAGAAAGTAGCATACTCCTGCGTGGAATTATATTAATTTTCGCTGTACAGTTTCATTATTAATTAAATACATTTTTATTTTAAATTACACCTGCACAGTCTCGATCATGAAATTTTACCAAATTTTACAATAATTGTTCATAAAAATTGAATTATTTTATAAACTAATAACAAAATTTGGTAACTAGATACAAGTGAAGATCTTGTCTACTTCCAGTTACCAGTTTCGTCTATGTCTGGAAGATCATTCGAATTAAATTCGATTTTACCCACAGACTTCTAATTTCTAGGAATGTGACTGTTCACGTAATCACTTTTTAAGGGAGTCTGATAAAACGGAACACAACTAGCCCCGTAGATCCTAATAATTATTCCAGCTTGGCTGAACCGGCTATACTACTGTTACACGGCCCGTGAAGCCGGAACTTTGAACGAGAACAACGAGACTTCCTATCAAGTATCAAGCGCTCTTCTAAAGTATCAAACGTGGAGATTTATTCGGCTTACGTGCTTAAAGTCTCCATGAGATATTATACGAAGCTGCAAATTTCGTTTCGGGCTCAGCTTAGGGGAACACGTACGAACAATAAATTGTATCGAGCCACGTTTGTCTTTATCGAAAGCCAGCGCGGTAAATCGAAACGTATAACACGGTTCTCTACGTCTACCATTTTATTGACACCGCTTTGCTAATGGTCCGCCGCCATTTTGCCGGTGGAACGAGAGTATCGTGGTACACCTTGCACGTCTTTTAACAATGTCGCGATACATCTTCGTTACGAGAACGAATCGTATCATGCCTTAGCGAAGGTACTGAATAAGAAACGAAGCACGAAGTACGAATTTTAGGTACCGGGGAAATTTTATTACTGTCATGGTAAGCCTTGCGGCAGTCTGCGTTTCAAATTTACGACGTTACACGCACGTCTCGTTCGAAATTTTTGTATTTCTATCAATGATTTGAGAATGAAATTCTTTGCAATGAAAATTCTTCGCTGATGACCTACTTTGCAATGAAAATTTATTGCTGATTAACTTCTTTGCAATGAAAATTCTTTGCCATGAAAATCCTTTGCAGTGAAAATTCTCCGCTGATGAACTTCTTTGCCATGAAAATTCTTCGCTGATTAACTTCTTTGCAATGAAAATTCTTTGCCATGAAAATCCTTTGCAGTGAAAATTCTCTGCTGATGAACTTCTTTGCCATGAAAATTCTTCGCTGATGAAATTCTTTGACGTGAAAATTCTTTGCCATGAAAATCCTTTGCAGTGAAAATTCTCTGCTGATGAACTTCTTTGCCATGAAAATTCTTTGCAGTGAAAATTCTCTGCTGATGAACTTCTTTGCCATGAAAATTCTTCGCTGATGAAATTCTTTGACGTGAAAATTCTTTGCAACGAAAATTCTTTGCTATTCTTTGCCACTATTGACCGCAGTAACATTTCGTGGAAGATTATGGAAGATTCAACGAGCCAGACTCGTGTCACAGATCGTGGTTAAGATGAAAAATCTGAATCTGAATTGATACAGTAAATAGCCGACACTTGCATTTATATCTATTAAAAACATCATAAAGCAAGGTTTTAATATACAACAAGTGTCAAGTTTCTATAAAAACGAGAAACACCGATGGAAATAGAACTAGAAATTAAAACTAGTAGGTACATCCAAAAGCGAAGTTTACAAAGAATAAATTCTCCGGTTTATATCTACACGATAGTAGGTATAATAAAAAAGTATAAACGTTACCGAAATAAAAAAAAAAAAATAATACTTCCACGTCCAACGCACAGAAGAACATTGCAAGTTATGGTCACCGTTAAGCGATTACAATAGTTCTGGCGTGAACTCGCGAAATTTTTTCGACACGTTCAGCAATCATAACGTGGCTTCCGCCTGCTCGTACACAGAATTGTCAAATAACAAACGGGAACAGCAAAAATGGAGCTGTTCGATTTGTAAAGTCGTTTTCATTTCCTGTTCACAATTGCGTTGTTATTTTCCCATTAAACAAACTGAACGACGCCCGATCGAGTCGGTGAAAAAAAGAAATGTTTCGATGCGTTTGACAGTGCTGTATGATAACACGGCACACTCAACCTTTTCATTGCATATTTTCGAAAGCTCCGTACCCAGCCACGAATTCAAAAATGCGTCGCTGTAAATTGGATGAAACTGGATTGTCGACGTATCGCCGTATCAACGTGACAATAACTGAAAATTAATAACGTACACGAGATCAAAGTTGCCAGAGGCACAATTCTATATGTCCTATGCGCGCGTGCGTGTGTGGTTTGTGTAAGAGGTATGACTGATATGGAATAATTGACGAGACAGGACTGACTCGTTATCGTCCGATTCTACCATTTTGTACAATCTGTGTGACTGAATTAACTCTGGCTTGTTGCTGGAACTGTGCAAACTGATGACTTGTGTCACCGAAGATATCATCAAGCATATTTCTAACAAAGAAGATTAAAAATTATTAGTATTTCATATTGATTATGTTGAGAGTCGAGCAAGCAACGACATCTGAGCGCAAGCAGCGACAAAATAGTTGCGGTCTTTTGTTTTAGGGCCTGTGGCCGCGTGGGTCGCCTAGACGAGTCTTATGCCTTGTATTGTACGTCGTCTCATAATGTAAAAGAATTGTTGAGGACGTATACTGTACTCCTTACAGTTCCGTCCCGGTATATTGTACCCTTCGTAGTGCCGTTCTAATCGAAGGACCACCCAACTCCTAAGTTGGGAACTAACGGACACACTTTGTGCTTAATTATACTTTATTTAATACAGCGTTCCACAGGCTACAACTCTTGCCTGTCGTTTATGTCGGTTAGTGTCTGTCACCGGTTGAAAATCTTTGAACTGTTGCTTCCTCGGAGTTTTCTGGTGTTTTGATCTTCACTCCTCTCCGAAGGAAGCGGCGCCCCTTCCTTCCTCTAACTGCACGCTGATTGAGCAATTTGGGAAAATTCCTGAAACCCAATCAGCATGCTTCAGTGACATCGCAGCACCCTTCTCCTGCGCCCTCAACGCGCGTTACCTTGGAGCGGGGGTGGCGATGTCTGGCAACAGCAGGGAACTTCCGCCAGGTTCGACTTCGCCGGACTCTTGACCGTTGCGAATTTCTATGTCGATCCTTTGGCAGGCCCTTTTTTATGGCAAGGCACTTGGCTGTTGAGGACGAGAGAAATGAATTTCTAACTCTGGAGCTGTAAACCGAACTTTCTCTCGCCAGGATATTTTCTACTCGACACTCATGCTAACAATAACCAAAATCCTACTCAAAAACAGCCTCTTTCCCACGTCCGTGCCATAAATCGTTGTGCTCAACAAGAATAGTTTAATAAATATAACAGATTATAAAGTCTATGAATATTTCTAATGTAACATGTAGGAAACAGTATTAATTTCAGCTAATAAAATTTCTGGTACCACGAAAATTCTCGAAGATTTGCAAAAGAAGAAAATAGCGATCCATTAAGATAGGGAATGAAAAAAAATGAAAAAGTCCTCTTTTCCTTCTTCACGTCCTAATCTCTCCGTCTACTCGAGACTTAATATTAACGAGACATCTTTTCGTTCTTCTTTTCGTGTGCCGGCACATCCGGAAGATATATTTCCTCGAGATATCGAAGTTCGCGGGGACATTAAGGATATTATAGATCACAGATAGATTAATCGCCGTGAACGCGCTGACCTAGCCACCGAAGAATCACCGTGGAGAACGTTAGAAGTTGGATCTACAACTTTTCGATATTCGACGAGAAAAAAAAGTAGCATGAGTTGTTTCCGAATAAAAACAAAAAAAAAAACACGTTAGCTTCTCGCCAAGTTTCCGCACCAATTTTTTTCTCCGCTCTGTCCGTTTTCCAAACGCGTGTTTCAGCCTTTTCCATTCGATCACCGTGCCAGATACACTTCCCACCGCTGCTGCCCAAAAACAGAAAGATAATATTTTCATCCGCGCTGTTCCCATGCCGTCGAAAATATTTTCAAAATATTCGAACACGCGCCAGCGAATTTTCCCGAATTTCCTGGCGGATTGGTCGGTTCCTGCCCGAGGCGGCGCACATGCCGCGCAAAATTCTATTGAAAGATTATGCATACGACAAGTCGCGATCCAGAGGGACGGACAGACAGATATTACGTATAACGTTAGCCTGAAAATTACTGAAAATCGTATCTATTCAGCTTTTCTGCTTTCCGTAAGTTCACACATATTTCTGTGTCTGGACGAAAATGAAATAAAATGTCGACAGCTGAATTTTCCGCGGAAATATCGTCTCAATACTGATCAATCGCGAGATTCGGCTGAATTACACGGTAACCGTGGTATTAATCTGATACACAAGCTGAATGATTTCATTCATCTGTTGCGAGAACTTCGAAGACGCGGGATTTGATCAAAGAGCGATCCATCGACGATCGAGGCGAAACAATCCGGCGAAGTTTAATTTTTCATCGGTGAATAGGCAAGTTTTAATGAGAAACGCACGGAAGTATCAGCGTAACATTTTTCAGCACGATGGAAGCTCGCGATACATCATGTGTATGAAATCGTTGAACCAGACTGCTGCTTTGCTTGTTTCTCACAGACGGTGTCGAGCAAATTGTAATGGAGACGGCCAAGTTTTTTTCTGAGTTTGTCAATGGTTCAAAGAACACGGCGCTGCATTGTTGATGAAAGGTTTCTTTAATGAAAGGGGACGTGAATCTATGATAGAATGCTGATGACTTGCTATGCACGAAATGTAAACAAAGATAAAAATTATCATCCGTTCTTTAAATGTGACATTAAGAGATAAATCAGAGCTGGTATTTCCTCTCCTTCTTGCTAGAACACAGGTGAAATCTACAAAATCCTGCGAAGAATGTTAAAAATATCGGGTAAAAAAAGAAAAGCAGAGAAGGCAAAAGAAATCGATAACTTATAACGGACGAAAAGGGCGGAATCGATGAAACCCCGGGGAAACAATGGTCGAAAGAAAATAACGGCGAATTCAGGTGTGACGACCATAAGAATAACAAAAGCGTGTCCACAAAAGCGAGTACATATTGAGCCAACTAATTCAGAGCGGCGTTTGTGTACCGTCAAAATTTACAACCATCCATTGTCACCTCGACGCGCGCGCGGCAACCCTTAATTTAGCCCCACGCCAGGGGCGTACCGTTGCGTGGCGTCCCTCCGATTATTAGACACCATTAAACCGTCCCCTCTGGTTCGTTCCACGGCGAAAAAGGATAACCGTATCACGGTGTCCTCGAGAGTGTCCCGCAAAAGAGGCGATGATCGTAAACGTCGCGGGAAACGAGATGTATGCAAGGTATGCGGCACAGTCAGTATGCTCTTTTCATCCGCTAGACTAAGCGGCGTTCAATTTCCACCAACCGAAAGAATCAATTTCGCCTCTCTCTCCCTCTTTCTCGCTCATTCGTGAATATTTTATAATACAAACTTTGTTCTCACGAGGATAAGGCGAAGAACGAGTTCGTCACATTTCACACGAAAAGACGCGTGTATACACGTTTCGGTGACTGAGCGATGACCTTCCGTGAGAAAGTGCGAAGCTTTTCCGGAGAACGGTGGACGCAAAGGCGATCGGCAAAAGGAAGCGAAAGATGGCCGTGGAAACAATTAGAAAGCGAACGAAGTGGAGGTGGGGGTGGTAGCCGCGGACATTCCCCGGAAGAATTATAATGGAAGAAAGAATAGATATAATAGCGACGGGTTGAAAGGGGAGGGTAAAAGAGAAAAGATGGCTAGGAGTGAGAGAGGATGGACGAAGAGGGAAAGGGGCAAGGTTAGTTGAAGAAAGAGGAAACCAGATAGAGAGAGAGAGAGAGAGAGAGGAAGAGTTGGAGACAAACGAAGAGAGGACCAGCAGGACGAAGAAGAGGTGGTAGAAGGTAGAAGAATAGGGGAGGGCAGAGGGCGGTTTGCGCAGCGCCAATTCATCAACCACACGACTCCATACTAGCAGCCAGACCAGCAGACCGCGGCGAGCCATTTCATCGTTCATCCTCATCAACAATGCTTGCCAAGAATCAGGCTGGGTGGAGCTGGCCCTGGTGGCAGAAACAATTCCGCCGTCGGTATACGATTCCAACGGAGTCGCATTATTTCCATCTCTGAAAGCTCGATCTTATACCAGTGGACGAAAAAAAAAGGAAGAAGGGAGAAGGGAGAAGGAAAAAAGGAGGTTCTCTTCACCCTGACCGAGCTGAGGATGATCAGCAGCGGCCGTCGATTACAGGCAGGGTAATTATTTCCGATGGAATGGCGAGCCAAAGGCACGGAAACGAATCGAGCAACCTCCGATTCCGGCGCACCTGGTAATCCGGTGAAAAGTACGGGCCCGGATACGACGTGGCTCACGCTCGATAAACGTTTTTTCCTTTCCGTTCGAACGCTGTCCTGTCGACTGCCTTTCGCTCTTTTCCCGTTTTCCGCTCGCCCGTCTCTTCGTTTGTGACTCTTTCTTTTTTTTTTTTCACTTTTTCCCGGGCTCGTTCGAGCTCGAAGCTTTCGCATTTTGCAAATAACTTCTGGGGTGAAGAGCTGTAGCCGTTCCTCGGCTATACAGGATTCTGCCATTGTAGATCAAAGTGAAATGGCAATTTTTCAAGTAATTTCATTGTAGATACATGTACATTTATGTATTTCCGTCTTGTTCAATGCGAATTTAATCACGAGCAAGTAGAGCGAAGTAGGATTGGTGACAGTAGAACGTGGAAGTTTCTTGCTGACAGTAGAAGAAGTGGTGCATAGTCAGACGCTACGTCTGGTACACCAGGCTGACTATTCGTTGATTACGTTCACTTGTTCGTGTAACTTCCAGGTGTATTTCGACTGTGTAACGTTCCCAGAATAGACGATACAATTGTGAGGATTATTTTATAGGAAGCATCACATGATTTGAATCTTGTTGAATTTTACCAACAATCACTCACTTCCGTAAGACACAATTGCCAAACGTTAAATACATTACAGAAAATGTGAAAGATTCTTTTCTACGAGCAACAACGACCGCGTAACTCGTGCGAATCGGCCACAAGCGGAGACAAAACGAAATCCGAACGAGCCTTTTCTTCTTTCAGAAGCGTCAAGCACGCGGGAAAGAATCTTTCGTCGTTATTCCGCGGTCCGGGTTGAAAGGAGACTTATTACGGGGCAAATTCGAAGGTAGTAGCTTCGTAGCGTTGTAACAGCGAGCCGCACGCCACGTTCGTGCCGGCCGCAACAAAGAATATGCTTTCCCTCCGCGATACATAAGCGTTTCCGCGTGCACAAAAGGAGCATAAATTTCTCCCTCCATTTGTCCAGCGTGGATTGTTGTTTCCCGTGGAGAAAAGGGGCGGCAGACCGAAATTCAGCCGACTTTTTTCCCCTCAGACGCGGCGAATGACGAATAGTTAAGACCTTCCCAGGGGTTCCTGCGCCGGTTCTTCCGTTTCCTCTTCTACTTTCATTGTCTCTCTCTCCCCGTCGTCGACGTTGTTATTGTCGTTTTTCCTTTTTTCTTTCCTCTTTTTTTTTTTTAACAAAGCACAAGACACAGGCAGATGCACGTTGTCGCGATCGCCGCTCGTTGCTCGTCCTGTTGATTGAAATGGGTGACTTGCCAAAATGGCGGGCATTGTGGACGCCGGGCCTAGGCACAGCCACGGTTTATTTTCCCCGGGTAGGTCGGCGTGAAAAATGAAACGGCGAAACCAATTCGCGTGTTGCTCTCTTCGTCGCTCTGTTCCCGTTCGTGACAATACGCGAGCCATTGCGGCGAAATTAGACGTGCCTGACTAGACTGACTACCCTCGACCACTGCTTTCCTCCTCTTCATTCGGTGCTTATGGTTTTGTGTACACTTGTTGTACACATAGCAGAATTTTGAACACTCAGGATTCCCTTTTACACCCAAAAAATTGGTCTTCAAATATTTGGTTACTATCAACTTTGTCTCTATTAAATACAAATTACATGGAGTTATCGAACTTTGTATTTCTGTTGCAGATTAATGTTCCAGAAGCGAGTTCCTTCTGGTGTTGATTGAAAGTGAATCTAGAGATTTGGTCTGGGGTTAATCTTCAGGTTTATTGGACAGAGCTACATACTGTCTCTGAGATTGAGTACTTTTATTCTGAGAGCTTGAGATTGGAGATTACAGATTGACATAAAAACGTCAGAACGTGTTATTAACAGTAGAAGCCGAATCAAAATGATCCAAAAGTGAATTTATGTGTAAGAAAACTGTGATTGGAAAATTCGATTTGTATCGATGCAAATAGAACCATACATGTAGAAAATAAATTCGGAAAGTTACAATCGATAATACTTGCCAGTATTGAAAACTCACGTGTTTTCGAAACATGCTAATAGATCATTTTGACCTGGTAGGTGATTCTAGTGTTAACCCGACTGAATCGAGTGGTAGTATAATCGACGCTTCGAAATTTAGCTATCAGTCGCAACTAAGTAACTTTACAACACAGTCCAGTTTCCATTATTAACTACTAAAATCATCCTTCATGTCGAATAAGCAACAATAATCATCCCCCCCCAAAAAAACTATCCTAAAATCCACAATCAGCGAGACAGCAGACAACAAACAAGCAACCAAAATTCACCTCTATCGCCTACCTCACACGTCGCATTCCCGAATAATCGGCTAAAAAAGAGTGCAGCAAGCGACGCAACGTAACCGTGCGAATGTGCCGAAGATATTAATAATTTTTTCTCTCTGGCCGCGCGTAACGGGGGGTGCGGAATTTTTGGGTTAACTGGTTCCCAGGCTGTCCCAGGCTCTATATTTACGCGAGCGTTGTCGCGCGCGCGCAAGATGAGATAGCGAGCGTTGCAGCTGGCGATGCTGGAAATTCAACGAATAACCGAAAATGTCGTTAGGAGAGGGAGGACGGACGCGGCCGGCGGCGGCGGCGATTGTTATTACAGGGCATGCGATTATCGCACCGCCACGATAGCCCCGGAATGAACGCGGAACGCACGGCCGGCCGCGCGAAATAAATTCTTTCGAACGATTTCACCCGCGACCCCGGTTGAACGCGCTGGCGAACCGTTATCGCGCGGCGCCGGTGCGTAATCAAAAATCACGAGGACAGCGGGAATTTTCGAGCTGCGCGAATTACCCCGGACGCTTCACGAGGCGAATTTAATCCGCTAATTAGCCCGACGAGAGAGCCCGCGCGCGCCTTTTGATGGAAAACGGGGAATATTGAAGGGAAAACCGTGGACTGAAGGTAACAGGAACACACGTTTGTAGTCGGTCATCTTTGTTGGCGCTTTTGCCACGCGAAGCGGAATCACGATTTTTGGTGATTAAACCACTCGCGGATTTCATTTGAACAGCTGCAGGGTTCGGGGAGAGAGGTTAAACGTTGCCAAAAAGAGGGATGTTTGTCGGGGGATGGAAGTTGCGGCGGTGAAACGAAAGTATTGGTTCGTTTGTGGTTTTCTCGGTGATGGTATTGAAGTGTGTATATGGCTGTAAGGGTTCAAGCTATTGGATATTCGTGAATGTGTACACGAAGGAGATGATTGCATCGTATAAACAGTTTGACGAATTTTCGTGGATTAAGTTTGAGGAAATTTGTAAGGAAATATTTCGATCGAAGGGTACAATCGAAGGAAGGAATGTGAAATATTTATTGAACGTTGAGAAACGTACATGTACCTTAGTGTGAAATATTTTTAAACAAGATCGCGTGTTAAGTTTAATTAAACGAAGGATAAGAAAGTAGGAAGGACGAGATGATCCATGAAAGTGATGATCAGCTAGAATTTCTGGAAAAGTGCAAGCATTAAGAAAAGTTTGGCGGCGTGGGCGATAAATTACAGGGTACCAGCATACAATGACCGGCTGGTTAGATTTATGAGTGGTGTGTAGCGAGCCGTCTCTCTTAATCCCTCCGTTAACGTTGCTCGAGGCTTTGTGGGCTGCAATTTATCGCGGTAACGTGGTTATTTTAGGATAATAATAGCGGTACGAAGAGTGGCATTCGGTAATTTGACAATATCGCTGTTTAAACACATTTACGATTCACGTTGAATAATTTAACAAACGTCTGTACCGTTGACATAAATATTAACGAAATCGAAGTAACGAAAAACATTCAAATCTCCCTTAAACTATCTACAACACCTGCTGTTCCACGGTTATCAGTTTATAAAGCTATTTTCTAGTTCAATTCTCTACACGCTTATCTCTCTAACTTGCCCCTACTTCCGCCAGAAGCTCGCGTCAAAGGAGAAAAACTTCAAAGGCGGCGGGACAAAATGATCCAAGGTGGAAGGGAATTACGTCGCTCTTATTCTCCGCCGAAACAAAAGCGTTAATTAGATAAAAAAAGAAAGTCATCCTGCGAGATCGGTGGATAAAAGGGGGTAGTTCCATTAAGGATAACTCGACACCAGTTTATCTCCCTATTTATCATTCGTTCGAGCGTGCCAACGGAAGTTCGTCATCGTCATCGTTGCGTTGCAAAAATAAATTTATAAAGCCGGTAGATAATGCTCTTCGCAAAAGCTGCATCGCGAGGATACTTAATTAAATTTCCCGTATTTTAAAATTTCCAAGATTCTCACGGAAGTAAATACATACGATCAACGATCAGAGCCAAAATTCGGCCATTTTAAAATTTAACCTCTCGCGAAACATAACCTAAAAATTCCTTCGATCGTGCGAATAGAGGAAGAACGATTTTCAAGAGGTTCGAAATGTCCTATTCCAGAAGGATCCTCGAGCAAACGTACTTCTAATCGAGCTTCACCCTCAGACGAAGGGAAATCAATTGGAGAACACAGCCGGAAACCGGATTTCCAATAGCCACGTTCGATGTAAACGTATACAGAAAAGTACCATGGCGAAAGGTTATAAATACCACTTTGGTCGAGCGGACCGTGTACTCGATTTTCATGAAACCTCGTTCCATATAATACCTGTCGGGATAACGATCTTGCCGCGGCTAACGACTGGCAATTTATCAAGTTTCGATGAAACGCCACGCGCGTATATCCGCCCCGCGCGCCGTCCTTGATTTTGATCGATTTCGATCGACAAAGGAACGAGCCGCCGATTTCATCTCTTCTCTCTTTTTTTCCAATTTATGCTTCTCTTTCTTTTTTTTTTTTTTTTTGCAGCTTACTTTTCGTATTCTCCAACTCGCGCGTATTTCGGCGTACGATTAATTCCCAAATTCCAATGGTTTCCAATTTCCGGGTTAACGTCTAAACAAGAGCCGCGTTGCAACGTGGCATTGTAAGGTAGCATTTTCGCTGGGAATGGGAAAATTCTGTTTGCGCTTAAAACCCGAGCTATTCATATTTTCGAAGTGGATGAATATTTCATAAAATGTGTAGGCTTTTTGGGACGGTTTATGGCTTGGCCTGCGCCTCTTGGCGAGTGACAAACACCAGACCCGAGTACCCGTCGGTTCGGCCCAGCGATATGTCTTTGCCTTTTGAGGACAGTCCGTTCTTAGCTTCGGTCGTAGACGTACGCCGAAATAAACTACTTTGCACGACATCCTGATTTGAGTAAAGTTCATTAGACCACCTACTACAAATGAATAATAGATCTTTAAATGGAATCCTCGAAATTCTGTCGATGTTTCTCAGTACATGTCACTCCTGATTTTTCACGTGAATTATTATATCATAAGCCTCTTTAACCCTCTACGGGCCGAATATTTTTCTTGACTATAAAAAAATTTATGCAACGTAAAATTAACAAATATCGACCTATAAATACAGAATAACAACGAATTCAGCAGATTCAATAATTTTATTATAACGAATACATATTGTAACTTTGAGGTAACAACGGTTATCGAGAAAGTTACTGGTTGACATTGTACAACAAGACGTTTACACCATCTTGTGGAAGAAAGTTCAATTATTTAATAAAATATCGATATATTAGTACGTGACTTGAAAGTTACACGGGCCCATGGAGGGTTAACGTGATAATTAAGTGTATGCCCTACTTTCTCAAGGTTTCCGCATATTATCATCTTGCCAAATACAAAATGAGCACAACTAACGAATAAATAAATCGATTCGCTGTCTATTACACAGAAATTGAAATAAAAGTTGGATCAAACCCCGTGTACATTTCCCGATCCCAATACAGTACCCGACCATCATCCATCATCTTCCACAAAACCCCGCGAACGAAGTTCAAGAACATAACCCAGAAGAATTCATCCAGCCGTCTCCCCTTGAAACGCAATTCAAGAACCGTGGCTCCATTCGCGATACCCGCTATTCCCACCGTTACGGCGTCGAAATAAATTGGCCAAGCTCTCCAAGACTTTGCTACACTTTTTTCATCCCTTCTATCCACAGACGTAACAACGTTCCACCTAGCTAGACAGAGAGAGAGAGAGATCTCACCGCGAATTGAGATTTCACCGAATCATTTCGCAGCTCCGACATCCAATACTTTCGCCACGGCTCGACCTCTCTCTTCTCCACGCGGAACAGCCGCATCGCTCCATAAATCAGCTAGACAAAGGGACGGGTTTGAAGCGTAGACAGAGAGAAAGGTGGAGAAAGACGAATGGAGCTGATGTGTATGTGTCTGGTTGCACGTGTCAGGACGACGGGACCGCTTGATAAAAAGCCACTTGCATTCTGAACGATGTATGAAAATCGTATCAACGGCGTGAAACTCGATGGAAACGCGCGACTGTCTGTGCCGCGGTGTATACATCGAACGGTGTTCGAATTCTATCGTACGAAATCGGTCGATCATAGGTAAAACCGCATTATGCGAACCAACAACGGGATATTTTATTATTTAACCGTACGCTATTTAATATTAGCTTACAGTGCGTTATTACTGGCTCGATCAAATACCAGCGGTAGGTAATAGGTACTGGTGCTATCGGTTGAACGTGAATTTCGAATCGATGGATGCTGGTAACATGATCGAAACGAACGGACAAGGGAACGGATGAATAGGGCGAATAAATGTTGCAGAATATTTTGCTGTTTGGCCGGCCAATATTGGCGTCCCGCGTTACAACCCGTAAGTGTTCCCAGCGCGCTGTCAGTCGACGCGCCAAATATTTGCCATTCGGAGGACGTCAAAGACCCGATTCGCGAACCTGCGTTCCGCTTTACGCTCCAGAGTCGCTAGTTAAGGTCCTTAACCCTTTAGCTACGTCATGCTCCACATAAATTCCAGATTAACCGTGTTCGTCCTTTTCGTCCCCGTTCGACACTGTTAATGCTTCGTTTACAGGAATATCGTAGAAAGCTTTTCCGTTTTTTCTGTTCGTGTGGGAGAGGGAAAATTGGTTTGTCGAAAGGGAGCGTGAAAATGAGAGTGTTACGAATGATTAGGGAATATTTAACAAGGAATAGGCATTTCGAAGTAAATTTTTAACTGTTCCATGAAGAACACTGTCTACAACTTCCGTTCTTGGACAAAGTGGATTTTTGAATAAAGAAGGAAGTAGACATTGTCCAGACAATAGAAAAGCGACCTTGTTTGTAATTAACATATACCCCCCCGTCCATAAATCATAGGACACTTTAGTGTTTTACAGATTTAGTTACTTATTTCGATACGAACCGTTCTATCGATAACAATTATATTTCAGAATTTTAAGTAATATACTTTTATTTATATGTATTGAGAATAGATTATATTTTGAATTTTTACTTTTCCCACTGCGAGTTTCTTTGCCTAACGTAGGCCCAAGCCGAGACATAAAAGCCATGGGTCCGCTGACCGTGGGGCGATGCCGAGTATATAACAAATGTTTTTCCGCATTTTAAGTAGCCGTGCGACAACTGAGTAACTGTTTTTCACTCGGGTTTTCGCCTCCGTTTTTGTATTTCATTTCTATCAATAAACGTTTTTTTTTACTCTGCAGTCGATTCAGTCAATCTTTATTCGCTAATTAAAGATCCTCAATAATATGGCTGGTATTATATTATAATTAATACAAAAAAAAACTAAGATATTTATAGATGTTCAATACTAAAAATTGGGGGAATGAGGTAGACAGAAATATTCGGAAACACTGTCCAACGTCACAAAAAGATTTGCGAGAGAAATACAGGAAGAAACTTTAAAAAAACGAGGAGCGTACATGTACAAAATTTAGAATTTCCTATATACAATTTTTAATATATTATAACATTAAAAAACTACATTCGATGCAAGTAATCTGTTGACTTAACAACCCTAGTGTTCAACAGTGTTAATTTAAACGTAAAACTCAAATTAGTAGGTGTTCCATGAATTATGTACGGCGGTGTACATATGTAAATATAGTTGGCAAACTTCTACTCTCCACTCAGCAGGACAGAAAACAAACCGACACAATTTACAAAAAAAAGTAACATAATTAATCCACCCAAAATTTATCAACACATGTAAACACTAACCAAGTTCATCTCGAAATCACTATCCTCCCCAAACGAAAGAACAAAACGTTCCTACCCTTGAAAAGAAAGGAAAGCTTTCTCAAGCTTATAACCTGCATCAAATTTCCTTTTTCCTCCCCTATCCCTCTAACGAACCTTCGTCATATTTGAAGATCGTATTATCTCCAGGTCGCATCTTTAATCGGGAAGTTCCGTATACTGTTAGAAGGGTAAGCCAGAGCAGGGAAGCGTAAAGAAAAAGAAGAAAAAGAGACACGAGGAACGAAAGAAAAAAAAAAAGAAGAACGACAGAAGCGGTTAAGTTCCGTTCAACTTGGTGGGTGGTGGGGAAAAAAACGAAAAAATCGACGATTTTCTGTCGCGACATCGTATCGCGCTTCCGTGAGGCCGAGAAAAAGACGAGCTACCAAGCCCATTACGTCGGGGTCCTCGTAAAAACGCAAGTTAAAGGGTAAAGGCGCTTCACCGTGCTTGTGGAAACGTGAGGCCAGCCCTTATAGAAACGTCGGCAGAGAGGCGTGGCTTAGCCCTATTTATGGAACTAAAGAGAGGTACACGTGAAATTAGAGGCGATTCCACCCCCGGATAATTCTCGCGTTGTTCTTTTTCGCGCGAACTGGGAACAGGATGCTCTTTGGTAACGATCCTGGTGCACTCTGTCCTCCTATTCTTGGTACAGGAGGGTACGAACATTCGTCGCGTGTTTATTTGTGCCAACGAAAAGTGGAAATTTTGTTTATTTATCGAGCAAACTTGATGGGAAAAATGAAATTACATTTAGAACACGTTCATTCGATAGCCTATGGATTCTGCTGGATCTACTTTCGGTATTACTCGAAAGCAAATTGGGTGGAAGAGTGGAAGGTGTGAAAATTAAATTTTTAGTTCAGAAGAAACTCGGAGTTTGATATTTATTATACATACAGTTCAAGACAGAGATCGTTCAAAATTCTTCCTTAATTTACAACAATAGGAATTACGAGCTGAATTTATACATCTTCGAAGCTTGAAATTTACGTAGAAAAAGAGTACAGAAACAGTTGACAAGTTGATCTGGCAAAAATATTTATACCCCAGGTTATACACACTTGCTACATTTTGTTCCCCCGTCCCCAATAGAGACTGACGTGTCATAAACCCGTTTAACCGAGTTGCAACCACCGAGAGTCCAGTTTTTGGCAACGTTCCGCCCAGCAAACCTACATTTCCTTTGTGTCGCGACGCCTGGGAGAGGGGAGGGCGTGTATAATGCGGAAAGATGGAAATATTTCGGCCGCTGATTTTACCAGGCTGATCACGTCACACCGGGCTTTTTCGCGGGACTTTATCGCGGAGAGCGTAGGTGAGAGGATGTGATACAGCGAAGGGGCAAGTTAGAGACACTAATTCCAAACACAAGTACTACTAATAACTTCGATATTAGTTTGCCGCTCGGTAATATAATCTTTAGTAATATTGTAACTTGCAAATGGTTCAGGTACTGTGTTTAATAAACATCGAGTCTAGCAAGCTCGCGAACCAAATTTCCCTGCGTGAACCTGGTCCTCCGAGTATTACTCGATGCATCGGCTTCTGGAAGACTTGCCAGCTCCGACGTGAATAACATCAATCGAATTGGTAATTAGCGTTGACGATAGAAATAATTGTACATTGACAAATGATCGCTTTAAGAGAACAATATGTAGGGGATTTTTGTGTGGAGGGATAGTAAACTCGAACGGACTTTTGACTATGCTATATTTATTAATAGTTTATATCGCTACGCTAGGGATGTCGCTCAATCAATCGCTGGATTCATACTGCCTTTCGCTCCCTCGCATTCGCCCTAATGTCATCTTGCATACATGCACACTTTTCGTTAGAAGAAAACACACACGCACTCACGCACTCCTCGCCTGATTACTAAAACTAAACATTCGTTCAATATCTTTCGCGCTATCCCAAACACTCGATCTGGCACGCCGGTCCTTACCGCTCACGCCATAGACCCTCACTCATTCACACAGACAACGCATTCATACAAACAACGCACTCACGCTCGGTCATCCCTACAAATATTTGGGATGCAAATGTTTTTCGGGAAGTTGAAGCAGCAGACCAGCTTAACTCCAGGAAAAGTTTCACCATAACGAACGAAAGACAGCCACCCTACCATAATTTCACTCATTTTTCCCCATTTTTCCAACTTTGCACAAATTTCTTCAACATCCAATCGTTAATTCCTAATTTATATAATTCGTTCATCACGAATTTATACATTTCACGCCACAGTGCGAAATTTACTCCAATCTCAGCTTCTCCCTCTAACTATCACGAAATCAAAGCTGTCCTCGATACGTTAAAACTCCTCATCCGCGTAAAGTGTCTATTTCGAGCAACCTTTTAAACGATTCGCCAAAGTACTGAAAACAAATTACACAAAGATACCTCACTAACAACCGTGGACTCCCTAAGAAGCTTAAAAAATTCGAGTTCCTAGCGGCAAGGGACGGCAAGTGTTCTTAAAGTGCTCAAATATTTAAGATTCTCTTTAGCATCCGCTGAACGTCATTAAAGCTTCGTTTACCTGGGCATTAAGGGAAGTTTCATATTTGCCTTGTCCGCGTGCGGTGGAAAAAAGAGAAAACACCGGCGGAGGGAGAGAGACGGGGAGGTAAACGAGGCTGGCACGGAGGAGCGTTGCGGAATCCTTAATAAGGGGTAAACATCTTGAAGCAAAGCCCGCGGACTGGTCGCGGTAGAAACAGCGTATTTACTTATTCACAAAGACGAGAATCCGCAAAGTGGCGAACAGACAACGAGGATATTCTCCCTTCGCGAAATTCTCGTCTGTTCGGTATCTTTTAACCCCGTTCGAAGACACTCGAACCGTGTGACCGGTTCTAAATGCGAATCGTACAGCTTGGTCGAGCGTGTACCGGGTTATCTGAAAATTTCACGGCGGAATGCAAGAACCGGGCTTCCTCGGCCGAGTCGAAACGAGGCGCGGAAATCCAATAGAATCCAAGGCGGAAAGTCGTAAACACAATGTGTCCTTTCTACGTGTGCAAACGGAACGGCGAATGCATTTTTCAGCCGAAGCGAAACCCTTTCTCCTACTCGCTAGGCAACTTCCGTGGAATCCTTTTAGTCAGCACTCCCCTTTTAATGGGTTGAAGGCTCCAGTGTCTTCGCCGGAGCAACGTAGACTGTCGATGGGGCATGGAAACTAGGGCGTCGGTTCGTTTGCAAGGGAGAAAGAGGAAGGGGTTGGATATTTTCATATTGGGAATGCTGAGAGCAAATTTTCCCGACTTCTTCGACAGTTTATTATTAAGTCCCTGAATTAACCAGGGGCTGGGTTACGTTCTTTCTTGTGGATTCGTTGTTTTATAAATGCGAGTGACATTTGAAAAGACTGTAACTGTGATTTGGGTGAAAATAAACGTATGGGCATGCAGAATTTTCAGGCCAAATGTAATAACTGGAAGATTTAACGTGGACTAGATTAATTGATTAACACGAACTAGTTTGATGCCACCAGGAACGCAAATGAATAGGAAACTCTATCTATGATACCGGTGGCACGTGCACTACCGGCCAAATGTTTCCAATCACTGTGCATTGCAAGTTGCACAAAAATTCCCCCAAAATGTTAGCATTTATAATAATTTTCCAACGAATTTTTTATTATTCAAATCAGATAAACTGCTATTGATCTCCACAACATCAATTTCAAATCGATAAAGAATTAGTAGCAGTATTCGATATTAATATAAATTGGGAGGTGATTCCAAACTGTCGACTGTAATCAAGTTTACTTTCTCAAACATGGTTAACTGTCGAACGTGGATGATAGCTGTGAAATTAAGTAAACCATCTGAATTGATTTGTCCCGTTCAGATATTCTCAGCTGTTGTTCAATTACTGCAATAACGATCCAACTAATAACGCCAGTAATTTACTATTAAATTGTCACAATTTTTTGAAAGGAACCAGTTTAATAATTTTCATCAAAATCCACCGACCAATTATCAAGAAAATCATTTGACGTGTGACAGCAAGTGTCAAACTTGGCACTACTCATTCCCCGAGGGAAAATCGTAATATCCACGCGGTGTTTGTCTGTCCGTTTCCACGCAGCGGGTACGCGGCCTTCAGTCTTCCAGCAAAACCGGTGGCGTCTCGACGAAATGGGAGAATCTTGATAACAGAGATCCTAGGTCACGCTATACACGCGACAGACAAGAAAACCAGTAAGCTCTCAGCTCACGTAACGTACAAAGTTCATCCGGAACGGGGCTGTTGCGGCCAGAGTTAGGGCCGTTCTCGGACGTTCGTTAGGGCTTGTTTTTGTTCCTCGTTGGCCGCCACGGTCAACCAGAAGTGTTAGTCCTCCGCCGGTTTCCCTCTCTACCGCGTCTACCTTTTTATTGTCGCACGAACGATACGCTTTTCTGCGGTGTAAACTATCTGAGAGAAATGATTCTGTGTGTATCGACCATTGTGCCAATAATCACAATTGTCGTCTACTTTACGTTTCTTCTGATAACAACATTCTTAGCTTGAAGCAAACGCGGGTAGGAAATGTGCCAAATAACGACGGTCTGGCCGGATATTCAAATCTTTCGCCGAGAAGAGCAAATGTTTTAAGTGAGAATAAGGGTTGAGAAATATTTAGAAATATAGCAAGATATTAGGATACTTAATATCTAGTTTTGTACCACATGGAAGAACAATACTGAAAAAAATCTTCCACACGATTTTCTTCGTAAAGACACTTAGAAAAGAGATATGCATTATGTTGCGTCCACGCTGCTTTGAATTGTTCGCGAACAGTTCGCGAGCAGAATATAAATATCGAAATTATAAGGGGTGGAAGAAAAGTTCGTAGCATTTGTGAAACCACCTGGGCAACTTCGTCGCCCGGAAAGATGCCACATTCTGGGAGGATAGAATCATAAAACAGCCTCAGAGATGGCGAAAGATAGTAGAACAAATTTGTGTCTTTAAATTTCACTTAAAAAACGCTACGAACTTTTGTTACGGAGTTCGCCGTAAGCTGCTCACCGCTCGTAAAAGTGTCTTTTTTTCGCGAACTGGCTGGTACAAATATTTAGGACGCTCCTGTAACCAATTCACGTTCCAGCAAATGAGCAACAGTTCCGAAGACAGAGGGCAAAAAGAGAGGGAGACTAAGGGACAAGACCGTCACAACGGTAAAGCACAGAGGGGGATGGAGCAAGGGGTGGCAAGACGATATGATTACTCGGCGTGGTCGCACAACGCAAAACACACACACGCGCGTATCCTCCCTTTATCATCTACACGCGGAACGTCACGACACTTAAGCCGGTTTTCCGCTTTAAACGACACGTCGGGATAAACGACCGAAAACCGTTCCCCTCGCTACGGTACGGATCGTACAAGGATTTAATCATGCGTATTTTTGGCACGGTACCAGCAGAGAAACGCACCCCGCGGCTTGCTTTGAATGTTCGAGTACGCGCAAGTGATTCAGAAGCACTCGTTTTAAATATACACCGGCTCCGAGAGAACGACTCGAGGACCGTGAAACGAAGCTTCAATGGATTCTGCTCCGGGGAAATTCAATCGGGAGTAATTTTCCTCTTTGATCATAAATAAAGATGGCAATGTTGGATTTTTGACATTCGATAACGTAGATTTCTTCCTTTTTTCTCCCCACTTTTTCATCGATATCCCCTGTATCTCTAGAAACTTCAACTTTTCCCTCCTATGTTGTGCGACAATCTAATAATCTCGCAAATAATGAGAAAATTCAGGAAGAAGTCACCTCGATCGGTTGGTCGCCTATAGAATTTATCACAATGTCCATAGATCCCGGAGAGCAAGAGACCAATACGTTCTTTCCCACGCGAGGACTATATTTTCCATGATGTACGGTACGTCCATTATGATAATAGCCCATCCAAGGAAACTATGTTACGAACGGTCTTGCAACCCTTGTAACAAAGCGCAGATAAAACTGCCTGTGTAACATGCTCAAGTGTCGAGCGTGATAGTTCGTGACGTAACTCGAACATTTATCTCCTCTATCGCATTATCTAACCCAATTAGGTAAATGGCCACTCAGGTGCACTTGTGCTCTGAGAAACACCGGGGAATCTATACTCGATAAATCGCGCCATAATCTAGAGCCGGTGCAAAGAGAGCCGTGAGATCTGTCGTGAATCGAAGGATCTACAGGGAACGGAAGCGGAACATCGTATTACGGCGGACAATTTCGTTTAATTATCAATGCCCGATAGCGAGAAATAATAACCGATAGCGAGAAGTCTGAAGGTACTGCCTGATTATAAGCACCTAACGAGCTAATGTTACGTTGCTACGTGTAAATAACCGGGAAATTTCACGTTCAATTAACCTATATACTTGTGCTTGGACGAGTTGCTTGGCACGAACCTCTGGAGAAATATTGGCAACCGACTTTCTGCAAGTTCTTGGGTGTTTAAGGATCGTTTCTGGAAGAAAATCATCTTTGCTATTCTATGCGTTAATATTGGAATCGTGATCTATCATTTGTGGAATTAGACTTTGACTAAGTTTCAATTCTAATTCTATTATCCAAACGATCAAAAGACGCTTTCTACTGATATTCAAAGATGTTAAAGATAGTTTCCGAATGGTTATACTACTCAGATTTACAGCAGAGAAATCTGTACCACCTTCGCTACTGCACGCTTGACTTAGCCAAGTTATAATTAGTATCATTGTTCATCAACGGTAAGCTGCTCCATTTAAGCTCTCCTTGCTGTTGCGTAAGTTAAACTGCACGTCACACGCAAACTTAATCTTGTATGACTAATGAATGTAAAGTATATGCGCCTGATAAGCCGTTAGCTAACAACTTTATAGTGTTTAGATAGCGCAATTGTGTCTTGGCCAACTTGTAAGCAATTTCTGTAGAAGTTTCTCTTAAAATTTCCTATAAAATCAGCAGAAATTAAAATCGTCCTTACCAATCGATATAAAATTACCAAGAATTTTCAGAAATTTCATATACAAAATTGCCTACAAAATGTGAAAAAAATCTTTATCGAATCAATTACTAATTCAAGGAGAAGCTAGCTATTAGTCTCGAACTCCAACGTGAAATATATCCTCGCTATCCATGGAACGTTATCAGTGGCCGATGCCGAGCAGCATAATTGCGCGAGCAGAAAGGCGTTTCCGCCAGCATCGACGTGTTGCAATTTATCCGCTAGAGGGAGGATGCGTTTCCGTCTCGTGTATTCCACTATGGCGTCCCGCATCATCCGCGAGGAGTACTTTATTCCATCGGTACAAATTGTCCGGTAGAAAACACACGCGCGACGAATTTCCAATATTTGCAATCAACGAGAAAAACAGAGCCGTGAACAGCTGGATTGCGTGAAATTCAGCAAGAAATTATAACCGTACCCCGAAATTGCGGATTACTTGGACGCTTCCGGGTAGCCGACCGTACGATTTTCCACGCAGATTTAATAAACCACGATGAATTATTCGACGCTGCGTTAAGTGACGGACTATTAAAACATCGAGGATTATCGCGTGGTTATTGGTCACTATCGAACGGAGTCGACGACGATATTAACAAATTCATAAAACCGGTCCGCGGCACAGTTGAGAACGCGACCATTGTCGCGTCGAGTTAATTAAATCGAAAACTACCGCTAATGATTGAATCGTTCGTCGAACGAGATCGGCCATGCCTGCCTCCGTTCAATTGGTTCAAGTACTTATTCGAAGGATCGAAGGATCCGTTCGCTCGGAAACTTCGATTCAAGCGCCGCGTCGCCGAATGAAAGAGCCGCCATCGCTGTGCGTTCCCCTGGTCGGGAAAACTTGCACCGTGATTCCAAGTGGGAAATAATCATTGTAGATTACGCCCTTCGCTCCGGAGAAACGAGGCGCCGTTATATTTCACTCGCCGCGATAAGGATAGCGCGATTTGTCAAACGGCGATCCGCGATGAAAAATTAGCTCGGTTATTTAGCGAGAGTATATTGAGGTTTTTGCGAAAACAGAATTGCGAGATGGAAAAGTGTTCGTTTGAAATTAAAACTGCTTAGTATTTCTTGAGAGAAACGAAGTTAGTTTCTGTCGCTTTCGAAGTGTAACATGAAATTTCCGATTTCTAATTATTCAAAGTCGAGTGTTGAAAAATTTCGAGTTTCTTCGTTTTCAATTAAAGTTTGTGCAATTCTTAAGTTACCTTTAAAGAACCCGAGGATTGGCAATATTTATTGACTATCCTCGAAAATATTAATAATCAACCAAGTTAAGATTTAAAATTGTTAAAACTTAAAAGTATAAATTGTAAAAAGTTAAATCGAACCTTTCCGCATCTCACAATCATCGCATAAAACATGGAAGGACCTAAATATCTCTACACTTTCTACCGTATCAAATGAAAGAGCAAAGGAACTAACGGATTACTATCCGCGTTAGAAGAAACTTTACAGGCGAAGCATTAAAGCGTGGCAAAAAACGAATCCGGCTTTCCCCCTAAGAATCCAGAAGATTTTAAGGAATAAGTTGACAGGTTGCTTCGCAGCGACGTGATCCGAGTTCTTCCAGGGAGTTGCACAAAGGCAACGCGACAGACTTTTCGTACGGTCATTTCACGAATTGCCGACAGCCAGCGTCCCTTTTTCCTTCGCGTCGAGATTCGTCGGACGCGCCACACCCGGTGGATCCCCTCTGAGGATTTACTGGTGAACGCTGGTAAGAAGCGAGGTCAAGCTGTCTTCGCGAAATTCATTATCGCACGCCGGAACCTCCCAAGAGGACCGACGGCGCCACTATTGACGCTAAAAGTTTGCTTTGAGCAGCCAGACCGGCAGACGACACGAATTTCTCTGTGGTGGATATTTCAGAATCTTATACAAATCTCCCTCGGTTTTCCTCAAACGGCCAGCTAATTGCGAGCAATTATGTTCTCCCGAATTACGCCGCCCTCCGACTGATTTCCGGTTAGGGTCAATTAAGGCTCGCGTTGCTCGATTCAATTCGTACGAACTAGAATTCTGTGTACAGTTTGCCCCTCTTAATTACCGAGTAGTCAAATATTGCGCAAAATGTAACCGACGAATTTTTACAATTTTCACATCGCTGGATGAAAATTTCGATCGTTGTTGACCCTTTACACTCGAGTGGCGACTGAGAAGCGACATTGTTGTTTACCATTTGGTAAATAATTAATCGACGTGACCCATCGATGGGTCGATCGAAATGATGGTAAAACAGATTGAATAGAGAGCATGGTCCAACGGTGAATCGCCTCATTTTCAGATTACATACTGAAAAAAGAAGTATTAACGATAATACACACTTCGGGTATAAGAAACGCTGGCAGTAGTGAGTCCTGAACGTGTTAAAACATATTTTACAGAACGGCAGGTCCATTAGCCTCCCATAAACGCTAAACAGCGAAATAATTTGAAAGAACCAACCTCTAATGAATTGTTGCAAGGTCTTGTATAATATAAAAATACGCTAAATATTCAAATAAAATATGTACATTTGTTAATATGTGTACGATATATTTCTATGTTAGTTTTAAAGAATTTCACCAACTTTTCAGCACAAGCAAGTAAAAAAGATTTGCTGCTTCCCTGTAACAAAAAGATCTTCGAGTGCAAAGGGCTAAACATGGTCAAACGTGGAAAAAGTAACGAACGAATGTTTCACAATTTTTGCATCGCTGGATATTTTGTATTATACGTCCGACTATAGCCGACTTATCGTTCCTCTTCTCTCGAGCATCTTGGTTAGAATTTAGGCGAGGGAACGGTAAGACCCTAAGTTTCCCGGAAACTTTTCTGTTTTCTCGGGGGGCAGAACGGGGCCGTGGAACCCCGAGGATCGAATTAACTCATTTAACAAAGCAGACTTTTCGTGCGCGCCAAGAATACGATAGCGTTTCAAGCAGTTCGTTGCTTGACAGTTCCGGAATAATGTCTCTTAATGTCGCGACGTTGAGAGCATCGGTAAAGCGACGTTTCAAACGGGGAGTTTCCTTCCTGAATGGAGTTGAAACTTTTCGCCAAACTTATAATGCAGAGGAACTCGTTAAGATGCCATGGACATCGGTACCAAAGCTCATTACCATAATCTGCGGACTAAGTCCGCGCCAGTTTCTGTACATTAATATAAGAACATGAAAAAATGCACGCGTTCATGCTGCTTCTTCCTCCATTTTTTTCCCTCCCGTGGGAGTCGTTGCAATTAACGATCGAAAGCTTCTGTGCAGAAGACATTACTACATACGTGGTATAATTTAGACACGCGATTCGTTTTGTGGAAGATTTACGTATTTCACTTGAACGTCGCTCGAAGCGTTGACTTGTACTACTGAATTCGTAAGGCGACTGTCGAGTTGCTTGTGTTTTTACTAGGCAAACGTTGTTTAACGAAAAGCATTCGGTGTAGTACTTAATTAATTGTGAAAATTCACATAATTTTCTATTAAATGTCTTTTATTTATAAGCAATCCTACTGGTTAGTGTACCTTCAATGAAATATCCTTCTGTGAAAACACGCGATTCCGCCCGGGGCAGATAGCCCAGAGTTTCGTACCTCCTTTCCCCATTTCTCACAAACTAATTAGCTCCTTCAACATCTTTTTACGATACACGCGCGAGTATCCCCTTCAACCTCGTTAACTCCCCACAAAACCCGCTGCAACTCGAGAAAAACGAACGTTCGAAAAAAAGAAAGAAAACTCGCTAAAATTTGCACACAGTATTATAGCACTGCGTTGGACATTTCTTCGCTGAACTTTTTAAATACGTATATGCACAGTCGATACCGTGACATCAGACTAATCTCAACATGTTGCTCACCTGTGACCTCAAATGTTTAGAACAATTCAAATAAAATTAATATCGTCGACTAAAAATTTCGAATATTACAGCTAACTGGAGGTTATTTTGAATTTAAAAAAATATAACAACGAGACATGAGCGAGAGTGTGGAATGAGAGTCAGTGTGAGGTAAAATTTGGGAAAGAGGAGACTTTGAGTTCGCAGCATGGAAGGAAAGATTGTCTGGGGAAAATTTAGCGTGGTTTATAGTTGACGTGAACATTTACTTCTGTTAAAAAGTTCCAAATCAAAATTCCACAATAATATTACGCTCAGAATAATAAAAACTTTCTTCCAACGTCCTCAGAGCAATATGTAAATCTGGCGTTGCAACGGACGTGTCAATCAAACTAATTCCTCATTAGAATCCGTCCTATTGATCACACCGAATGCTCAGTAGTCTTGAACGTCGCACAGTCGAAATGTACCAGTTATTGCAACACGTCACAGAAGAGCGTGTTCGTATCGAGTACGCGGGAAGATAAACGCAACAGCGGATACCCGGTACCGGATAGCCGGGTTCACTGCCGCGTGCTATTTCGACCAATTACGAGCATCCAATTATCGGCAGCAGTGGTACAGTTGGATCAGGCTAGCCCCGATCGTTACTCGCCGGTACACGCTGTAACACGTTTCGAATATCGCGCCGCGTGCTTTTCATTCTTCGGCCTGGCCAACTCCGGAAACGATGTCGTACGTCATTGCTGGTTTCATTGTGACTCCGCCGCGGATGGCCGTGGTACGCGCGCGCCAACCATCGTTCCTCTTCGATCGCGGTTCACGCCCGGCATTCCAATTTCGTCGCACTTTTCGCCGGCATTGATCGCTGAATCTACCTGCCGCCATCCCGCCTCCCTATAAATCGGTGCAGCTATGCGAATCAGCTGGGAACGCTATGCGTCCAGCTCGTCCTGCTCTACCTACGGTGTACATTCACCGTGATCTGTGTTAAGATTTTGCGAGAGGAACGTTTATCGCATTTTGTCGGTGAAATGTTTCTATTGGTAGGTTAATAGATTGCCTTAAGTTTGCGATACGGTCGACGTTTTTGCTATTTTTTGGGAATTCCAACGTTTCATTTTCTTAGTATGCGTTTAACTTGGGATTAGGAGAAATGTGTAATGCTTGATTGGATTTTGGGATTTTTGAGTTTGGTCTCTAGTGCTTAATAGCAATTGTGGTACTGGCTTCACGAAATTTGTGACCGAAATTAACCGAAAGGAAAACATTATTTTAACTTTGTTTCAGTCGATTCTGGAAGGCACCGTTAGGCTTCTCAGAGATGCTAAGTGTCGTGAATATTCGAAAAGTTACGATGGTAAGTCGCGTTGGTGGAGAGAGAGAAAGAGAGAGAGTGAAGTTGATTAATTGGATTTTGAAAATTTGGTCTCTACTGTTCAACAGAAATTGAGGTATCGACTTCACGAAATTTGTAGGACCCAAATATCTATTTTATTTTTGCGTTACTCAGTTTCTTCAGACGCATCTTGGCAACATCAAAGTCCCCGAAATTAATCAAAAGAGAAACATTACCGTAACTTTTTTTCAATCGATACCAACGATTCTGGGGGGGCATCGTTAGACATCTCAGAGATGGTACATGTCTGTGGATATTCGAAAAGTTACGACGATAAGTCGCGCTGGCGAAGAGAGAAGTTAACTGTCCGCTTTGTGACACGGTCGGAGGAGAGTTCGAAGTTTCTCCATCGCAGCGCGACGAAGTCGCTGGAAATTTGCATGAAAAAGGTGGCGAGCTTTCGAGCAACTGGTATATAAGCTACTCCAAAATGAATGCAAAATTCTTCCTCGAAAACCTCTACCATTGACACGCCGCGAACTTGCTTTATATATAAATACGGTGTTATTGTACGCGGAAGTATTAGAGTCGCGCAAGCGCGCGAAATACTCTAACTAACGTCCGAGAGTTCACCACCATCGGAGACGGCATAAAATATTCACATTTAATGGTAATTTCCGCGCCTCGTGTTCGACAAACTTTCCTGCCACCGAGTTAATTCCGAAATTTGCCGATTTCAACGGGAACCGAATACACCGGCAACTATAGTAAACATGTAAACGCTCGCGAACCGTGAAATGTCGCTGGTACAACCGAGGTAGGAGGGAATTATCAGCAAGATATTAACGTTGTCACCACGATGGAACACATATGCTTTTCTTTCAACGCGACACTTTTTACAACATACACTGTTAGAATGTGCTCGTGGTAGTTGCAACCAACCTTCGAGCTTTGCCGATTTTAGCACGTGGTGTGCCGACTAAATCTATGTTCGTCTTCGAAGGACCACCTCCGTGATTAGGAGGACAAAACAACTATTGCTATGGTCTGAACTTCTAAAAGGAGCGACTCTTGGCGTGGTCAGATGACTTCTGTCGTTCCCTTCCGCGAAAGGTCCCACGACACCTCCGTGCGAGGACGCATCGCGGGGGGGAGGCCCTCGGATAGGTTGAGTACATATTTCGATAGTGGTGGGCTAGGTGGGAAAAACTACACGAAAATGCCACCCCCCAGACCATAGGTCACTCTCAGGTCCCAAGCGTGCCCTGGAGTGACGCACGCGGAAATTCCGAGTGCCTCGAACAATCACCGTAGCAGACAATAACGTTAAGAAGCTCTTCGGCTCTGGTGACCATATGAATGCGAAAAATGTACAAGTGAAAAAAGGGGGCGAAGATTCTAAGTCGAAAACAAGTTCTTAGATTGAAAGACTACGATTGCCGTGGCGTCATAAAATTACCGCTGCTACGAAACGAACGAAGGCGAAAAATATATACAATAGAACCACATGCTAAGAAATCTAAGGGTCGGGCATACCTGTCGAGGATTAAACGTACACAAACTTCGATACGACGGAAAATGTAAATCGAATATTAATCCATTATTTTCATTTCTGTACAAATGACAAAACGAAAGCAAAAGAATCACTTTTGCAAAACGCCCACTCTATATGTACCAAATCACTAGCTTCGAAACCTGCATCCGTTAAGCCTTTCCTGTTTCCTCTCACGCGCTCCATTTGCGTTCACACAATGCACAGAATTTCCAAACACACCCCATATCCATACACACACACACACATATGTATACTCCCCGCTCGTGCACATATACACAGTGTAATTGGAATCGAAACAAGCATATAGACGGTCGGCGGAAAAAGAAACACGTGCAGAAGGTCGCGTGTGAACAGTTTAGCTGTGCGAACCCTTTCAAATAATTGATTACGCCCGCTTTTCGAGCTCAATCGATAATTGGCCGACACAGGGGGTACAAAAACAATTACCAGGGCTAGGATTAGGGATTGGCGTGGCGTGTGCAGGGATATAGAAGGGATTGGTGGTGGTTGATGGTCGCGGTAGTGGTGGCGTGCCAAGAGATAGTAAGCACCAACCGACTATGCACCGCCGCGTAGCCCCAATCGGATGATCGGAAACACTGGCTTCAGACTCCTGCACAGGGGACTGTACGGCCTGTCAACCTTATTGGCACTGCCCTAACCTCCACCTGCTCCTCTATACCCGCGTCCCTTGAATTCCTCAAAACGCCAAGGGCCACGGTAACGCGATCAATCTTGCGCGCGCGATAGAATTTACCGCGATTGCAATGCGATCGACCGCGCGCGTGTTCGTTTCGACGATACGTTCCGACGGTACAATTCGAACCGAGTAAGATATAAATCGTGTAGAGATGACTCGAATGATGATAATAGCGTGGATATTCGATTTCCAGCGGATTTCTGACCGTGATTTATCGTACCACTGCTCTTTTCCAGAATTTATCGTGTTTTTGTACGGTCCTCTCCGATTGAATTTCGATTGGACATGACTTGGATAGTTTTGTTAGTTTTCAGGTTTCGGGGGTTAGTTAAAATCGCGGCGAGATTGTTTAAACTTCTTTCATTTGGGGAATTAGCTTGCCAAACGCGCCTTCTGTGCGTTTCACATCGAATGATGTATCAGTTAAAGGGTTAAGGTTCATTCAGTATAGTTAAGTCAAAGTCATTTGAAAGTGACTGGAAGTCATACTGAGAATATTATTCGAGATCACTCTAATCACATCCCTAGTTTTATCTCATAAACTTTCAGATACGAGAGCTTCTGTATTTAATTCCGCGACGTGATACCTGGAAAATTGATAGAATAATAGATCTCGTAAAATACTAGAACTACGTAAAATGTTATTATTAGACATCGCAAGAACCGTATTAATCTACAGAATTAGACCACCGAGATACTCAGAGCCGGCTATCCTGTCAGGCTGAATCATCGATAAAATGAAGATGGTTGAAACGGCGGGATAACCGTGAACGATATTAAATTCGCCCCCGAAGAACCTAATTATAAGATGCAAAAGATCCAATAATGGATCCCTATAATTACACGCAGAGCCGCAAAATTGCGACTCGGTATTTTCACTTATCTTCACTGGAACAGCGTGCTCTCTGGCCGGTATTCATTTCCCAATTTCCTCCTAGTCCGCGGCGCGCTACCCAAAATAACGAGGGATTTAAATTGCAAATATATGTGGAGCGTTCCAAGGAAAAGAGGTGACACTCTCGTTCGATCCGAGATGACCTCGGCCAAGATTTCTCCCGGCGAAAAATTCTACCGAACCACTATCTTCCCTACCTTTACACCACCCCACTCCCAAGGCCTATATCATTTCACTATCAAGCCGGGGACATCGAGGACCTAAAGAGGGCTTTCGATGACACTTCTCGTTCTCCGTTTCCCCCTGCCTCTTCGTCAGCCACCACGGAATCGCTGGACCGCCGATATTGGCCCAATTCGAAAACGGCCAACCCCACCGAAAAGGAAATGGATCTTGGCAAGAGGCTGCGCCCAGAATCGAATCAGACCTAATCCAGCTGACCACAACGATTTCACCCTCTGACCATCGTCGATTCCAAAGCTCCTTCCCCCCCTACCTGAAATCTACAGTGTTCAGTTTCACGCCTGGCTCGTACGATTTACACCGAGCTTCGGTTTTCGGTCAATACAACGGTAATTTATCGTGCAAAGAGCCCCCGATACACCGTTAAAGCAATTGTAATAAATCGCCGGACACGGTGCCAGCGCGGCAACCAGCGCGCGATAAAATCCCCGACCCGAAAATCTCCGCTCGACGATCTAATCTATATCGCGACGATTGTTTCGTTATTGTTTTCGCTACGCCACCGCTGTTCCGTTAATTTTGCTAGGTAGCTTTTAGCAGGGATTCTTTCTGCCGATTGAAATCGAACGTGGAATAGGGGGAAGTAGAGATAATTGGCGTAACGTAGGTCGTATTTCTAACGAAGGATGGAAATACGAGGGTCGTTCGATAATTTCGATATCTAAATAAGTTTCGAAGTGACGTGGTGTAAAATAATTACTCGCGAAAGTTGCTTAACAGAAATATATATATTTAACCGATAACGCTTAAACTAATTTTAAAGTGTATAGGCGACACGAGGCATGTGGTAAGAATGTTCACGACAAAAAGCCTCGTGCCTTTTTCCCCTAAGTAGCCCCTTTTCCCTGGGAAAGTCCCAGGAAGTCCCTAGATTGCCAAGGCGATACTCTTGTCCTCGGAGATGTTTGGAAAAACATCTCTCGACTCTTCGCCTCGAGGGCCAAGAATCGCCAGGCCTAGGTACGTAGACCCCCGCGGCGGTCGCCACATAAGAAGTACGATATTTTCGAAATCGCAAGTTAGCATCCCTGTCATTAATTTAAGGAATAATTCAGAAATTAGACATTTTTTAAATTAGAAAAAATTGGGATAGGAGGTTCCGTCACTTTTGCTTTGTATTAGGTCATTCCATAAGTTCCTGTCGAATTTAACAATTTAGATCGATATTTCCAATGATCCTTTAAATTTGTATTTTTTCGTAACGTTTTTCTCTTTTTTACATCGTCGCTACAGAATTTCCTTCGATTTTCATTAAAATATTTTTCGCTTCCAAATCTCTCCCCATTAGATTTCCCTTCGTTCGATTCCCCTTTCGTGGAGTCAAGTTTCATGGTGAAGAAGAAGTGAGAACAAGTGTCCGAAACTGTCACAAATTTAAAGAATAAATCAAAAATTTTTTAAATTAGAAAAAATTGGGCTAGGATGTTCTGCCACGTTTGCTTTATAGTTCAAATCTCTCCCCGTCAGATTTCTTTTTATCCGATTTCCCTTTCGCGGAGTCAAGTTCCACAGCAAAGAAGAAGCGAAAGTCAAAACTGTCTCAGACTTCCAGACAAAGAATTCTCTACTACTACTATAAAAGCACTAGTAAAGCAATGGAACCAGTGTACAATAGTAGCAAAAGATTACTTCAAAAACTAGACAAACTGTCAAATTCATCGAATCTCCAATTACCACATTAATCCAACAGCCATTTATCTCCGTACTTACTAAACCCTCGCAAAAATATCATATTTACACACTTCTCGTACCTATACCGATATCTCAAACTTCACTCTCGAACGTTTCACTCTTCCCCGTAAACAATCCTCGCTGTTAACACCGATAAAACCCCGACACATCAGTTAACCAACGTCGCCGTAAAACGAACGGAACTCGTTCCGCGTTAATTCAAGCAAACCGCCCCATAAAACACTTTCCAACATGTCCAACACAAATTTCCCACGCAGCGGCGCGTTTCCTCGAAGTTAACTGTGACCGGAAACGACGTTCGTTCGCCGCTCTCCGTGAGAAACAAACGCCCCGTGTACGACAGGGAGAGCTGGTACTCCATTCTTCCAGGACAATTCGCGGCTCTAACTTGCCGTTCGCGAACGAAACAATCGGAATAACCGGAGACGTAAGCCTGGACAGCGGCGTCGCAAACCTCGGCACGTTCCCTCGTGTTTCACTGTTTGCCGGCGTTCAGCTCCGCTAAGCTGCACAGATAACGTCGCCTCTCTCTCTCTCCTACCCTACATTGTTCCACGAGTTTAAACAGATTACGCCCGCCGCTGTTTAAACGTAAATTGTTGCTCTAACTGCGCGCGCCATCGTCGAAGAACCACCTCAGCTTCCAACGTATGCTTCCAGTCTGCAGAATGGAAAACGCGGAAAAATCTTGCAAGATTTTTGGACATCGACGAAATTTAGTCGAATGTTTTTTAACCCTTATGTCAGTAACCAGAATTGTCGTCTACTTTATCGTCCAATTTTAGTAGTTTTCTGATAACAAAATTCTGAACTCGAGGCAAACACGGATAGGAAATGCGCGAAACGACAACGATCTGGCCGGATATTTCAATCTTTTACCTGAAAGATCAAATATTTTAAGTGAGAATTATGCAAAAGGGTGCCCGGTTATCGACGCAAGAGTTAACGAGAAAATTATAAAAAAGTTTTTAGAAAGGAGAAGGTGAATTGTTCTTTCTTGACTGAAACAGTGGACAGGGTAGATATTAAGGAAATTATTTCTGTGAATTGTTCGAGGGTGCAACAATGGAACAGGCTTTAGAGAGGAAATAATTTTTGAATTTAATTTTAGAACACAGTGCTGGGATGAATGGAAGAATAAACTTGCACCCTTACTGTCTTCTTTATGTACCGCTGTATAGAGAGGGGATCATATTTATGAACTATTCAGAGAGATGAATACAAAGTAAACGATGGGAGAAATGTTGTACACATGGTAGACTAGTAATAGAATTTGCATAGCAAATTGGAACTTTCATGGTTTTGAATAGTTCGTTGAATGAAAAAGTCATTCAGTTGAATTTCGAAATTACGAATGATGTAACGTTGTAGAATTTAGTTTCCCAGGTTTTGCAGAAGTTTGTTGTACAATAACACGTTGATCAACGTAATTACAAGATTACGCATACAAATTAGTTCACCAAGGGACAAAGTGATCAATATCCTAAAACATCTTTCGTAAATTATGCATTTGACGCAAGTGTTATTAGAGTAAGCACTGAACATGCGTTTCCTCTTATCTCTGTAACATGAATAGCGAATTTGAGAATTGAAATAACATTCTATTTTTGCTTCCGTGAAACCTGTGCAATAGAGTAGAATAAATACGGAAATAAATTTTAGAGTCCAAGAGAGTGTGAATTTTGCGTAAAATATCACGTGCAATACCATCATGATTCGAAGACACATATATCACGTTGTTATTGTACGCAACAATTTCACTTGAGAAACTGGGAAACTGTTTGCAGCAGTTCAAACATTCCCACTGCTTCACTCGTGACATTAAATGCCATCAAAATCTCTTGAAACATCTCAACTCCTTAAAACGTACATTCTACCAGACCAAACATTCCTGAATATACTAGGTTATCACCTTGAAATTCTGCGAATTACCAAGCATTAACACTTGGATATATAATTAAATTCGTCACCAGAGATTTCAATTAATTAAACTACTTAAACCATGTACACATATGTATATATAGTGAGATTAGGGAGTTTGGACTGAGTGATAGTGGGACCCAGTGAGTTGAGAATAAAGAATGTTTGGGCCGAGTGATAATTGGACCCAGTGAGTTGAGAATAGAGTGTTTCAGGCGAATGATAATTGGATCGGGTGATTTGAGAATAAAGAGTGTTTGAGGCGAGTGAAAGTTGGGCCCAGCGAGGTGAATATTAAGAGTGTTTGAGGCGAGTGAAAGTTGGACCCAGTGATTTGAGAATAAAGAGTGTTTGGACCGAGTGAGTTGAGAATAAAGAATGATTGAGCCGAATGACAGTTGGACCCAGTGAGTTGAGAATAGAGTGTTTGAGGCGAGTGATAGTTGGATCGGGTGATTTGAGAATAAAGAGTGTTTGAGGCGAGTGACAGTTGAATCAAGTGAGATGCGAGTAAAGAATTGAAATTCTTTTGAATGAGAATGCATGCGAGATAAGACCAATGCACTGACAAAAAATCTGCGCATGACAGGAGTGTGTGAATGCATGTACGAATCTACGACCGACCGTGAAAGACATAAGCGAAGTAAAAATGGAAAAGTTAGAAAATCCAACGTCGACTAGCATAAAAACCGTATTCCCACCGAAACTTAATTCGCCACTTAAATAATATCCATAACGCTGAAAAGTAACTGTTACTCAGAGTCCATCGACTCCCACCATTCCCTATAACACCGCTACTCGGTCCACTAAAAAGAAGATAAGCGCGAAAATACACGATAGACATTTCCAAACTCCGCAAAAACTCGAGATACGTAGGCATTACGAAGATCGTCCACGTCTTACGGAGGATCCTCGACTTCGATAAGTTCATCTTCCCATCACGAGATACCCCTCTCATGGGATAAGAGAGGTCCGTGAATCGGAAACGTTAGCAGAAGGGACGCGTTTTTGGTGGTCCTTTGGTGGGCTACACGCGATCCATTCGATCCGAAACGCGGTACGACTATACGAAGTGGCAGACGGAGGAACATTGACAGGCAATAAGCAATTCCACAGAGATCTGACCCATTAGAGGAGGCAAGTTCCCCGCAATCTGACTCCCTTACCGCCTCGATTCGCTGGAATAAATTATCGTCAGCCTGTTTCGTCCGTTGGAAGTGTATCATGGCGCTGTTTCACCAAGGGAATCGCGAAAAAATTATCCGAGAAAATGGGAATATAATCGAAACGTGCCGATTCGATTAATTACAGTTGCTTTTTTTATTAAGCGTTAGACTTGCTTCGAAATCTTCCTCTGTTGATTCTTTTGGCGCAACTCTTCTGTATATACACGCGATTATTGCTTTATGACATTTTTCTTCTTTCCGTCCATAGGTACAAAACAACGCTGATTTTTGCAAAAAATAATGAAGCGGTACACGTTCGTACACAATGAAAAGTATCGGAACAGGTATGGATACACGGTGTAAATCGAAGCTGCGAAAAAGCGACATGTTTTCAAAGGTAATATGATTGCATTATAGCTACGATACCGTTGACGCTACTTTTTCCCGGTATTTCGGTTATTGCGAGATAAATCGGGAAATTAATCTAGATCCCTGTTCGTTTGGAGCGACGCTTCGTGCGCTCGGTGCATTGTTTCAATTATCGCTGATAAGCGCTGTTGAATTTTTAATTCTCGCGTTAAAAAGTCTTTTTCGTGTTTTATGTCAACTTGCGTCCGACGAGCGTGTATTCTTTGAAGCAACGTTTCGATGTTTTCAAATTCGTGTTGAAACTGGCGAACTGAATTGTCCGAATGTTTATTGCTACGAAAACAATGTAAAGACAACAATTTAAAAAGTGTCAATCCGCTTTTTCCAGTGTAAAATTAATAGTCATTTCTTTCTTCTCAAATTTCTATGACAACCAAAATTTACTTTTTGTGACAATTGTGTACATATTTAAATACAATTAATAATTCCCGAAGTGTGTTTTTAATAATGTTGCGTGCTTCGTTAAAACGTTCCAAAACAGAGAAAAATCTTGAAGAAGTAAGATACTAGAGAAGGAAAGACGATTGCTATACCGTCGTGCATAATGAACTCTATGTTGAACGACTCAATATCCACGGACCTCTCGAGCTGAATCGCCGCGACAAGAGGCCGTATATTTTATATTACTCACTTTACGATTGCGCGGGATTAACGTTACGACACATCGCTTATGTATGGCTTTTTACGACCGCGTACAGGTAATGCCCACGACTCCGATGCTCGACACCAGCTCCGAGAGGAAAAATCGTCCTGGACGAGCATAGAAGACGAGGCTGGTCCAAAGAAAACGCTGCAGAGCCAATTTCCCAGGCTGGCAAACGAGAGTTAGGAATGGAAGGAACGCGATCTGTTGTCGCTGGCGTTTGGAACGGCGAACTTAGGCCAAATGGATGAAATTTTAATTCAACGAAACATTTGCTGCTTTATTGTTTCAATGATATACACGGACTAGTAAAAAGTTTGAAAGTAATGACATGTTTAGAGGGCAAATTTTCTGGAAATTGGGTTGAAAATTTTTTAATGCTGGAATCGATGGAAACAAGATAAACTGTTATTGATGTCTGTGATATTAACGTGGAATAGACGAGTATATGGTTGATATTTGATTCGAAACTTTGGTTAAAAATGCACTTTAGCATTAACACGACGTGACAGGAGCAATTAATTAAGAATAGGAGTAATTAATTAACGATATTACCCTTCAAGTTTAAATTAATCTGTAAATTCTTCAAAAATTTTCTCTATTTTATTATTGCATCCACGAACTGCAAATGTTACACGAAAAATAAAAAAAAAAATCAACAATAAGAGTGTGAATTAGCGTAACGCTATTACGCTTGATTAAATTGAAATTAATTTACGAATCTTTCAAAAAATTTCTCTATTTTATTCTTGTATCCGCGAAATGAAAAAGTTCGTTCCTTTGAAACGAGGAGAGACGTGTCGCGAAAAAACTTGAAAACGAAAAAAAAACCGAGGAAAATATAGTTCGCTGAATAACAAACGTGTACGTAATGACGATGAAAAAGGGAAGGAAAATGATAAATCACGTTGACACGGGTAAGCGTAATCGCGCGATCGACACGGAAGCAGAGCGGACCAGAGCGATCGAGAGCACGCGAGCAAACTCGATAATTTTGCCGGCTAACAGGAGAACCGGAATTTAAGCGTTACGTAAAATGGATTCACAAACGCGTATTATTTCATTATGTAACTCCTGTGTCGCGTACCGGACGAAGTGCAACGCGGAAAATATAGCCGGTGTTAATCCCATGAATTCGAGACCGACGAGACCTCGTCCCGTCGTCAACTTGAAATTTGAATTACCACCGGTGGATGTCTGTAAACGCGTTATTTCGTGGTAATTCTGAAACAGCGACGTCTACAAAAGACATACACAGCATCTTCTTTTCGCTGCTTTTGTTATCATTGTCACATGCGTAACAGACGTGGTAAATCTCTTAGCGCAACAGAGGAAACCGGCGAAAGTATCGTACCCGAGCGCAACCCCCGTAAAACAGTACTCCTAACGTAGGATTTCTGTGAAAAAAGAATATTGTTATTTTTTAACATCTGTGCCGGCAATCAATTTCCAGGAATCCTTGGCGAATTTGTAACTTAAAAAATACCCAAAATACTCTCTTCATCGCCTCACAAACCTCACCCGTAACAAATAGCTACACCAATCAGGAAAACACACTTCCACCTCCGCCATACGTTCTTACACCAATAGCGAAATGGCAATAGTTAACCCTTTGACAGTCTAATCAAATTATGAATTACGTAGGTAGATTATCGTCGTTATGATAATGATATCTCGTCCCTTTCTAACTTTCTTCCTAAGTGTTTGCCTTGAGTTAAACAATACGTTCTTACACCAATAGCGAAATGGCAATAGTTAACCCTTTGACAGTCTAATCAAATTATGAATTATGTAGGTAGATTATCGTCGTTATGATAATGATATCTCGTCCCTTTCTAACTTTCTTCCTAAGTGTCTGCCTTGAGTTAAACACTTAGATATTTGACGCTCTGCCCGAGTCTCTCACGGGATAAACTGTGGAAGGGTTGATGCAGGCAAAGCTGTACAATTGAAAATAAACTACTGTGTTCTAAGTATTGATGAACCAATGACGAGTTAACTCGTCTTCCCCAGTTAAAAGGCTAACTACCTAGAGTCTCAACTCTACCACGAAATCTATGTAAAGAAAATCGAGCAAAATTTGTCTCTAATGACCTATATAAAGCTCGCTATTATAAAAAAAGAAATTCAAAATCCAAAATACACAGAAATTCGAACAACGAACAGCGTTACACGAGACACAGAAAATAGTAAAATAGTCAACTCTCTCGTGCATTATTTCTCAAAACTTCGCGTGCGCTATCTAAGTCCCGAGTAAATTCCTCGAGTGGTTTGACTGAAAAAGAGGGACAACATCGCGATCCGTAACATCGTCATCGTTACTCGTGGTGTTCATTTTTAAAAGCTATTTCGTGACCATTTTCTCTCTTCTCTCTGTTTTCTCCCGTTTGTCCAAGTTCCTCCCGACCCCGTTACCGCGAACGTGGAAACACGAGTACTTGGCGGATTCGTAGACGCGAAAGAACGTACAGATTGCTGGTGAAACGATAGCAAAAGGATACGACGGCGAGAAGAAAGAATGAAAGAGAGAAAGGAAAGGAAAAAGGGCAACGAGTTCAAGCGGGATGAATACGGCCGGTCGCATTTTCGCGCGTAAAGATTTCCGTGAAAAGCGGCGCGGCGCGCTCGTTTTCAACGGGCAAAGCCAGATGCAAAGAACGAAGACTTCTAAGAATGCAGCTGACACCTTGAGAGTATGGGGAAAAAAAGTGCTCGAGACAAAGAACAGCGAAGAGCTGAGGGTGGAGGGTGGGTCGCGGGGGGAGGGTGCGTTTCAGACGAATACAAGTTTCAAAGGGCCGACTGTCATTACTGTTAAGCACACAAACGGGAGAACGTCCGCGGAGACGGTCCGATCTAGCTTTGAAGCTTCTGGCCTGGTTGTGTTTCGCGAGATGTCACCGGGCAAAGTAATCTGGTTAAATATATCTGTTTTAAGTACGAGGACAACGTCGTGGACAATGTCTGAATGGACACTTGGATTGTTGGATTTGGAAATTTAGAGGTAGATTTTAGCATTCCGGAGGATTCAAGTAACTACCTTCTTCTTTTCCTTCTCTACCTGTGGTTCTTAGAAATTACAGATGGAATTAAATTACGATTTCAACCGGAATCTTCCATTTGTTTTCGTTCTAATTTAGCTATCTGATTCACTTTAATTTCTTTCTCTTCGATCTGCAGTGTACGATACTCTACTCGTGAACGAGACTGGTTTCAGCTTCGTTCTCAGATCGTATCGTTGCGCTCCCGATGTGTTAATCCCGGAAGGGCGAAATTCTAGTAGTTGGTGTGGTGATGGTGAATAATAGGTTCTCTCCTTCAGAATATTTTTGAACTCTGCTTATTTGTGGTGGGTATATATTAGGTCGGTGTGTGTTCTGATTGGTTGGACGTTGAAGGTGGTGGAAAAGAAGGTCTCGAAAAATGCGGAGGTGTGATTGGACATTAGGAAACTGGTGGAAGGAGAACGTGAGGGTGAAGGTGGTGGGCAAAAGTTTAAATAATTTAGGGAAAACCCGGAAAGGGGAAAGGGATAGGAAACATGACCAGGGAGCGACTTGAACTATTTTATGATAGGGAAGGAATTTGTTAGGGGCTAGGAAGACGGTTGGAAAGGACTGTTTATTAATTTATGATGTGTGACTGGCCGGTGGGCTGCGCGACCGGACATGCAGGATGAAAAATTAAACCTGCACACTCTGAAACATATGTATGTATAACAATATTATTTTTTTTATTGAAACTTTAAAAAATTTACTGCACTCGGGCAAAATATTCGTGATCGTTACTCGTATGAAAAATATTAAAATTGCTATCTAGGAAGATTCGGTAAAAATGTAGGCAAGGTTGGATAAAGAAGATCAACTTTTTTACAAAATATTTCTCACACCAAAAGCATAAAAATTGTTATCTAGAAAGATTCGATAAAAGTCGAAAAGCAAGAATGTACGAAGAAGTCGAAGCATTTCAGAAAATATTTCGCTAAATCCGATTGCAGAATTAGTACCCAGATCGGTAACATATCGCCGAAGAGGAAAGATAGTACAATTAAATTGGTTAGTGACGAGTATCTGCAAAGAGAAAGAGATGCACCCGAGGGCTGGATTTTAAATTGAATTCGCTGAAATAAGCGGTGCCCCTGCTCTTATCGATTAAACCGGGTAACGATCTACCTCACTGAACAATCTGCCTCTTTGTACGTAAATGTGACATTAATTCCTAGCGCAGTCGCAGTTTTTATCCCAGCTATGTCGTCGAGAAAAATCGTGGTTTCACAACGCGTATGACAAACCGTGCCGCTGCTGCGGCGCCATGAAAATTTCAAATTACCCTCGCGTTTGTCTTTCGCGTTATTCACAGGCAAAATTCCTCCAAAGTATTTTTCCATGGATTTCGTCCACGATTCACGCGGTCAACTGCCTTCCTGAAAAATATATTATCAAAGTATACAAAACAAGAGAATAACCTAACAAATTTTTCCAAGGATTTTCTCGTACATCGAAAGGAGAGAAAATCTCCCAACTCGCGTTACAATCCCCAATTTTTCTAACCGAAGCAAAAGTGGCGCGGAGCAAGAAGTGCACACGAACTATGGCAAAATATACCGAGTATATCATAAATCTAACTGAAGTTGAAACCGTTGAAAAAAACGCATTCACAGAGTGGCGAAGAACAAAGGGGCGTGAAAGGGAATTTCGACGTGGCGGGAGAGTTTTATTGTCACGGCGATTCGTTAATCACGCGCCTTCGTCCGTGCTCGACTTCAAAACTATGAGCTAATTACGGCAACGTAATTAAGTAATTAACCATCTGCCGTAGGAGGCTGCAAAGCGGCCCCGTTGCCTTAACTCACTCGGTGAACGTGTATACACACAGATACGTACATCCACGTATGTACATACGTATGGAGTATGCACTTGCGCTCGCGCGAGTACCGGTACACACCATCATATAACGGGCTCGTACAATTCCCAGGATTCGTCCTGCAGTCACGCAATTAAACCATCCCATTATTCGGGGGCCATCTGCGTACGTAAATGCGCGTAATTTCGTCTGGTTCGAGGGGCGACGATAATAATTGCGGGATAAATATTCGCGATTAAGGGTGTAATTTCAGGGAGAGACAGGAGGAACCGGGACGAAGACGAGAGCGCCACGTTTACGTATACCCCTGTCCCTTGATAAAATGCGGAAAGCAGCGACGCTTAATTTAGAGGCAGGCCAACGGTGCTGACGACGAATTTTAACCGCGGACCCGCGGCCTTATTTCCCGCGAACTTTGGACGTTCGTTGTTGAAACTTAAATTAATACTTGCCGCCGACGCGGCGGCTCTGGGATGGTAAGCGGATTTAAATTGCAGCAGGGGAAAAAATTGGCCGAGATAGAAATAAAGGAACTCGCGTTGCGTGCATGCTTGGATACTTGTCTGTTCTGGTTCGGTTAAATGCTGGTTTAGATTCTTTCTTCGTTCTGTGGAACGGCGATAATGTGTTTTCTGCGGAGTAAATTGGGTACACTGGTATATTAGTATCGGGAAAGTGGTTATTGGATTCTTTACTGTTGCGAGAGACACGTTTTGTGCGCCAAATTTTTGGGTGGAGTACATACTTTCTTCTTTTCTGAATTTAATTACGAATTTTTGTGAAATTCTGAAGTTTTCTGAAATTCTGAATTTTTACGAGTGAGAGATAATACGTTGAGTACATCTCCGAATCAAAATACTAACGTTGAATTTTAATTTTAATTTTTAGTGTCTCATAAAAACGAATCTAGAGGAAGAACGTGGACGAATCGCGTCGACTCTTTACATTTCATCTATAATTGTCAATTCAAATATTAAATCTAGGAAGAAGCAATTTGCCGATAATCTAGACGGTTCGATTGGCAAGGCATCCGGCAAACGAAGGATACTCGAGTTCGATTAACCTGATTCGGCACTCAATATCGACTTCTATTATTTCACCCTTCGTCACTATTACAGCTACCCTCTCATAACTACCATATGCTAAATGAGAATTCAAGAAAATTCTAAACGCTCCGTTAAACGACCAAACCCTGAAATTCACAAAATTAGAGAAAAATATTTAAAAAATGAATTATTTTATTACTCGATGCAGAAATTAATTCGGTGCCTTTTTTCACAAATTTCAAATTTCAACAAATTTCAATCATTTCGATAATCGAACTCTAATATTTCGGACGAACTTTCTCCATTTATCAGGTAACTGACGAATTTCCTCTCCGGAAAAATACTGCGGCTTTCAATCGATAATGTCGTCGGAACTTGGTGAAAAAAGGCACCGAATTAATTTGTACACCTAATACATCAAAATCCACTCGTCGGACCTTTCACCGTACAGACCAGAAGCCGCCACGTTCCCAATAAAAACGCCCCCAAAACATCCTACGCGATATCAATGCAAATTGAAGAGCGGGGAGGGGTGGGCGCGAGAGGGTGATGGTAATTTCAAGTGTCTCGCGGCGAGCGTCAAAATAAAGGAGGAACGGGGGCGCACAATGGACGCGTCACGCCCAATTATCCCGGAACAAGCTTCGCCGGCGACACGTCCAACGATTAGCCCGTAATAATTAAACGCTGATAATCAGCGTTTCTGCGAAGTGGTAGGGTGGAGCAGGTAGGAGGCGATAGACGAACAGTGAGAGAGGGGGGAGAGGGGCACTTAATCGTTAATTAATTCGCTCGACGCCGTGGCGACGTAGCTTGACGCGTCGAGCCAGGATGAAAATTATGCGTGGCCGTGCGACGACGAGGCAATAAAGTGCTCATGTAGCGAGCAACCCCCGCCTATCGCGAATATCGGTGGCCACGAGGGAAAAGTGTTCTTTAACGTACATAAGTACATGTGCAAGATCGAGTGGGCAAATTTACAACGCTCGCGCGCAACACGCGAGTCGCGAAACGATCCGTGAATGAAACACAGGAGAATTTGGAGAATCGAGTAAATTCGAACTTTGACTGATTGTATAAGTATTTCGTAAGATGAAAATAGTAGTTGGAAGTATACTCGAACCTAAACGAGATAGATTCGAATCTTTGATGAGTACTTTAAGAAAAAAGGTACTTGCAAGTAGACTCGAACCTAAAAGATATGGATTCGAATATTTGACGAGTTTTGAAGAAATGAAAAAGGTATGCAGACTCGAACACCGATCGAATAGATTCGAAATTTGCACGAGTATCTTACCAAAAATTATAATCATTATAAACATTATACTGGAGTGCATTACTTAAATCTGCTAAAGAATTCTTATTTCCAAGATTCGAGTACTACTTGCGAAAGATTCGATTCTTTGTAAGTAACTTTCGAAACCTGCAGGTACTCATTCTAGGGTCCGATACTTGTGTAAACTGATTACGTTGTAAGTATACTCGTTGAAACTTTATTCCTTGTGAGTAGTAATCGAAACCCATGAAATGAAACTTGGGTATTGAAATTGACTCGGATTCGTAGGTACATATTGAACTTGATCCCATCCCTACTGGTAAAGTTTACGTGATTCGTGTTGTCATATCCTCAAATATTGTCTTAATCTTAGATTTAGTCTTAGTCTTATCTGTATTTGTAGATAGTCACCAACTTTCGCCATTACTCACACTGGACTCTTCACCTTCCAACTCTCAACTCTCCTACGCAGTGATAACCCAAAGTTCATCTTCCTCAAACCCTTAAACAGCCCTATTTTTCCATCCCTTAATCAGTCACATACTGTTCATTTCCGTTAGTTTGACAAAGTTCTGTTCTCTACTCAACGTCGATGCTTTAACTGTTTCAATTTAAGTGTCACCCTAATATCTGCCCTCACATAGAGGAACTGAGGCAAACCGGGCATCACGGTACGATTATTCAGTGAAAACGAGCCGAAATAGACTCTACGAAGTCACGATCCAACGCTATCATCCCTTCCTTGAGAAACCTCCTGTGGATACGCTGCTTTGAGGGTCGGAATGTGGGACATAAATCTCCGTGCTTCTGGGGAAGATTCGTTCCTTAAGATCGTATGGTGTCCCCTTGTGTATTGAATAGATGATATTCGGCTAGTGTCGTATCGACTAAGTTCGACAAAAATTTTAGAGATTCTTCTGTGAGAATGAAAGGTAGAAAAATAGTGAAAAAGTTGGAAAAACTAGGATTCAAGTGTTCGACTCTTAAGAACAACTTAATGTATCGATTCCATTTGTCTCTATAGATCGTCGAATGTATAAAAATCCGATAACGAAAACGAATACAACGATGAGTACGCCGAAGAACTCGTTCTAAGACCAAGAGGAACTGTCGACGAATGACGTCGACTGTGCTCCAGAAAGGTGACGTGTCCTTAATGCTCTTCGACTTTTACTAGATCTTTGTCCTATTTTCACTACCCCTTCACGCATTTTCAAACGGGAGCGTAACCTCGGTTTGAAGAGCGCCGAGTTTTCAGATCCGCAGCGCCGAGGACACTCGTAAAAAGTGAGTTTCGAGTGTGTCGTAATACGATAGGACGATCGTACATTCGAGAATATTCGCGACAATCGTGTCGGGATCGCGGAGGTATATATCTCGTTCGTTCGCCCATTCCAGGTCCTTTCCAGTCTACTTTTCCACTCGAAAGGATTGCCTGTAATCTTTTTTCGCGACAGTTTACGTACAGTATGTACAATGTATACAATGAAAGCACTTGATAATAAAAGAATTTTTATTTAAAAAAAAGATTCACGATAGCAATGATTCTGTAAGATACAAGACACAGTCGTGATAAACGGTGTTTCATTCATAATAAAAACAAAATCGTCTAAAAATCATCTTGATTCGAAGAAAATCCAAATTTGTCGAATATTAATATCTATTTTTTATAATACGACGTTATAACTGCTATTAAACCAACTTTAACGATCTATGAACCATATTTTTTCACACTTTGAAGGCAAACAGGGTAGTTCGTGTCCAAGTCTAATTTTCATACCGTTTCAGGCGTTCCAAAAATCTAAAAAAATTCGAGAGCACTTGCCAAAGTCTCTACTACATCACGCAATTGTTCGCTAAATCAAATGTTTCAAACATTTTCAACAAAAGTAAAAATTCGTTTCGAAGAACTTTCACTTGGGTGGTCGAAGACCTAGATTCCCTACGAAGAATTAAATCAGGACAATGCAAAAACAATGAAATAAGAGGAACACGATAAATCTCGAGTGAACCCTTTTTTCGTTCTCAAATCATCTAAACTCTTACAATACATTTGTTAGGGATTGGGTTTATGACATGGACGCCTGTTTACGCTATTTTTGAATGCGCCCCTTTTCTCCCTGACCGCCCAAAGTCTCGCTACGCGCGGGCTACCCTTGGGCCTCACTCTCCCGCCATCGCGACATACCACCACCCTGCCAACTTGGAAATTCCAGGGTGGGCGACATGCTCGCAGAGAGGACCGTCCAAGGGGGTAGACCTGTTCCCATTAGCGGAGACCACCACCTTATACCCATACACCTTTTCATAGATAAGCGCACCAACGCGGCGCACAACGGATCAAAAAGGGAAAATAGACAAACAGTCTTCAAAATAAAGTCTTTTTCTTTTAACATAATAAAATACGTACAACCTCTAAGTCACCACGAAATAAGCGCACCAACGCGGCGCACAACGGATCAAAAAGGGAAAATAGACAAACACTCTTCAAAATAAAGTCTTTTTCTTTTAACATAATAAAATACGTACAACCTCTAAGTCACCACGACTTCATACCCGCAAACAAACCGCACCACGAACAACATTGCTAATCTGAACAGCGGCGGAAATAACGCAGAAGTTCACCCCGTATGTACCCACATTTTCAATTCATATTCGAGCAATTGAACATTGCAGTTTGATTGCCAAAGAACCGTTCAATTTGCTTTATCATACAAAGCACAAAACTGCACACAAAGTCGACGTTAAACAACGCTTTAATACATTACGCTGAACAACCCTTTTTCTACCCCCAAACTCTTTCCACATCCTACCCATTTCACGAACATTCACGGGCGCACGTTCAGTTTCGAGCGTTCCTCGAATCGCTGCAGGCGGGCGGAACGCGTCGCGAAAGTGCACATCGCGTGTGTGCAACCGGGGAATAGAGAGAGAGAGAAAGCTGGCTCGATCGAGTGTTTATACGAATGAAAAGAACGTTAAAAACGCATTTCAGCGTAGCTTAAAATCAATACTCTCCTCGGTTATGCCAGCTGAATGCTGAATTAGTCCGAATGAAAATAAACGCGCGGCGCGAGCGAGCTTCGCTGCCACAACGATAAACGCGTTTCAGCCGGAGCTTTGTTGTCTCGGCAAGCTTTTCCACGGCGGCCAGATGCATTTTCATATTATTCGTTACTTACACCGATAAATCGCGATAGTAAAAGCTGTTGTTTAGCTAATGAGCACAGCACACGAGCAACGTTAAACGTAGTTTAAATATAAATGGATCCATCTAACCGTAATTGCACACCTTCGATACTTCTCGTGATTGTATCGAGTCACCAGGTATGTGAAAAAAATGTCACTAGAGGCAGACAACCGTAGAAGAGATTCGATTGAAGCGAACTGTGTCGTGCGTTTCTATATTAAGTATCGCGAAATTGTCGACTCAATGGATGGGGCAATTTTAACACCGAGACAAAGCCTCGCGAATTTCCAATATTGGCGCACACACGCGCTAGCGTAAAGGTCGCCGTTTATCGGAAATTAATCACGCAATTTCCGTGAAGATTCTCTGATTCAATTCAGTATGGTGGATAAAGTGGAAATACTTAGAGTGAATAAAGTAGAGATGCGGGGAAGTCTTGTTTTCTTGCATAGAAGAAAAGTATCTTTTGTAGAATGCACGGTGGACGGAGAATAAACGGATGTCGCGAACTTCAGACACTAAGCACTACTAGAGTAGTCAAGATTCGCACTCATCGTATGGAAGTATCGGAAAAGTTGGATTTCAACAATAGCGCTGCTTCAAGATTTCACATTCTTGAAACTGTCAGCCCTTTTTCACCAAGTCGAACACCCTGGGAGAAGAAATTTTTCTTCGTGCCATATGTGCGTAAGAAGTAGTATTTTTCTGCAGAATCCAAAGACTAAATTCAAACAACGCTTTGACGTCACAGAGCCACATCGTAGACACTCTTAATCTGTCAACTGAATTCACTTCTAAAACAGAAATCGAATTTCTCTAGTTCGCAATGAAAAATGAATACAAATTATAACTAATTTGTTAACAAATGGGAATATAACGTATTTTATATTTAATGCAGGCAAAATTGTACAATTAAAAATAAACTATTACGCTCTAAGTATTGATGAACCAATGACGAGTTAACTCGTCTTAGAGGCCAATGTCCCAACTCTACCACGAAATCTGTCTAAAGAAAATCGAAAAAATCAAAAAGACGGAGAAATTCGCAAATTAGAACGACGACGCAGTACAAATTTTCCAAAGAAAACCGAACGAGACTTGTCGCTAATGACCTAAATGTCGCTACTATAAAAAAAAATCTAAAATCTAAAATGCACAGAAATTCGCAAATTAGAACAATTATCGTCACGACACTCAAATGAATATAGCGAAGGACGATCCAAGCGAACGGTACAAATTTTCCAAAGAAACCCAAACGAAACTTGTCTCTATTCATATCGCTACTACCAAAAAAAATCCCAAATACCCAGAAATACGCAAATTAAAACAGTCGCGACGACGGCGCTCCAATGAATATACCGAAGAACAATCCAAGCGAACGGTACAAATTTTTCAACACACTTCGCGCCGCGAGACACACTTTTACCAGCTGTTCGAAATTCGACGATAAACTTTTTTTTTCGGCGCGGCGATAGGCGATCGGTAGAGAGAGAACCTTTGACCACGATAGATTCGTAGACTGTGCGCGCGAGATCACCATGAATCATTGCACGTAGACGGCTACGGAATATTTTGCGTTTTTAGTCGCGGCACGATGAATATTCAGATAGCCAGCGGGTATCCAGAAAGTTTACCCTCTCGGCGAATTCGTATGGCCAAACTTTCCACGGCATCGATATTCTGTTGCGGTAAATGCAGCCGGCCTGCTTCGCTCTGCGACGCGACGGTTGCATTTGCATCCAGCAGGCATTTACAATTGCCGGGAACAGAAGCTCCCGCCGAAAATGTATTTGCGTGGCAAAACGCGACGGTTCGCGAGCCATTGTCGCACCGAAACCGTTCTCCGGGATCGATCCCGTTTTCACGACGCCTTCACGGCGAAACTGCTCTCTGGTAAGATACTACGGGGGATGATTTGCCGGGGTATTGTGCTTTGATTGATTAAGCTGACTGGTTACTATCGATATCCGTTGAAATACTCGGACGGTTGTATAGAGAGGAAGGAGATGTTTAAAAAGGGGTGAAGATAAATAGGAGACTACTGAACAGTTCTAGACGTCGACACAACTGGAAACGTGGCGCCACTGAACAGCAATCGACGCGTCGACCTGTCTTGTGCTTTTATTTCCTGGGTAATAATCTTGTAGGAAGGGTAACGATACTTTGTAGAGTGGTTTATCGAATGTGAAGAAAGATATTCGATATCGGACTCGTTATACGTGTCAAAATTAATTTTTCTACGTTAATATCAATTTTCATTGCATTTTTATCTCTCCACCTTCACTGTTGATCAATATTTCCGAGATAAGGGTAATTGAGTCTATTCTCAGACGTTTAATTTTTCTATTACCGTAGAACGAAGGAATTCGTTCATATACTGTCTTCGTCGAAACGTAGAAACCGATTCATCGAGGGAAAAAATATAATTAAAAAGAGCACAGTGGCATGGCAGAATGGTATTCGAGAGAAGGAAGATGATTACTATCCACGAGCGTGCACGAACGTAGAATAGAAATCGGTTCTGGAACTTTCCACGCCGCCATGCATTAATCATTTATCGGAATACGTAGAGGACAAACTTTTTCAATACCGCGCCCTCGTTTCAATGGCACAATAATATCATTCCATCTGTCCGGAGTTCTTAAGAGCGCCAGCTTCTCCTTTTGCTTCTCCTCCCTCTCTTTCTCGCCATTTTCCTCCTTTCTTCTCTTCCTCCTGCTCACGGATTTACGGGGTTTCGCTTGCCCGGTTATTACATACCCGGTGGCAAAGTTCACGAATCCAATAAACGGGCTGGATACACCTCGAAGAAGACAAATGCTCGCTTCGGATCCCTCGTCACGATCAACGCCGAAAGAACGGCTCCGCCTATAATGGTACGTTCCTGTCCTCGTTCAAACGAGGAATTTCCTTCTTACAGGCGTCAGTCAGCGTACCAGGCGTGGAAACAGAGACGTACTCGAGAAATACCGATCGAGAAGGATGCTGGATCGAAGGAACGATCGGTAAGAAAACCACGGGACCAAGATGGTGTACGAGTCGAGATGAAAGGAAAGATATCGAGAACACTATTTCCGGTGAGAGAAGGTCGCAATTGAACTTGCTAAAAATTTGCTCTACTTTTCTACTTTTGTTAGTACTGTAGAATGTGAGACAGGAGTGAGTTGAGAATAAAGAGTGCCTGAACCGAGTGATAGTTGGATCGAGTGAGGTGACTATAGACAATTGAACTTGCTAAAAATTTGCTCTACTTTTCTACTTTTGTTAGTACTGTAGGATGTGAGACAGGAGTGTTTGGGCCGAGCGATAGTCGGATCGAGTGAGTTGAGAATAAAGAGTGCCTGAACCGAGTGATAGTTGGATCGAGTGAGGTGACTATAGAGAGTGTTTGAGTCGAGTAATAGTTGGACACAGTGAGTTGAGTATAGAGAGTGTTTGGGCCGAGTGATAGTTGGATCGAGTGAGGTGACTATAGAGAGTGTTTGAGGCGAGTGAAAGTTGGACCCAGTGAGTTGAGAATAAAGAATGTTTGGACCGAGTGACAGTTGGACCCAGTGAGTTGAGAATAGAGTGTTTGAGGCGAGTGATAGTTGGATCGAGTGAGGTGACTATAGAGAGTGTTTGAGGCGAGTGAAAGTTGGGCCCAATGAGGTGAATATAAAGAGTGTTTGAGGCGAGTGAAAGTTGGACCGAGTGAGGTGACTATAGAGAGTGTTTGAGCATGAGGTGAATATAAAGAGTGTTTGAGGCGAGTGAAAGTTGGGCCCAGTGATTTGAGAATAAAGAATGTTTGGACCGAGTGACAGTTGGACCCAGTGAGTTGAGAATAGTGTTTGAGGCGAATGATAATTGGATCGAGTGATTTGAGAATAAAGAGTGTTTGAGGCGAGTGAAAGTTGGACCGAGTGAGGTGACTATAGAGAGTGTTTGAGCCGAGTGAAAGTTGGACCCAGTGATTTGAGAATAGAATGTTTGAGGCGAGTGATAGTTGGATCGGGTGATTTGAGAATAAAGAGTGTTTGAGGCGAGTGATAGTTGGATCGAGAGAGTTGAGAATAAAGAATCTCTGAGACGAGTGACAGTTGAATCAAGTGAGTAAAGAATTGAGGTTCTTCTGAATGATAATGATAAGAGCGATGTCTCGACCGAAAATCGGCACGTGGCAAGAGTGCACGAATGCGTGTACAAGTCTGTGATCGAGCGCAACCGTGTGTGAGTGAGTATGAAAGAGAATTGAAAGACGAAGAGTGTTGAGAAATAAAAACTATATTCCTACCACTTAAATAATATCCCTACACTATTTTCTCGATATCGAAAGCTGGATGCGAGAGTACAATGATGTTGTAACAGCGAGTTTCGTCACGGCATATCGATAACACGTCTCGTTGGATTTTCCGTTCGATCATGAATCCACCGTTTCTCTTTTATCACCGTGTTCCTGTCCTCCTCCCTCCGCCATCGTCCCGTTTTCGAACCTTTGAAAATTCTACCCCAGCTATTGCGGCCGAATCTGAACCGCAATTCGATTGTCGGTGACGTACAGAATTCCCACCGCAACTCGATTCTACCGGTACGAGTTTTCTGCGTTACATATTCCGCAGACGTTTAATCAATGCCCCCGTCCTGTGTAAACGCGTTAAAGGGAGAATGATCGTTGTTGCGCACAGGCGGCGGCAGCAGCAGGGATGAATGAGGACCGATCGGGTGGCTGCAATTCGAGGCTCGATTTTTTGCTCCGCGAATTTTCTGATAATTGAATGTGTTCCGTGGCTGATGGATTCTTTTCCGATGATTCTGGTGTTCCGGTGACAATAGCGCTCATTTGCCACTGGTTGATTCGTCATTTTCCGACTAATTTTTAGCAGATTCGTGAACGAATTTTCGTAGAGTGTCGTATCGTCGTACCCTCAAATATTTTCTTTCTTAGACTTAGTCTGCAGATAATCACCAACTTTCAATTCCCTTCTCAACTCTCCTACACAGTCGTAACCCAAAGTTCATCTTCCTCAAACCCTTGAACAGCCCTATTTTTCCATCCTCGAGTCACTCTCTGTATTGTCATCCTTACGTCACGTTTCACCAGTTTTAACAAAGTTTCTTAACGTCGATCCTTAATTTCTCCTTTGCTACCCTTAACTTCGAGAAATTCAGGCAAAACCGGGCATCACGGTACAAATACCACGAAGACAAAAATTGTACAATATCACGATCCTACTACGAAGTAACCTTAAATTCCATATAATACACACTACTGCAGCTCACTTCACCATACTCTTGTTGTAAGTTTCACTTTAACATAAGCTACACAGTGCACGTAGAAGGTGCGATGACCAGCACCTAGTGAACCACAACTTGGACACGATTGGTACAGCGTTAAGATACTTGGAGTGCCGGACGATCCAACAGGAACGAGGCGTGAACGACAGCCAGGATTCCACGGATGATGATCGGTGGGTTAATAGGACAGGCGAATGAGATATCAGGTCAGGTGGACCGTGGCGTAATCGAATGTGAGCGTAGGTACGATACGTACGTAGGAACCGGTATAACGTGATATCTCCGTGTCTAAATTAGGGTCCTGAAACGTAATCATTCATGCGTGTCAGTAACGCGGCGGCGAAACGAGATTCCGCTTGGTGCGTCGGGTCAAGTAATTTAATAATAATTATTCCCTGGCATGCACGCGGCCCCGTCCGGCACGGGCGCATCGTCGCTCGCGGCCACGCTCATAAATCACCATAGAACCACCCTGAAGGAAATCTCGCCGCACCGTGAATCGTGATTTAACAGTTCTAAACGACGAGACACCACCGCTACCACCGCCACGAACGAACTTTGCTCACCGATAACGTGCACATGGATGAACATGCACACAGGAGAGAACGATACGATTTTCCAGGGAAAGAAACTGGTCCCGAAGAAGGGCTAGACTCTATCTACAGTGTCGTCGAGGATGAGTCCTCTTCTTTTTTTTTTACGTGCAAACTTGTCCCGTCGTTTCTCCACGTGGAACTCGAAGGGAGCACGTAACCCGGATAACTTGCAAATTCCTTCCAACAGAAACTACCGCCGGTCCCTTCCACTTCACAGTTCCACGGTGTGTCTTATCTTTTTCGGCGATTGACTGCATCGTGACTGCCTGGCAAACCAAGCCCGCGCTATCTTTCTGCACGCGTTACGTGCTCTCCCCAGGTGAAAGGTGTTCGATAAAAGTAATCGTCTCTCCCGGGGTTCGATCGCTCGACGTTCGAGATTTTTCGACGACGTTGCGCTAGGAGAGTAACTGGCAAAACTTCCGGTCTTCCACCACCGACCCGATTGCATACGATCATCCTCGCCCTTTCTCTCACTTTCTTCCACGCGTACGAGAGATCGAGCAGAAGGATTCGTGTATACGTGGAAAAGCAAACCCGCAAAACGACGGACCTCGCCTCGTTACCCCTCTGTTTGCCTCGGTCCCCGTCGGTGATAACGAGATCGGGACATTGCAGCGCGCCTCGTCGACCCAGAAGACGTTTTCTGCGTGGCCGTTTCGAAAATCCACCGATCCTTCCTTCCTTCTCTCTTCCGCTTTCTGTATTGACGCGAAGATCACGCGACGTTTTGGCAATTTTCGAGCAGCGAACGAACCAACCGAAACGGAAATCACGAGGGGATTGGCGAGACGAGACTCTTGGGAGTTTGCGAGATCCGATATGTTTCAGTGATTTTCAATATCCATCTAGTGTCCTTTTTCTATTCTTTTCTTTTTTCTTTTGGTAGGTATATTTTTGATTTTTGTCTTGTTAGATGACATCGTGACAATTTCACATTCTTCAAGTCAGTTATTACTTTTGTATAATTTGTTGTGTATTTTTAGTGATTCACTCGTCGAATATTTGAAAATTAACTTATTGTAATATTATGGAATTAATGTTGTTCGCAGTGTCACTCAAGTTTCCGAAATATAGAACGTTCTTTCTGGTAATATCTCGACGATACGCAAACAGGGTAACTAGCTTCACTACAAACGTCGCGCATGTTCCATTTGTCATCTATCTGAGATTACTCCTGTCAGCTAATCAATTAATCAGTTCGAAGCTCTGGTTAATGTTTACAGATTACGAGGACAATATCAACAGAGCTGGTACATCGTTGGAGCAACGCTGAAGTTAGTTACAGTGTTAACAGTGTCTTAAAATTGCTACTTCTACGTGAGGGCTAGATCGAGCGAACTTTCGAAACGTAATCCGAAATTTCTTCGTTTCGTCTCATTTCTACTTGTAAAAAAATTTACATTTCGAGTAGGTACATAGCGTCGGGTTTTCGTAGAAAATCTTGCAGAAGGAAAACTTGGTAGAAAGTTGTATAGAAAGAAACAACACGATACGCTCTGAATGGCCGAAACCACCGTTGTGTGGGACTAGAGGCCACGGCAGACTACGGAAGCTTAAAAGCACGAATAGTCAGCAATGCGTACAACCGTCCACGGATTCCTGCATTGCGGCTTTTTAATCGCGGAGTTTCTACGCTTTGAAGTAGACAGTGTTAAGTAGAATTTACGAAAGTTTTAATATTCCTGAACAGAATTGCTAATTCTACTCTCACTGGAAAACATGGTTGCAAGAACGTTGCTCGCGAAGAGCGCAATACACCTAATTCAAGAGAAAATAAAGAAAAATTTAGAATTTCGTCCTTTTCTATTCTGTCGTATTTCACCCACTTTTGACTTTCTTTCAAAAAATGTTCCCTTACAAGGAAACTACAACACCTGGCGAAAAAATTAGGCTCACTCGCAATTTTCGACATCTTTCGTATTTTGAGAATATATGCAAGTCACAAACTAAACAGTCATTCCCATGGTCAGGTAATTCTCCCGATATGAATACAATTGAGAATGTCAGGAGTTTACTTAAAACACTTGTAATTAACACTTAATAAAACTTGAAACGCCACATTAGCTGATTTAAAGAGAAGAATTCTAGATATTTGGCAAAATCGTCGAAATATAAAGGACATGATAAAACAGTGCGCACAAAGTATGCCAAAAACGATACACGCTGTAATCAAAGCAAAGGGGAGAAACACAAATTATTAACATACACTACCGGCCAAAAGTTTGGAATCACTGAGCATTGCAATTTACACAAAAATTTCCAGAAAAAAGTCATTGACTTTGAGCATTTTTTATCATTCGAATCAATTGATATGAGATAAATTGATAAAAGTAGAACTGAGATAAACTTCAAATCTATAAAAAATTAGCAGCAGATTTAATATTGATGAAAAGTGGGAGGTGATTCCAAACTTTTGGCCGGTAGTGTATACTTGAGACGATCTGGTTTAACCGTTTCAGTGCCACGGGTTATTGCAGAAATCTGACCGAAAACTGCCAAGCGGTGCAATCGCGCTTCTTTCGTTTGACGTTGAAAAATGCCAAAAATTTCCTCGAAACTTTTGGCCGGTAGTGTACATGTGTACTTCGGTAGTTGATAAAAATTATTATTAAATTACGTTCAAGCGTTTAAATTTCACTAAAATTACAAAAGATGTTGAACATTGTGAGTGGCCCTAATGTTTTGAGCTGTGCAATTTCCTTCTTATCATCGAGAGCACAAGCTTCACCTGCATCAACAGAGTACGTCAACGCTCAGGTAACGTATCGAAGAAAAATAACCCGTTGGCAGTGTTTCATTCCCCCCGTAACCGCCGTAGGCAAGAATGAAACACGCGTAACGAACGATTTAACACGCCCTTCGCATTCAGCAAGGAGGGTAAGAGGCCGTAAAGTGCGATCGAGTATCCATCGCGTGAGAGGGGAAACCCGAGGATAATTCGTGGCGCGGTCTCGCCTAATGAAAACCGTCTCAGTGTCAAGAAACTGGATAAAGAGCTGGCACAAAAGAGCGTACGCTGGTAAAGCTTTGTACAGCTTTGGATTCACGGTGGGATGAAACTCGCCTGCCGAGACAATTTTTATTCCGGCCGACAAACGCGCGTAACCGACTCTTCCTTCTGTCTCTCCCTCGTCGACGTATGATGATACAAAGAAGAATCTCTCTCTTTATCTCTCAGAAAACGGTATAAATTCCTACTTGCGGCAAATGTGATTATACCGATCGTCATTGTGCGGGTACAAAGAGTGCCGCGCGCGCGGAGGACGCGAATTCGCGAAGAATGTGAAGCGCGCGCGCGCGACGAAACTCGGTGTAAAAAAAAAGAAGGCTAGAGGCCCATTTTCATTTTTCTTCCCACCTCTCTCACTCCGTCTTTCTCTCCTTTTTCTACTGGTATCTCTATTCTCTTCCTTCCTTTTGTCTTTCATCGGACGAATGTAAATATTAAAATGCAGGGATGCTCGGTTTAAGCCGAAAGCGAAAGAGAAAACGAGATTTCACGGGGCTTAATGGATCTTCGCTCTTCGCGGAAGCATTTGCATTCCTTGATGGTATTTCGCATCCCTACGCCGCGTTCGTACGTGGTTCTCCAACCGGTCCCGGTAAATCATGTTTATCTGAATCCTTTTCTCTATTTAACCTCCTGAATATGCTACATTAATTTGCTCCAATCTTTTCGAGACACCCTGTGTGTCTAACTTTCCTTTGAATATTACAAGGTAGCACAAATGTGGTTTTAAGCGTATTAGGTCATCCCTTAAATTCCTGCCTGAAGCGAGAAATATTTTAATAAAGATCTAATTCTTCTTTTAATAAAGAAGGGAATTGGGAAAAATTGTGAAAAGAGGCGCTTACATTTTTCTCTTTTTTATCAAATTCGAGGGTTCGTTAATAAAATTCGACAGAAATTCGAACTTATGTATATTGTTAACAGAGAAATATCCTCGAATGTAATTCGAAAACAGGATTAACCGTTGTTCGAACGCCACTGATCCTTCGACGTTACTCGCCACCCCATTATCTCTGATGACAAAATAAAAGATCATATCGGGAACCAATAGCCTCGAAGTTGCTGGCCGAACCGCTGTTCGATTGTATCTTCGCATTGATTCCTCTCGGAGAATCGGGATCAACTTCCCGTTCGTTTCTATTTACGAACGCGATAATCCAGCGAGCACTCGAAACCAGGAAACTTCTTGCAACTACAAGCGCTTCCTTCGTTATTTAACCCTATCGTCGCGACAAAGACACGAGCTAGAACGCACCTGTTTATTCTAGACCAAATAGCTCTAAGATTCGTGAAACATGATTTGTTCGAGTTGCATACGTTTATCTTCGGTGTTCTTCATGGGTACTTATAGTCTAGAAGTATCCTTCGATCGATATTTTAACTTCTCCATGCAAGAATCTCTTGACCAACTTCTTTCGGGAAAAGTTAAAGGTCAGCATACGAGTCTGTCGTTTTACGTAGGTACTATCGGTAGACGCAAAGAAATCAATGCACTTTCACAGAAAGCAACTGTAGAATCCATACGTTTCACATATATTTGTCATATACGTGTACACCATATTCAACTCATAACGAAGACAAAGTGGAAGCAATTCCCTAAGCTCTTGTGTCTCTGTTTAGACAACACTACATTAGATCACTATAGTCACTGAAATATGAAGTTCCTGACAAAGTGTGTATACAGTTTGCAATCAAGCTAAAGCAAACGTTCAAAATTCTATTACAATTTCTCTGTAATATTCACCTGTCTGATACGTCTAATAGCAATTTTACGAATAATACTTAACATGTACCCCAAAAGTTCCTCTTCGACTGAATTTACATATTTCACGTATCAAAGCTGTCACGACATCCTTAGGCGTTTTGAAAATTTGGTACATTTCGAGCCTTTTGGTGCACTTGCTTCTTAATTTAATACTGTAGGGATGACCGAGCGTGAGTGCGTTGTCTGTGTGAATGCGTGAGGGTCTATGGCGTGAGCGGTAAGGACCGGCGTGCCAGGTCGAGTGTTTGGGATAGCGCGAAAAATATTGAACGAATGTTTAGTTTTAGTAATCAGGCGAGGAGTGCGTGAGTGCGTGTGTGTTTTCTTCTAACGAAAAGTGTGCATGTATGCAAGATGACATTAGGGCGAATGCGAGGGAGCGAAAGGCAGAATGCATCCAGCGATTGATTGAGCGACATCCCTAGCGTAGCGATATAAACTATTAATAAATATAGCATAGTCAAAAGTCCGTTCGAGTTTACTATCCCTCCACACAAAAATCCCCTACAATACTTAATTTTATCATTTACGCACTTGCACTTTCGTTTAACCAATCGAATTTTAAAACGATACGGCCGAAATAAGAAATTTTGCGACCGTAGTTAAAAAATCAACCTGTTCCAACCTCCGTCATATTTCACCGAAAAATCTGCAGAAACTCAGCACTCCGGGCAACTCGAATCCAAACTATCCATCGGCTACGCACACCGGGAATAACACGAAGGAGCAAATCACACGGGTTACGATTGCTATTCGCATCGTGCTCGGAATAGTTCGTTATAAACTCCGAGCATCGGATCAATTCTATTAAATCGCTCGTTATCGGCGCACAGTTTCGGAGATATTTTCGTTCGGTGAGAAATCCAGGAATGCGGTCTCCGGAATGGAGGAGGTAATCGCGCAAGCACGCTCGCGCGTTACACGTAGGAAAGTTGATGGCCGGTTTAGCGAGGAACGTTCGAAAATCCCCGAGAAACTTCAGGCAAAACGATAGAGGCGGTAGGATTGCAAAAGCTACGGGTCAACCGGTTCGCGTACCGAACTTTCCGGATCGTCGGTACGTTTTCATTCGCTCGTCAGCCTCGGAATTCTGAAAAGCGAAATATATTCTAAGCGCCGTCAAAGTTCCCCCGGACAATAAAGAGATCAAGGGACGGGGAAAGTAACAATGAAAAGACACCGAATGAAACACGCGTGTGAGTGTGTGTCAATGTGAAGAGGCTGGAATTGTTCGGAATCTTTGACCCGTGCGTCGCTGTTGGCAAAGCGCGGCAAGGGAGTAATCGGCGCTCATTTTCTTGGTAAATAAACGAAAGGAGGAGTAATTATAAGCATATACTATTCCCTTTTCTGGCTAGCGTTCGTCTGGAGGTGCGCGTTTTCTGTTGCCATGTCGATAAATCCGTTCTTTGAAAAGTACCGGTATTCACGTGTAGCTGTAGTTCACAGGTGAATTGGTAACGCTTGTGTGTATCTTTGTTGAAAATTGCCTCTCCGACTTTTTGTTCAATTGAAAACTCGTTCTGTGCGGATTGAACTTGATCAGTATGCTGTAAATTTGTTCCATATGGAAGTTTCGCTTAAGAGAATGCAGGTGTACGATCGGTTTAATTGCATTTCAGCTGAAACAAAATAATCTTTGTATAGTCAAAATTCTACTCGAACCTAATTGCAAGCATCACCTATCAAACCCAGTCGTCAAACAGAACAGCCATAAAAAGTAGTCTCCCAATTCTGAACAAGAGAATCGAACACTATGCACCAGAAAACAGAAACTCTTGCCGTCCAATCCTGATAGCAACGCCACTTTCTATCCGGCAACAAAGTAGACACCCTGGGTAAGACGATCTCGCAGAAAGATTAGAAGCGAACGTTTCCGCGCAAACAGTTTGAAAACGACGCGCTATCCGGATCGTTAATATCCCGTAATCTGAAGACGAACGAACGTCACCGGGGGTAGCCTTCTCCCGTCTTAGAGCCTCGGGAATTATGGATGCGTTCCACTTCCGGCAACGCGCGAAACGCGGAAGCACGATGCCTCCTCTAGCTAAACGTCAAACCCCCGCACCCGCCCACCAAACTATCCTTTCAGGGATAGAATGTACGAGGTTGGCCGTCTCTCCGCGTCGAAGTTGGCAACAGCATCTGGAGCGTTAAGGCGAATGAGCGATGTGCCGGTGTCTTGCGGTATGATGGATCGCCCAATACCAGCCAATATGCAGTATTGCGCGCGGAGTGTGGCAAACTGGTATCCATGCATCAAATCGGCGCTAGGCGGAAAGCGAGTGGCCTAGCCGCGTTTACAGGATACGGTGTAACGCGCCGATGTGTCCAGCAGCTTCTCGTGGTCTGGTTCTTGTCACCCATCCCGAGGGCGGCGATACCGCCGCCGCAGCACGGACTATGGGACGACCATACGGCGCCCCAGCCCCACTATACCGGACACGCATCCGCAATTTTCCGTTCGCCGTTTGGAACCGGAGAATCGATATAGTACGGCTGGTACGTATACGTATGTATATAGAACGGTGAACCTCGCTCGAGAAATTGTCCGGTGCAGATGTCGCGTGCGGATCCCGCAAGAGACGCAGAGGGTCGTGGTGTAGCTGTACCCGGGGGCAATTGAGCGATTCTGCGGTGACGGAGTGTTATGGAAGCGGTGTAACAATGAACGGTGTTTTAGGAACGGTGTTGACTTTCTTTTTTTGAGGGTTCTTTATGATTGTTGTCGGTTGTGGGAGTTACCTGTTTCATTTGGGCAAATTTTTACATTAGTAGGTTGAATGACCGGTTGTGATGTGAAGATCATATTTTTGTGGAAGGAATACTGGTGATTGTCAGTTCGATGTAGGAAAGACGGTAGAAGATGGTAGAAAGTAGTCTTTTGAACGGTTGGGACCATTTAAAGGTAACAAACTAATTTAACAAAAAAGGACACTTTATCGGTGATCTTATAGAACAAGTGATGTAGTTTAGCATTCACTCGGACAAAATCTTATATACGTCTAAGAACAGAACGTTCACTTAGAAACACTCCTTATATGATCTCAGAAAGGGCAGTTTATAAAATAAATTTATTTGCACTCTGAACCCATTAATTTAACCAATGACATACAAACATCAAATATTGTCCCGATCCTCAAACCTTTCCCAAACAATCAAGTACGCAAAAGATTAAGCACACAGGTCAAGCAAACGCTGCTCTGTTCAGTGGCAAGCAACTTTCGTAAATAATCGATGTACACCACCGCGTGTGCCATACCCATTAACGTCTATTAAACCTGAACCTTCACACTGTTCTCAACCATCTAAGAATAAAAGTCCCCACGCAAACTTTTCCATCGTGTCAAATATATCATTAACCTCGTTCTGCAGAGAAAACACACGGCACAGCGCTATCTACCAGTTCCGTTTAATTAAAATTAAAGAGATCCTTGACGGATCCGTTGAATTAAGTAACGAACCTAGACCGTCTGAGACTATTGTTACCGTGTAATTAGATAAAGGATCGCGGGGAGGGGGCAGGTGAGACGCGTTACGTGCAGTTCATTTGAAATGCGCGAGATAACGGTCTGCTTCCGTTTATCGCGATCGCGAAACTCCTCGAAAGTGTCGTATAACAGAGAAAAAAAAAGGGAGAAAGAAAGAGGGGGGAGATCGGGTTTCACGCGATCACCCTTTACTCCGGAACGAGGGAGAAAAAGAAAAAAACGAAGGAAAGAAAAAAAGAAGAGAGAAGATCCGACGTGTAATTATGCCATTCGAGATAAGCCAACGGAACGGTCGCGCTTACACCGGTTTATTTTGAATTCGCAGCTTTAATTCTGGACCGCGAGCACTGTCTACTAATTGTTGCAACGGCGCACGGCGAATTCGTTTTAATAATACCGCTGCTGATTGCCATGCCGCCTCCGTCAAGCCACTTACGGAGATTTTAATCGAGCGCGTTTCCGATCTTACCGCTGCTTTTCGTTTTTTACAACTTCGCTCCGCAACATTGTTCCCGATAAAAAGAGAGGACACGGTGAAGTGTGAAAAGTCTCGTTTAGAAAGTAACGCCGAGTACCGTTACCGCGTTAACGGAGAAATTGTGTCGTAGGAAATAGGGTGAGAAATAGCGACGCGTAATCTACCATCTCTCTTCATCAAAAGCAAGAGCACTCGAACCTGATTCGACGCCCTAAAGAAGGCTCACGGATTCACGCTGCCTTTAATTATAATTAAGGGCTCTGGTGATGCGATGTACCTCTTCACTCATCAAGGTTAACGAGAGAGATGGACATCTTTAACGAACGAGTAATTAATCGCGCGTTCCACGGTGACACGGAAAAACTCGTCTCACAAATCATCTCAAACTTAACGATCAAAATTATTCTACACGATGTAATCAACTTTCTTTTGTACAGAAACTTGCCCAATGTAGTCGTAAATTAACATCGACAAGTATCTAATTTTTCAAAACCTTCGCGTATCGACTTACCGTAAAAATTGTGTTGAAATAATCCAACAACCGCCGTATTAAAAAGACACAAAAGGAGACAAGAGAATTTTAGACAGAAAACTCACCGAAAGGTTAAAGTCGTCAAGGGTCTGTAGCTCTTGTGACTGTTCATGTCGTGCATAGGCGTTCCCCAAAAGTCGTCCTTCAAAACACTGGTCCACGGTGTTTGAGCGAGCACGTCCTTGTTTCTCACCACCGCGGGTATGTCATCGTGCACGAAATCCGCACCTAACGCGTTCAGGTAGCAGCCAACGGCGACCAGAGCGACGGTCGCGTATATGCACCATCCGGGCGGTTCGTTTCCCTCCGCGTCGTTGCACCCGCCACGACCGATCTTCTTGCTGCTCTGGCAGCAGCAACCGTTGTTTCGTCGTCTCATGATTCACCTAACGCGGAACTACACTATCGCACGAAAGGGGCTAAACGTTCTGCCGCGATCGTCGGGAATAATCACTCTCATCGAGCCGTGGCTACCTCTCTCTCATACACCGCTATCTACCGCGCTGATAAATCCTCGTGGAACGACCAGGCCATTCACCGTCGCACGATTCGATCGCTGATCGCATCTCCAACACCTCGACGACCACAACCACGACATCGACCGCTCTTTTTTCCCCTTTTATCCGTGTAGACTGAATGGAGGAACGTGTGCAGGTTCGGATAACGTTGAGAATGTGCCCTCTTGTCACCCTCTCTTTCTTTACGCCGTGCTTCTTTGTAATTGAACGAACGAAAAAAAGGTTCTCCTTAAGAGAGACAGAGGGGGTGTAGAAAGCAACAGAGGCTCCCGGAGGTCTTATTTTTCTCGCGAGGTAAATCCAACGGGGGGGATCGGTGGCGCGCTCTCTGCTGTCTGCCGGTACTCGTTCGCGTTGCACTCTTCCATTTACTTGAACCAGGCTACTTTGAGCATTCGTTGGCCTCGCGGTGTGCTTGATAAATGACTGCGGAGGTTCATTATTTACCGAGCCAGCCGCGTCCAATGTGTCCGCTCTAAAGAGAAACGGGTTTCGCGCGAGCGGATTGCTCTTCCACAGATAGTAGTTCTCGCGTGGTGCTCGTTAGCCAGGGATTGTCCCCGCGGGAGGCTAACCAAGCCACGTTGTTCCTCCTCTTTTTTTACACCTACCCGGGGCTCTCTCTCTCTTTTCTCACGCGTAACGATGTAACAGCTCGTTACGGTCACGGGTTATCGGGTTGCCCGACGACGCGTCACCGACCTAACCTAAACGCGAAAACGATTCAACGGACGAAACGATCGAAACCGATCGGTGCAGAAGAAAACGTGTTCACGCGAGAACAAAAGGATTAGAAACGAGCTCGTGTGCACCGTGGATCTCGGTCATCGAAAAACCGCGCACCATCCGCGAAGAACGAACCTAAGTGTTCCGCGTTTGCGGTAATTCTAACGCGAACATCGACGTCCAAGATCCTTCTTCTTCTTCTTCTTCTACGCGATGTTACCCGTGTGCAACACCAACACTTCCTTCTACCACGAACACTGTGCACGTTCCTAAAAGGTACGTGTGTTCCGAGACCACGTCAGACCACTGTTCCAACAGCGACGAGGAAAAAAGACACCAGCCAGTCGTAACTGCATGTTCCACTTAACGCGTTTCCGGAAGATCCGCCGTTTTTTCCGCAGCTATTACCATCGCGTAACCACCGCGAGGAGATATCGACGCCCCGTGTCGACCATTCGGCGAATAAAGCGCCTCCTCCCTCCACCACCTCATTCCTCCTGTGCTTCTTTTTTAATTCCACGCGCATCCGTTCTCACGGCCAGCCGACGATCCTATTCCCCCGGTTTTTGCTGGGACAAGCGGATCTCGCGAAATTATGGAAAACAAGCAGCGACAGCGGTAACAGGCCGCTGTGTCGCACACACGGACAGAGACACTGCTGTATGACCCAGATACACGACGTCGTGGCCGGGGCTCTTCTATCACCGCGACTTTCCTATGCATATAGATCTATACAAGCGGTCGTATCTGCCCTGAGGCGCACACCTTCGAATTCCCCTTCTTCTTCTTCTTTTCCTTCCCTTCTTCCCTTTCGTTTTCACCCACCGACGCCTCTCGGTTCTTCCACCTTTCTCACGAATCTCTGCCTCCCCCTGGCAAACTTCGATACGGCGATAGGGTCTCTCCCTACTCAGAGCACAGATCCTCTCGTAATACCACTTCAGTTTTACGCTTCCTCTTTCTCAACCCCTTCGACTCTGTCTGAATGACAGTTGACGAGCGTTAGAGGCGTCTCTGGCTTTAGAGCTCCTCCCTTTCTCCACTCTTGCACCCGTCCATTTTCACGGTTCCAAGTAGATTCTGTTTACGCGCAGTTACAACAGGTTGACGTACCATTTACTACCCGATCGACACTGAAGGAAACCGAAGGATGCAACCGCGCTGCGTTGAATCAGGATCAACGAAATCGTACGATCCTTGGTTGCAGATTTTTATCTTGTCGAAGTAGGATCTAGATCGATATTTAACGTATACTAGTTTCACACGATGATACATCACGACGAGAATAATCGAACGAAACACCCACTACGCGGCATTATCGCGACGAACCTGTCATTAAAGTAATCGCGATCGCGAGGCCACACTTCGTTAACGAATTCGAGCGGGTCGTCGCGACGACGATAAGCGCAAGACTAAAGGACGACGGCATCCGCCCGGTTATATACCCGGCGCACTCTGACCCGCAAAGCCGCGCCCGCGCATCAGCCACCCCTGGGCTTTTCCCTCCTGCCCGCGACGCTGTCTCGCTCCGTTTTCTCCGCTGTCTTTCTGTTGCCCTTGTCGCGCTCGCCTGCGCGGACCTCGTGTTTGTTTACCTGCATCTTTTCCCCAAATCTCACTTTGAAATCGAGCGCGCTACCGAGCCCGTGCGGGCTGCCCGAGAACGCTCGCGGGCAATTTTGCCCATTCTTGTCAAACGTCGGAAATACTTTGATTGAAATTTGTGAAAAAGGGTTGTATGTCTAAAAAAATTGTTAGGATCGAAGAAACTTATTATCTCCAGTGTTTGTTGCAAGATGTGAAAATTGTTGTAGTGAGTATATCGTAGTGTCTTCTTTTTAAACGATAAAAGTAGAATAGCGTCTTTCGTAAGTGGTAAAAAAGTGAGTGGAAAAATACTTTTCCTCGAATTTCACGGTAGTATTGAACGTCTCTAACTACAGAACGAAAGGAGATCTTATTGAAACCAGAGACAAAGTTAGCCATTTAACGGGGGAAAAGAAGGGTCAGGGTACGTAATCGTTCTTCGTTATTGCCTTTCTAAATGCGTGTCGAGGATTACGTGGGATCGAACGCCAGGGTGAATCGGTGGCACTCGAATCAGCGAACGTAATGACGATACGAGCTCGTTATGAGAACGATGATGCGATAACGAGGTAGTCGTGGGGTGGCTTGGCAGAGTGTTACAATGGAGGCGCGCGTTTCATCGCCGCTATGCAACGTTCGTTTATACGACGTTCCTTGTCCATCGTTCCAAGCTCGTTCGTGGAAACTATTCGAACGTGTTTATAACTACGTTTAAACGGTGAAAGTCGAGTTACGATTACGACAAACGTACCGCGACCACCCCTCGTTATCGTGTTAGATTTCGCAGGAAAACGACGCTCATTTTCGTGAGCGTAAAAAGAAGTAGCACGAAGGAACGAGTGAATCGAATCGATATTGACCGGTTTTTCGACGACGTGTACACACCGCTTGACGCCGTGGAAAAATAAGCTTCGATCGATCATGGAATTTCGGGCTGTCGAATCGACAACGCTTTATCATCGGAACGATTTGCCGAACCAAACATCAGCGTCGATCCGTGACGATATTGCTCGCGTCGACGACCAATCTTTTAATCTTGCGTACACGCGTCGCGAGTGTAGCTAAATAACCGTGCGATTCACGGCGTGAAAAATCGACGGAATTAATACGCCGCTACAGATTCTCTTCTGTCGCGATGGAGATAATGATGATCCTTTTTGACGAACGGCGACGGGGATTTTTCAAAATTTCAATGGTTTCGAAAAGCGTTGCGGTATTATTTGTCAAAACCTGGAGTTTCTAGCACGTGAAAAAAAAATCACCTACTATACAAACTTTTAGAAAATTTTTATACCATTTTTCCTGACAAATTGTCACGAGCAATTTATCTAATTGCGAATACGTCGCATCGATTTATGGATACATTCGTTTCCCAAAATATAGACGTTTAAGCAAACAAACGTGAGTTTCGATAATGCAAAAGAGACCGCAGTGGAATTTGCAAAATGCATTCCCTAGGCTCGCCCATCTTACGCGGTTGGCTTAATAATACAGGAAAAAGTGGGACTCGTTAACGATTAAGAAGGAAACGTGAGCCGTAGGTACACCCTAAACGCTCACTTTTTCTAACCGTTCGAATAATGCAAGCGGAATAATACTCGTTACCGATTAATGAGCAGACAACACCGTCGAATGTGTTCACGTGCTCACTTTCACGACGCCGGGTATTTAATAATGCATCGGGCCGATGTTGGTGCAACGGTCCCAAAGGGGACGGAAGGTCCTCCAACGACCGTGAAAAGGTGTCGGTGTCTCGTATCACAAATGCAATTCCGGCGTGTCCCTTGGAAGCCAGACGCCTAGAAAAAGACACGATGGCAATTTCAGCAAGAACGCAGGTTGGCTGGTTGGCGTTGAGATCGTCGCGCCCTCTTAGATGCCCGCTCGACTATGGAACCGCAGTGCGGTTCAAACTTTTCACTCGCGCGGAACAAGAAGATCCGATTAGGAAGCAGATGGACAAGGAGAATTAGCATCGCAAATAGCCATCGTCATTTCGGTGCCACGATTACCCGGGACACTGTAAAGGGATTATTAATGGTAATCCAGATTTCCTGTTGCTCGGCGTCTTCTTTAAACCACTTCCGCTACCATTACCGCCGCGTATTATCCTTCGTATTTTTAATCAAACGAAATTTTACCTACGATTATGGAGCTAGCTCTGTGATACCGTTGGAGACTTGTGTCTTATTGGTAGAAATTAGCGTTGTTAAGGATTGAGGCTTAGACAAATTTTGAAAGTATCAATTCCGAGTTGACATCGAACTGGCTTGAACGAGACTAGAGTTTCTCATCTCTCTTAAACTACTATTTTAGGGCTCAGATTACGTGTACTTTGACGCCTGACCAATTTTACGACCTCGCTATATCGCTTCCACCGACTGTACTTTATCTGTCCAACTTCTCCATCGCTACTAAACATAATCGTAATCCATCTCGTTGAAGACTACTTACACACAACCCTTTCTTAACCCATGCACGGCGGTGCCTGGGTCCGTTCGGACCCGAGTAGGATGAAAGTCACATGTTTATGTCTAAGAAATTACGTCTGAAAATAAGAGCCTTGTGCCAAAGCGAATCCTAATAGCTATTACGGGTCCGAACGGACCCAGGCACCGACTCCCGTTTAGTCGGCGTAACCATCCTCCTTCCGAGGGTTAAAACACTCGAATTTCTCGTCTTTTCATCTTTCAATTAAAATTCACCGTAATCGTCGGATAGTAGCATCAACTCCGTCACGTTAAACGAACACGACAGACAATTTGTTAATCGAGACCGAAAACAACAGAGTATCCCACGGTCCTCGAAGATCAAAGTATGATCCCGTGGTCGAGCACGGGCGCGTTCAACGAACCAACGGCGAGGTTTCATCAAAACATCGTGCTGGAGGTGTACGCGGCGCGAGTTCTCCGGTGGCGGAGACAGCTTGGTCCGCCACAATGGGAACTTCGTGGACAATCAAAGGTGGAGAACATTCGGTTGGTTAGGAGGGAAGCGCGAGAGAGACCGTGTGTTTAATTAATGTAGTTGCGAGACAGACACAGTGTCTACGGAACGGGACCGGGTTATTCTTGCGCTGTGCGCGTATAGGTGGCCATCATGTGCACGTGCACGGAACGGGGGCCACAGCCACGGACAGCCGCCACGCGTATATGCATACAAGCTGTCGAATTCGCCGCAAAACTCGTGCATTTCGTACCGCAACCGGACTACCCAGGCGACTCAGGAAAGGCAGTGTCCGCAATTTCCGGTAATGTCGCGCGAAAACGCTTTGACGAGGTCCGACCGACATCGAACCTCGTGTCCGCGAGATCCGTCGAAAATTCACCGCTACCACCGACGATCCCTCTCTTTACTCTGCGGATCTCCTGCCTCCTTGGCAGTCACCGGAGGGGCGGAGTACTCGATGGCTTACGAGGGAAAGGCGTAGACGTTCGCGAAAGCTGCAATTCCCGGATAGAATTTCCACTGGGCCGATCCGATGTAATCGGAACCGTGGCGAACATGCAGCGTCCTTTTACATGCTCCCGCCACGTCGAATGGTATCCATTGTTGGACTGCTCGTACGGTCTGTTTGGCGGAGGGATTATTGAAATTGTCCGTGGTCCCTGTTAATTCTTCGGGTCACTGCGATGGGGTCAGCTGGGAATATTCTCTGTGCGTTTTGGGTCGAGTATACGACTTCTGGTGTGAATACGTACGTGTGGCTGGTGCGTTTTGAGGTTAGGTAGTTTAATTTCGCGATTTCAAGAGTGTTTTTAACGTAGGAGGGATTACCTCAAAGGTATTTCGCTATATCTTTGCCATTTATTTTTTCTCTAAGTTAAGAGGAGACTGGAAAGAATGTGACCGATTTTAGAATGGTTCCAGGAATTTTAAGAGGTGTAACTTTCGTGTACTTTTTTTTCTGGGAAAAATTTAACCGATTTTAGAGTAGTTCTAGAAATTTTAAGAGGTGCAACTTTCTCCACACAATTTACATAAAATGAAACACACTATCCTTTCAGATATTTAATCCAGGACTGAAGTAAACAACCGCGAAAATGATATATACAGTGTGTCCGGTAAAGTACTCAGGAAAAAGTATGATTAAAAGCCAAAGGAGAAAATTGGTTAGACACGACAATGAACTTTATACCTGCAGCATACAGGTACTCAATCTTCGACCGCGCCGATCAACAACGCGCTCTCGATGGATTGGATTACACGCGAAAGGCGTAGACGTAAGTTTGATGGCGGAAAGTTTCACGAGGAAAGCACGATCCGCTAACATCGGTGAAAGACTCGTTCCTGCGTCAGCAGTAATCGTCAGCAGCAAACTTTCAAGCTTAACAACAAGATGGATATTAATTAAAAAGAATCGCGTTACTTCGAAACTTCAATTTTAATCTTAATTACGAAAACTATCACTCGCTCCTTATCAAATCAACGTATTTACAAACTTCATTCTTACTACTACCATAACTTATTCTCCTCATTAGCAATTCCACTAAATTCTACTGAATCTAACAAAAAAATAAATAAATAAATTTAACGCTTATCCTAGAATAAACCTGTATTGAAAATGATGATTGAACTAAAAGTTTTCTTTTATACATCGAATTTTCTTCTATTAACACGGCTCGGAAAGAACGTCCTTTCTGAACGAATAGCTCTTAGGAACTGTTTCTGGACTCCGAAAAATGAGAAAACTGGGGTCCACTTATACCAACGAACTGTTTATGCTATTCTATCGCAGTGTAGAGTGTCTTGACTCCAAGACGAACTCCAGACACATCTGGTGGTCCTTCTAGTTTAGAAAAAACGTCGAGAAATTTTTGTTCTAAGGCGAATAATAAAAAGTGTCCTCAGAAATAATCCAAGAACCAGAAGTAAAATCGGAAAAACATCTCCACCGGTGTTATATAAAACCAGGGAATAAAGTATCGCGAGTAGCGTATTACGCGCGTGTGGCAAGGATATCGCGGCGATGTAATAGTCCGATACAATCAAGCAGGGGATCCATTCTGACCGTTCCGAGGCTTTGCTCGGCCGTGGCAGAGCTTGCGAAGTGGCTTAAACGAGGGCTAGACGGCTAGTTGACGCAGGTGATTCGAAGTTGGTGAGAGCTGGCCAAACATTGATACCCGGAATTCGACCTAATAAATTCGCGCGTTTCTTGTGATTGACTTGCCGTTACGGCCACCGCCGGGCGCAATCTCTGATCAGCAGCTTAGCACCCGAGAAGATTTGCCAATGAGAGAGCGACAAGAGGGGCGGAGGAGGTAGAAGCAGGGGAGATCGTTTCTCGGGAAGTTTCTGGACGGGGGACAAAGGTACGCCGGATAAGCCGGATTAAGAATAGCCTTACGCGAATTCATCGAATTATCTCTCCCTCCCTCTCCACCTTCTCTCTCGCTCTTTCTCTCTTTGTCTCTTCCTTCGGGAGAATAATTGCACTCGGAAATGTTCCCTGTCTCGAACACACCGCCATTCGTAGAAAGGGAATCGCGCTACGTTGCGAGCTTCCCGACCGTCGAATTATTCAATCGAGAGGACTCGTCGAGTTCGACGAATCGTTTTCACGAGGGTGAATAACGAATTGGTGATGTGCTCTTGTTGGACTTGTTTCTGGCCGGTGATGGGTTTGTTAAGTACAGACGGTGAAGAGATGTTTGATCTTTCTGTGCACGGTATTACTTTGAGTATTTTAATAGCGCTTCTTCATTTGACGTATTCAAATCTGGAAAGAGCTTGAGAATGGAGATAAATGTCACGTTGAGTTAGTGTTCTTTATTGTACAAAGAGCTGTCCTTTAACCATTTAACGCGCGTGTTTGTGTTTTACACGTGCACAACTAATTCTCCAAAAAGTGTAAATTTTTTAAACTACTTTCTTTCACCTTCTTTTGTATTCTACGGTAAAAATATAAGTTACAGTATTATAAATAAATGGGAAACTCATTTCTACACTCCTAGGACGTAAATAAGAAAAAATGAAATTGATCCTTTTTGGCACATCGAGTTGAGAAAAATGTGAGCGTTAAGAGGTTAATAAATGAGAATTGTTTGCGCTTCAAATGAAGAAGTATCAGCACTCGACAATATTTCTACACCGTTTTACACATAATTACCGAGCAAACTCTGTGATCTATAGCATAACTGTTTTTCTGTTCTTCTTCACAAGAAGATTATAACGTAAAATTCACCCACATTGACAACTTCCTTTCAAAAGAACCGATAAAAAAGCTAACATTTTACCCAAAAAACGAAGAAGTCGTTCACCTTTCTGTAATCACAAAACCTCATCGAATACCTTGTAATACATTGTTTCGAACCACTTGAACGTATATACACTTCCGTCAAACGTCACGGACGATGGAACAAAATACAAACGTAACACGGCCAAACATTCGTAAGTGGCCGAACGACGGTTTACAACGGCTCGTTCGTTTTCAATGCGAAGATTTTACGGCGTACGATCAAGGGGAGGATGGGACGGTTCACAAACGATCGAGTGGAATGGCGCGCACGGCCCGCAAAAACCCTTTACGAGCGCGGTCGACCAGATCGAAACGCGGTTTTCCCGCGTTTTACATTACACGCGCACCGCGTATAATATTTTTGCGAACGACGCGGACGCTTCAAGTATCGCGTCGATAAATCAACCGTGGGAAAATGAGAACGGAACGAGGAGAGATGCGACAACGCGATTCCACGCAAATCCCGTCGGTCCACTTCTGCTGTCTCCTTGTCGGCTCGTTTTCCGCCGATTATTTACGACTCGCAATTTAGGTCGAATACCGGACCGCCCGTCGGAATTCACGCTCGTTTATCATACGAGGAAATTATTCCTAATTTAATGGGACAGGCCTGGTCACGCTGGGAAACCCGTCCAATCTCTTTCCACCGTTCAAACGACGAGCGGTTACGATTGCGGAAAGCCATCCAGTTGAATGAACTTTGCGGAGTAGATTAAGACGAAGGTGAAGGTTAAAGGTAACTACGTGGACACTACGATGGTTCTGTTCTGCTTGTTTTAGTAATTGCTTGAATATTTTATTCGACGGTTGTGTGCTGGTTTCGTTTTTATTCTATGTACCGAAGGGAAATTTCATCGTACCGAGTGTTTCCTTTAATTGGAGAATCTAAAATATCTTCGTTCTTCTCTATGACAGAGAAGAGGAAATTATTTTGCTGTTAACCTTTTAACCTGTGATTTCTTTCTGATTATGCATCTAAGCGTTAGCTATTTACTGTTTCAATACTGTATTAAGGAACGAAAGCTACTCTGTTATAGATTAATTACATTTAGCAATCCCCAGTTTTACGAATTCAAACGAAAGTTAGGATTGCAATGAATTTTTCTTACTAATACATTTTTGTCACATTAGGACCAAAATCTCTGCCACGAGTCTTACTGGTTGTTATAGGTTAAAGGGTTAAGTAATAATTTTTCCTAAGGTCATCGCCATTTTTTTAAATAGGGCGACATAGTTTTATTGTAATATTGTTAAAGTTGACAGAAAACGAATTCAACCGCGTGCGTCGTGTTCACCTTCAAATAATCTTGAACAAGTAAGTTCAAAATCGATGGCGGTATAGGGGAGAGTCGTGCAGTACCGGCCACTCTAAGATTTTGTACTATAACTTGGGCTAATGTTGGTAGAAATGAAATTTCAAAAAAGTAACTTGTAGTACAAAGGGTGCTTAATCAAAGGGGACAAATGGTTTTTCTTAAATTTTCTCGTAAAGGTAAATAATATTGGATTATGGGAGTTATTGGTTGTTAAATAATTAATAATCCGTATTTTAAACTATAAACTTTTATTGGACACAAGGAAGGTTCGCTTTTCTACTTGATGGTAAGAGCACTGTCTACGGACTGAGAATGATCCTACGCAACGCCCTAATATTGTCTACGACCCCGCTTGGGATCGAAGGGCCTTTTGTCACGTAACATAAACATTTAGATCTTTACTAAACAGAGGTGGTAAAGCTAAACGGATTTCTTCGAACGTATACAGAAGAAATATATACTTCCTAGTAAGGCTTTAGGTTTCATTTTTGTTATATCTAACTGACTGATAAATCTAACAAATAATTGGTAGAAATAAAAAAGTTGTAATTTGGAGCGAACGAAAAATTGTCGTACAGTACCGGCCAACTACTTAGTTGATAGATTTGAAGGTCTAAGTAATAAATAATGTTGGTAAAAATCATTTAAAAATAGAATAGAACTTAATTTTTGTTATATCTAACTGACTGATAAATCTAACAAATAATTGGTAGAAATAAAAAAGTTGTAATTTGCAGCGAACGAAAAATTGTCGTACAGTACCGGCCAACTACTTAGTTGATAGATTTGAAAGTTTAAGTAATAAATAATGTTGGTAAAAATCATTTAAAAATAGAATAGAACTTTTATTTAGGCATCGACATTTTCTTGATCCGTACACTCCACGTGAGCCCAACTGTTCGACCGTACCGAGGACTCGAACAATGGAGCCCTACCATATTCACCAATAGTATATTTTCCGTAAAATTGCTTTCTCTCCTCGCCATCAGCAAATTGTTTTATTACCTTCGAAAGTCGAATACCCTACATCTGGACACCACATGCACCACACTCATAAAGCACCTTCCGACCTCAGGATTTTCCCATCCCCTAATATAACTATTTTAGCAACAATTTCCCCACTTCGACTCCACCAGACAAACTACGTTGCTCAGGGCTGTAGTATTTATTTGTTTATCCATCGATAGTGCAGTCAACTAACAGTATAAGCGAGATCTAGGTTTGGCAGGTACTGCACGACTCTCCCGTTACAATGCCACAGAGGTCTGTAAAGTATCAAAGTTTGACATTACAAGGTGATGTGAAGGTCAACACGACGTGCCGTCAACTTTAACAATACGATAACGAGAATATACATATCTTCCGTTTTAAAAAAATGATGACCGAAAAAGTTACATTTTTTTCAAAGAACAGAATAATTTCCCTCTCCAACTTTTGGGTACTCCAGTTAGAAGAGACACCCTGTATATTTTAAATTACGTCGCCAGAATCAATCGCCCCGAATATCAAGCAAATTACCATTATAAATCTTTTTGCCACTGCAACCATCATTTGCGCAATGTCTGGGTAACAAAACCACGGTCACGATTGTCCCGAAATCGCGAAGCGTTACTTACAGAAGAAACGGGCGAATATACAAATGCGCGGGCTAATCACCCCCTTTAAATTTCCCCCGTCGAAATGTATTCCTCGCCGTGGAAGAGGAGAGACTGTGATTCATGCATACACGCAGAGATACACAGGAAGGAAGGAATTTGTCGCAGATGCGCGGCAAAGGTCCCTCGAAGAACTGGTACCGCGTACAGTTACTCATCCCTAATCGCGCAAAACGCGAGTAAACGAGCGAGAAGATCTCGTTACGTTCGTCCCCTATCCAGGTCCCGCGGCGAGATTCATCGCGCGGAGCTTTTGTTTCGACGTAGCGCGAATCGAATAAGTAAATGTCGAAATAATAGAGCCGCTCGCGCGCTCCCGCGATTATGCAAACGAGGCCGAGCGCGCGGTGTTTAACAGACTCGTTTTAAAGCTGAACTACGCGTGATTTGCGGAGAATGCTGTAACTTCTTCTGAACACTTTCACGAAGTGAAATTTTGCAAAATTCCGCTGAAACTTTCTGTCGAATCTCTTTAACCCTTCGCACTCGAAGATCGTTTTTCTAACGCCGAGCGGCAAATCTTGCTACCTGCTTGTGCTAAAAAATTGATAAAATTTTTTTAAATTAACAGAAATAATCGTCCAGGTATGGACAAAGATCTTGTAAGATTTCGTTAGAAGTTGGATCTTTCAGACTATCTCTTCAGGATAATTCAGATCATTTATTGGGAGGCTTACGGAAAAGTTTTTCTGTGAAATATCAGCTTTAAGAGAATTTCTGTTAATTATTTACCAAATGGTAAACAACATAGTCGCGCCTGAGTCGCCACTCGAGTGCAAAGGGTTAAACGTTGCCACGGTATAAATTCGATTTGCTAAATTGAATTAAGTCGAAAATGCCTAACTTCCATTCCTTATGTACCTTACATAGCTAGCCCCCGGGAACTTTGTAACAATCAACATTCCCGTAGACACTACACCAAACACGTATTCACGCTGCGTTACGCTAATCGCTCTGGCAAGAAAAAGCAGGCAGACATAGGAACAAACAACTTGTAGAAGACTGCGTAGTAGAAACTCTGGCAATCCCATTTTCTGGCGTTGTCGCGAAACGATATCGTTCAGCGCGTATACGCGCGACTCGAAAGTGTTCCGGGTCGATAGAAATTTGATTCTCTTCGAACAGAATTTCCAGTCTATTACCGTTCGCTCGCTACTCTATAAAATTTTCACTGCGACAAATTCCATCGATTTCGAATAAACAAATGCTCTTCGATCCTCTCTCTTCTTCTTTCTCTCTCTTTGGTGCGCTACTAGTCCCGGGGAAAGCATTTTTATCGATGCGCTGTTGGGGCAGGAATGAAAGTCTCGCGGCGGATGTAGCACTAACATAACGTATATTTATCGCGTCAGAGTGTTTCTTCGAAATATTCAGTGTTCCATTTCCCGGGCCGGATACTGCTGGCTAGTTTTGCGTCGACTTTATATCGGCCGAATAAAAAGTTAACTATGATGCACCTGTAAAGCCAGTACGATTCGTCTCTCCCTATCTCTCCCTCTCTATTTCTCTCTCCCTTTCTCTGCACACCTCGCCGTCACATCCGATCGGTAGTTAATACTTCAAATAAACGTGCCTGTGCACACCAGTCCAGTGGATTCGCGTATTTCATCCAGTATCGTTCCTCTAACAAGTGTACCGACTCACGTTTTCACCAGAGAGACTATAGTATTCGCGCGTGGATCCTCGCTGATACTTTTCCAATTTTTCTCGATCTTGCGTTCCTCACTTGTCCAGGAACGATTGATCTTTTCGTACGCGTAGTATCGGATTACCGTGTTATTTCATGATTTTCATGAAAATCAGCATAAAGGTTCCTGTACGTGGTTGATAGGGCACGCGCAGCTTTCTGCTTCGAACAATACACCCTTCTCTTTTACGCTTCTCCCTATTTTTCTCCCCCCCCCCCCCCTCATTCCTCCTCCAGATGATAGATTAATACGCGATTAAGTTGCCGTGCTCCGATCGCAAATGGTACACACTCGCAGCAACTTGCCAGAACTTTGTTGCGATCTGACGACCAACGACGTGGCGCGGCTTTAATGTCGGTCATTTGGAGAATCGATATGGTGGCTCGTTTAATGAAACGCTTGCTTCTCTTTTTCCTTTTCACCGCGACACGATGAAAAAGTATAAAGTACGGGCTGACTTGAAATGTGATCGAAAATAGAGCCCGGACGATATCTCTGAATATTTGCCGTTCACGAAAGACAAATAATTATTTCATCTTGTACTTAGCTTTACTGATTAAAATCATTCGTCACTATCACAGCTTCCGAACGATCGCCTAGAGAAACATTTATCTTACATACACAAGCGTTTCACCGGTGGAAAAGAAAATTTCGGGCGACGACGACGATTCGAAATGTCTTTTACGCGAATTTGCGGTTAGAGGGAACGAACACGCGCGATCCTCGATTCCAGGGCAATCGAAGAGCACGCTGGGATCTTTTCAGCATATCGAATGGAGAGCGGCACGGCAAAAGGTGAAGGTAAGTGTGTTTACGTGTCGAAACATTCCGGTGGCATGCACAGAACTTCTTGAAAGCTTCTTGCCGCCGTCCAATTCGGGATTAAACTTATATCGTACATATCCACTGGCCACGTCGCGACGTATCCGGAACTTAACGCGAGTTCGCAATCCAGACTTCCGGGCTTTGCGGCTCTTTCGGGAGGCGACCCGATGGCCAACTTGACCCAACTTTCCTCTACAACAGGAGAACGCCGCTTAAGTTTCGATCCACTAGCATCATAAACGTTTCGATAAACGTGCCACGCGATCACAACATCTTATCTTCTCAATCTCACGGCAAATATGCTCCTTATCTATATTACCCGTGCCGCTCGCGATCCAGAGTTTCGCTTTGTGAGGATTTATTCCTAAGCTCTATAGATATATCGTCTTAACGATCATTCAAAAATCGTCGACAGTCTTTTGCACGTCAATATCAGTGAGCTTCGATAGTGAAAGAAATATTGGTGACCATGGAATGATCTAGATCTTTTGCTTAATGGTCATTGCAAAGTCGTCGACAGTCTTCTGCAGATTAATACCAGTGAGCTTTAACAGTCGATAAAATATCGATGACCATTGAACGATTTCCAAGATTAACCTTTGGAGAAATTTTGTTTATTATCGTGAGATGCAAATTTTCTAATTTTCTTTGATATCATATTCATTATCTCGAGTGTGAAATTCGTAATTATCGAGAGTAATAATATTGCCTCGCTACCAGTTAACTCCGATTGTTTTCCTAAATGTAGCGAACAATTCTCTCTTCATACACACTTATTTTTCTAAGCACTTACGCGAAGAGCTCTCAGTCTGCTACACCCCAGCTCCATCCTCTGCGCGAATTTCAAACAAAATCAAATCTCCGACTTTCCCAGGCAGTGGCGCCTCGAGCCGCGAGTTTCTTCTGCGATTTGCATATTCCTCGCGTATGAATTCGCGGCTGAACCTACGCGAAACCTCTTCTGACGAAACGTTGCAACGACACCGTCGTCGATTCCCCTGTGTATTTGCCCGAAGAAAAAGAAAGAAATTCCTTACTTCGACTTCAGTGAAACTATCGAAAATATTTCCTGCAGAATTCTAATTCAGATCCGTCGAAAATTTCACCGATGCAACGTTAAACGTTAATTCCAACGAACCGAGAAACCGAACCGTACTCGCCGCCGAAGGGAAGAAACTTTCTACGACACGGACTTGTCGTAAGTTCTGTTCCGGATCGTCGGAAGAACAAGCGTCGACGACGATCGAAGGGGGTTAAAAGTCGCGGTAACGAGCACAGCTTCATCGCTCGAGCCAATCCAGCTCGAACGAATTCTCTTGGATCATCGACGACCGACCGGCATAGTAATACAATTGTCCCTCGTCAGAATCCGCGTAATTCGAAGCGTGGCGAGGAATTCGTCGTCTTCTCGCGACTTCCCTTTTGTGCGAAAGGGCAACGGAGTACGCGGCCGCCTAGCGAGCCGGAATTTAAGGTATAAAACTTTCGCAATTACCGAATGTTCGGTATCCTTGAAAAGTTGGGCAAAAGTACCTTCAGCGATGGTGAACGCCTTCTATATACCTACACCATTGCCACTTTCTCTTCTACTTTCCTCCTCTTTCTCTACAGCTTACCGTCTTCTTCCCTTTCGACTTGATCCTTCTTTGGTCGTTCCTTCGCCCCTTTTGTTCCTTCCACGGTTCCACGGACCGTTTCGATTCACGTGCCGCTGAATCGTAGAGAGAAAAGTGTCGGAATGCGCAATAAAGCGACGCGAAATTGCCGACGCATACAATAGCAACCGTGGCACAAAGGTTTTTCTATAAATCCTCGCAGTGACGCGACGCGACGCGTTCATTCGATTATCTTCTACTGGGCCCTTTTCGTTTGCATCGCTATTCCCTTTATCACGGAGAAGATCGTTCAGAGTCGACGTGGCTTCGATTGCCGAAGATGTTCTCCTTCGATCTACTTTTTGGTGTTTAATTTGAATGAGATTGAATTTTGGCAAAGGGACGCTATAAAACGCTAATCAATAGAAACCTTTCTTAATACAATTTAACATCTTCCGTCGATCTATGACGAATAATTAACTAAAATACAATTTTCTTAAAATTGATGAAATAACATGGTACAACGCTACGTACAGAAATAAAATTGCCTCGAGGTCTCTACAGTTAATATTTCAATAAACTCGAATTAAATTCTTCGTTACATTTTCCCCTTTCTATTAAACAAACGTGAGAATTTTTAAGAATTCTAGAAATAATGAAATTTGCACTCTTAAACTAGCCACGTAGGGGGAGTTCCCCTAACACCGGACACTTAACGTTTTTCTTAAATAAATCTCTGTACCTGTGCACACGCGACTGAAACGCGTAGAAAACTTATTTTTATTCCTTTTGTCTCCTCTAGGAGATACGCAGAATAACGGCTCCGTAGCGTTTCAATTATTGCAGATATAACTAACGTAGGAACCGACGGAAAAGTATTGAGGGACCCAACGGGAATCGAACCCGGGACCTGCTTTACGCGCTACGCCAACCACTCCCTCTGTATTCTCCCTTAGAAGTTTCCTATTTGAGTATGGAGGCCCCGATACTACACTCGGCCATCCTGAACTGACATTCGCCCTCGAATGTCCTCAGTGCAACACTTTCGGGCACACTACCCCACACAGTGGCACACAGCCGAAACAACGCATTTTTGGGAGACGTGCAACCCTCGAGATGTTTTCATCTCACAGCGCCTGGGCTTCGTGCAGCCGTAGATGCCTCCATCCCGGACGAGCCCCCATATGTAGGAACCGACGACGGAAAAATATTGAGGGACCCAAAACGAGAATCGAACCCGAGACCAAGCCGAGGCTTTGCGCGCTAGGCCAACCACTCCCTCTCCATTCTCCCTTGGAGGTTTCCTATTTGGGTATGGAGGCCCCGATACTACACTCGGCCATCCTGAACTGACATTCG
>NW_017100174.1:3369960-3389616 GCF_001263275.1 Habropoda laboriosa
GGGATCCAACGGGAATCGAACCCGGGACCTACGGCTTACCAAGCCGAGGCTTGCGCGCTACGCCAACCACTCCCTCTCTATTCTCCCTTCGAGGTTTCCTATTTGGGTATGGACGCCCCGATACTACACTAATATCCAATATTAGGTACCATCCGGTGTTAAGGGACCTCCCCGTATATATTATTACAACATAAAGAGTGAACGGTTTTCTACCGACGTTTTTACAACAATGCGCTCATCGGAATAAAGCGGCTTAAACATGACTTTGAATAGCAGGTCTGAACAAAAAACGAAACAAATAAAAAAAAAAAACAAGGAACAAAAGTAACAGAGAGAAAGAGAGAGAGAGAGAGGAAAGGATCGAGGCATCGAGATTATGCATTAACGAAATTAAAAAATTTACATTCGGTCTTATTTGTGCAGCTGCATGTGGTAAAAAATAATGCGGACCGACTCCATTTGCATGGAAATATCGTGGCAGCTGCTAAACGAACTGATTGCCGCGAAATTAATGCATTCAATTGTAAACAGCTATGAAATTGCAAATCTTTTTTAATTATGTTGAAAGCCACTCGCGACGCTCGAACCTGCCGTGGAAATAACGGGGCGGAAGGTAAAATCTGTAGACGAAGGGTGAAAGGATCTTTCGCTGCAAAGGCGGATGCTTCAGTCGCGGGTAGGTTGAGGCAGCCATGCTTGAAAATTCCGTTTGAAAATTTCCATTAAAAAATAATTACGCATATAAATACGGGAGGGGGGAGAAAAAAGTTGAATTACTTAATCTCCTATGTTTATGCATTTCCATTTACCGAACGTGGTATACAGAGCCGAATCGTCGTCGTTGTATCGCCACATCTCTACACACAAAACATTTGCCAAAAGCAATAACCCAACTGTTGCTTGCGTGAGGCGCAGTCTTTAAGAGTGATACTAAAACGCTACTTCTACTTCACACGCTGAATTAACCTACCGCGAGTTGTTGAAAATCGACTGTTAGTTCAAACACTGTGTATGCAGGTTAGATGTTTATCGATGGATCTGTTTGATTTGCTTAGATGATGCGTGAAAATGTTTTACGAAAAGCTGGAAGTAGGTTCTTATTGGCTACGTATTGAAGTGGAGATGAAAATGAATAAAAGTCGAGAAGGTGGTGTGTCGTGTATAGGTTAGGATGGTAAAAATTTTAAATCTACTTTTTATATCACACCGATGACTGATCGATACACTGTCGACACACTGTCGACGATAGCACAGAGAATGTCATTAGTAAAAATTAGACATTGAGTTTTCGTGGTATATTGGTAACCGATCGATACACTGTCGACACACTGACGACGATGGCACACAGTATGAGTTAGAATTATGTCAGCCTAACCTAATTTTTCTAAAATATCCGGACACTGAAACCTCGTAACACCCTTTTCCAATAATTTTTCAAAATGAAAAAAGAGCTGTAACTTTACGAAATTTATGTGGCAGTTGCACGCGTTAACACTAACTTACCCTAACCTAACTTTTCTCAAATCTCCAGACACTGAAACCTCATAATACCATTTCCCAATAATCTTCTGAATTAAAAAAACAACTGTAAATTTACGAAATTTATATTCTCCAAAGCTTCGATAGTACCAGCGAACGCGTTAAAATTACCTCAACCTAACCTAACATTTCCCAAATTTCCAGACGCAGAAACCTCGCAACACCATTTCCCAATAATCTTCGAAAATGAAAAAATAAACTACATCGTTATTTCCCCGAACTCTGTATCGATTACAAGGAAAAAGCAACTAAAAATCAGAGAATTAATTCCGGTTATTCGGAAGCGGGTTGCAGATGGCGCTAGTAGTAGGCAAGAGAACCGGAGTATTGCGCGCGATCCAGGAAACAATACACCGTATCAGAGAACACTATCATATTCCGGTATTGTTTCGCCAGCGAGGCGAATTCTCGTTTTATCACGTTCACCGGTAATACGCGAATAATGCGCTCGGGGTAATGTACTTTGATTTAATGCGGCGCATTGTGCGTATGTTTGCCGTCGACATTTGTCTCATTGATTCGTTCTGAGCCACCTCTCGGAATAGGTGGGCGCGGCAATGACGAAGAGAAGAGGGGAAGAACAACGCGTCTCCTGTCGGTGGACAATTAGTTTGAGCGCGAAATCGTTCGAAGCGGACCACAGTTACAAAATCGCTGCTAATTTCGCGACCGCTCGAATATCCCGCCGGCTTATTACGCCCGGTCATTGTCCCGTAATTGTTTTCGTGATCGTTCCGCCTCTAATCGGATGCAACTATCTCTCGTGGCGTGTATCGTTATCGCTCGGCAAACTTATGGGCCATTTTCTCTCTCTCTCTCTCTCTCTCTACTTTGTCGTTCTCTATGAAAAAGCTTTGTTTCCAGTTATAATTTATCGTAGATGGAAAAACGTCCTTGGAGGGAATTAATCAAACACCTATCTACAGGTAGAATCCTTGTAACTCCGAGGTGTTTGTTCAACGCGTGTTAGCGGTGTTTGTTTTATGTCGCCAATCAGGTGGTTATGTTCGTGAATGAATTTTACATGAAACCTTGGACGCTCGAGTATTACTATCGAGGAATTGAGTTCGAACGAATTGAATTCAGGTGGTAACAATGAAATTACAACGAGAGAATGGTAAACGTAGCGTTGTAGTATCGAGAATTATTCGCAAATTTTCTGTAGGTCAATGAAAGACCGAAAATGCGATACAGAATGCTGAATGAATGTTTGATTTGTAATTAAAACGAGGAATAGGGATTTAATAAAAAATTTCAGCTCTTTCGCGTAATAACGTTAATTGAAACTTAACCAAATATTAGCCTGTTTGAGATAGCAAAATTTCCAGAAGGTATATAATAGTTTAAATCTAGAAGTTTTGTGTCAGCTAAAAAATTCATCCAAGTTTCACGGGATAGCTCTCTCTCCAGCGACTCGAACTTTATTACAACAAGTCAGAATTATTGAAATATCGTGGACGAACGATCGATCTGCTGAAAAAGTTAGCCGGTGCTAATGAGACATTCTTACGATTTCGTTCGAGTTAAGGGGAACGGTTATACTCCTCTAACGATAACGCGTTTATCTGATTGCGAGAAAGTTCGAAAACAGCAGCAGCAACGGCAAGAAAAATGTCACGAGAGGAGAAAATATCGCGTCGTGCATCAACGCGGAACGAGGTGAATTCCGTAACTTAATTAAAAGATAATCAATCCGGAGAAACGTGAAACGTTCTGGCCTGCAACGGGGTTCGCCGTCGCGAAGATTAAGACAGGCCTGGCTGAGCGCGCATAGTTTTCGAATCGTCTTCGATAAATGCAATTACTTCCGGGACCACGTCGGATTCCAGAAATAATTAAATTGCCAAATCAGTTTCGCGCCGCGTCGAAACACCAGGGACAACGGCCCCCGACTGGGTTAAAACAGAACGGCTCCGTGGCTGGAACGCAACGAAATTCCACCAAGTTCCCGGTTCTCCTCCACTTTCGTCTTGGCCCACCACAAAGCAAGCGCGTTCCCGCATTCACGGTCGCGTGAGCACCGGGAAAAATTATCAAAACATGCAAATTCGACGACGTTCCGTCTGTTTAACATGTTCGCCATTTAAATATCTTCCAATTATTTTATTTATCTATTGATTTATTCAAATACAGGGGTAGAGTAACCCTTTACCAGTGCAGGTTCAGAACGTGGACGATGGATCTTCCAAAGTTGTGTAAATAATTGCTGAAAAGTCTAGAGACTTATGAAAAAAATAAATTCAAAATACCTCCACCTGAATTAAGTATAAAATTAACTTTGCTCGAGTTAAATAAACAGAAGCAGTATCAGAAAATATGAGTAATTATAAACAATAGAAAAAGGGAAATTAAATCGTCTGCAAGTGAGACGATGAAATGCAATACACAGAAAGATTGGTCGACGAGTAGACGATTCATATTCTTCGTTAATTCCCAATGGAACATCCTGAATGACAAATAAATTAATTAAACTTTCCGCGAACTAATTCTAACTTATCTAGATTCACGTTGTTACACGGTGTTTCCCGAAATCTCGTCCATAATTCAAAGAAACTTCACGGCTAGGTAAAGTAAACTTTCTGCTAAATTTTAACTAACGTTCGCCGTGTATGGTGATCGATAATCAACATTTACCAAAACGCGTGCAATTATAATTTAATACGAAATTCGCAACAGTTCAGCAGACATTGCTAGATTTTGTTCTGCAGTCGTATCTAACGTTGCTCTCAACTATCGACCGATCTACAGTATGTACTTACACAGTTCGGTCTAACTAATACACCGAACAGGACACTTATTACATCTTTCGTCCTTCTTTCACGGCGCGCATTCTTTTTATCGAATTTTTTAATGGGACGTCAGCTAGTGTTTCCGCACGGACGATCTGAATGCGAAGCGGGACACCAAAGTGGAACGACGGAGGCTGGATCGGTGTGCAAAAGTAGTATTTCTCGCGTCGACGTCTCATCGACGGTGCCATTGAAAAGGAATGAGAGAAAGAGTCGAGGAAACTCTTGATTCGCGCGCGTGGAAAACGGCGCCGCTTTATGAGACTATTCTGTCTCCTTCGCGGCACGGAAGAAAGCACGATAATAGCGAATTTCATGAAAAAGCCCGACGTTTCGGCCTCCAGTTTCGGCCGAATCGACGGTTCTACAGACAATTTTACTCCTGCCAGAGAGACCTTTTCGTGTATACATACATACATATATGTACACGTACCTTTCCTACTTTTCATTTAAATCGAGAGTCGACAGACGCGTGCGTTTCTTTTACGTTCTTCTAGGTAAACGTTTAATTTTTAACAGACGTGTGCCTTGTTTGCGCGAGTGATATTCGGTTCAAAGAGGAACGTCGCGAGATTAACTCTCACTCTTCTTAATGAAATATTATATTTGCGTGATTTCGAAACGGGTAGAATTCACTGTCGGCATAAATTTCACAGGAATAGTATTTGAGGAAATAAGTGATTATGGTGAAAAACATGTTGAAAAATTTAGAGAACAACGTGCTCGAAAATGCAAGAAAACGTGACAAAAACAAAAGGAAATAAAGGTGGTCCTGTTACTGTGCTCGGTTGAAATTGAGTTTTGCATGCGGGAACTGAAGGAGCCCCCGCGTTTTATGCATGTACGCGGTCTCAAACGCGTTTACAAATTTCAGTTACAACGCGTTTCTACTTACGCTTTGTTGCGTGCACAGAAAGCATGCACACTTGTTCCGGTGTAATACCGAGTATTGTTACTTTTCACGACTTCGTTGCAAACTTACTCCAAGGTAATATCGTGAACGAGGCTTTTCTTTACGGCTTTATTATCGCTTACGCTTATTTTATTTCAACGTTCCATCGTAAATGCGTGCTGTGAAATTTCCACCAGTTCTTCTATTTATCGCTATTCGCTTGCTTAACCTTCTCGCTACTAAGGGTGTCGATTATATGCTGAATGTACCGCGTCTTTCTTCTCTTTTTCGATGCAAACTACGTCACTTCCTACTGTCTACAACATAAGCACGTTTTTCTAATAAATTAATAATTTTAAATAAGTGGTTATTTATTAAAATCGTACAATTCGTTAACCCTTTCGCTGGGACTGATTTTAGTACGTAACGTACGTGACAGACAGCAGATATTCAACCGTACTCGGAAAATTTTTTATTTTTAAGATAGAAACTTTTATAAAAAAGCGCGAACTACATAGTGTAAATGAATTTTCAAAGCGCCTATAGGCTTCAATGGTAACGAAAGGGTTAATTTATTTTTGCACTTCACAAATAAAATATCGCTGTCGACTGATATTCAGGCAACGCCAAAATTCTCCAGACATTTGACTAGCTCGAAGCAATTATGCCAGTATAGAATAATAACTGTTTCGTCCAATACACAGCGAGGAATTTTTGTCTCGAGTGTACCATAGCGAAAGGGTTATTAAAAGGGTTGATTAAAAGTAACAGGTTCATTTGAATGTTTAACGTTGTACTATTTTGCAACAGACGATCTACGATCGTTAAGAACGAGAGGGAAGGATTAATCCTGTCCGATTAAATGAGCGAAATCTGTAGACCAATGTCAATCGAGCAAAAAGCTAACAACGAGGAGCAGTGATAACTGATATCAACGCGGCCGTACATCGCACTTAAGCCACCACCGCACCTCCTTCCTTTATCAGATGACCCAGTTTCCTAACTTTCTTCCTGGCACCACTAGACGTATCTCCGTAATAGATTTACCCGGACTGAGCCAGTCGAGATAGTAGCAAACCCATCTACGATAAGGGCTTCGCTGTTTTCTATTTAGACTGTCGATATTATATGCAACCGGCAATTTATGCAAAACCGGAAATTGAACGTGTTGCGCAATACCTTTGTAAATATACATATTTAATTTATCTACTTATTTATTTAAAGTCGCGTCCACGTGTAAGGGTTATCAGCGATATTTAAGTTTTCTGTGGCTATATTTTACGAATATTGTTACATTATTATATTATTTCAGATACTTTAATTTTCAATTTTTAATTTTTCAATATTTTAATATTTTTATTTTTCCAAGATTTGTAAAATATGAGTCGATTCTCTGTTTGGGAAAAGTATAATATTCAGAGTGCGGCAAACGATTTCAAATGAAAGATTATCGGTGTTAAGTGAAAAATTTATCGGTGTAAAAGAAATCTTTGAAACTACATTTCTAAATATGAGTCAATTTTCTGTTTGGGAAAAATATACTGTTCACAGTGCGGCATAAATTAGTCGCCGCGATATTTAAAACATTAAAAAATGCTTCAAACGAAAGATTATCAGTGTCAAATGAAAAATTTATCGATGCAAGAGAAATCTTTGAAAAAATATTTTTTCCATGAAAAAAAGTCAACTCGTGTTTTGGAAACACTTTTTTATTAAAATATCCTGGCGACTTATTTACAAAAGATCCTACAATTAGACAGTATATAGAGAAGTTCGTACACTTTACACCTGATAATGGCGAACTCAGGTCGGGCGAGAACGTGTACATGTATACAACGGTACATTTACGGAATTCAATTTAGATAATGCTAGATTCGTTAAACTCGAAGGAGATAATACTAAACGCATCAAAGACAATGCAAGCATTCGTATATCCGTGAAACGTTACGAAGATTATTACGTTCACGTGAGATCTAATTTAGGTAACTTCGGATTCACGTGATGGAACGCAGACAACTGTGGATTATATTGCTGAATCGACGTTATCGTGAACAGTGGAAGAAGTTCGATCGTAAGCAGTCGAATACTTCGATAATATAAGAAAGTTAAGATCCAAATCCTGATCTCTCTCTCTCTCTCGTGTTCATCTAAATTTCGAACTCTCGAGATCTAGGATTTTTGAAAATCTCAAGAGTACCGTCGGATTCTAGGGGATCACCGGTTCCAGGATTACTGTAAAATTCTAGCTCTGACTCAGAGTCCTACATATTATGATCTTCCTCCGGTGAAATTGAAAATTGGAACTTCGGATGTTGATTGAAATTTTTCACCTAGCCGTAAATTGACGAATAAAATGTTACAAGTTAAAATCAAGTCGTTTAATCTGTCAACTGTATAAGAAGAATTATTTGTACTTCAGTTTTATTTATCACTTTAAACATTCATTATATTCAGTTTTTTCGAAAACGAAGAGGAAGTGTGATTGGTTATGATCCTTACTCACTTTTAACCCTTTGGACTCCTCTGTCGAGTGTGACTCGACGTCAGTTTTATTCACAGGTATGAATGAAGTAATTTTTAAATATGTATTATATTTTGCAATATTCTTTTACCTCAACGAGCAATAGGCACACATGTATGTGGGAACGTGTGCGCGTTGAATACTTTGTTCTCCAAAGGCGAGACCGTACGTGTCGTAGCGCGGGCCGATGTGCACAGGTCACTATTCGGTCCGGGGTCTGGCAAACCCCGGTTTCCTGAGCCTCGAACGCACGTTGTGTCCATGACCGGACGAAGTTCTAAAATAAGGTGTAAGGCCTTCTTGCGGAGCGGGGACCGGTGGGATTGGGCACAGCAACCGCAGGAGGGTGCTCTCGAGCACCCGGGGTCTGGCAAACCCCGGTTTCCTGAGCCTCGAACGCACGTTGTCTCCATGACCGGACGAAGTTCCAAAATAAGGTGTAAGGCCTTCTTGCGGAGCAGGGACCGGTGGGACTGGGCACAGCAACCAGTTACTCTTTAAGAGTGCCAAAAAAGCCAATACCTTCTCCGCTCCTTTTCCCCAACATCTCCTCGTCCATCCCAACCGTTACCTTTCCCTTATGATCCTTCGCCTGTAACAGGGTCAGAGCGCAGTACTTGCGTGTACTGGTGAGTTCGTCTTCCCGTGGTTCCCCGTGGATGCGGTGGCAGTCGACGTCGGGGTACTTGCTCGGTTTGACTGACAACGTAACGAAAGGGCTCATCCGCTGAAAATGCTCAGCGGCGTGGCTGGATTTTTCCATCGCCCGTTCTCGGGGCGGTGTCTAGCTAGTTGTGTAGATTTTCTGCTGAACGGAGATATAAGTCAAAAGTCTGAGGAACCCCAAAAGTCCTTTTCAGGGCGGCAAACACTATATATAGGTCAGTTTTCGGTGGTCGACCGTCGACTGTCTTTTTTGCGTTTCGCCGTCTGAGTCGCGTGTACAATGTTGCGCAGTGCGCGCTGCATGGGCCGCCACATGTATATCACCCTTAATCCTATTTTCGATATAATTAGTGAAAAAAAAAAATAGTTTAAATTGCTTCCTACCGACCAAATGTCTTTCGAAGTGCGTTTCAAATAAAATTCTTAAAATAATAGGGAGTTATTGAAAACAAATTTGTTTTTTTAAATTTCGAGTTCAAAGGGTTAATCACAAATCAGAAATCAATTCAATTCGAAGAACTGAATACTCTAGAAAACAGACGCACTTCGAAGGATAGAATTCTGCTATTCGCGTATCATGTGTTAAAATTGAAGTGCTAAATCGCCTAAACTGTACTTCCACGTGCAGATTACTCGATTATCCTGCGATGGAGGCGAACAGTATTGTTCGGGCGGGAAGCGTACGCTTTGCACGCTGCTTGTGTTTATCCGTGCAATAGCTGCAGGTGATAGGGAGATCGTAGTAGGGGAACGCGCAAAACACGAGAAAGTATTAAACTGTTTCGTGTGTGTCTATTAATTTCGGCCTGTCCTTTACACGCGTGTTCGATTTCGACGGCGACGTGTCGAATACGATGCCTCCGGTACACGGATAATTCCGTTCTATTACTCCTCTTTATTCGTTCGATTGGACCGTGGAAACGCGGTTTAAGTGAAGCACAGCTCGGAACGAATTTAATCGAATCGCGCGAAAGAAACGTATATAGGAGGGACTTGTAGCGTGTTTCACTGTGAAATAACGCGTTCACAGTATGTAATCGTTCCCTTTCTTTAGAAAAAACAAATTGCAACTGTGACGAGCAAAGTGTAACGGTGGAACTCTGCCTGAAAGAATGATTTGTCAGATTGCTTTCTAAGTTCCTTTCTAATTAAATCCTATGTACTTTCTTTTTAACAATTGCTTTTGTGAAAAATGAAATAAATAATTTTACATTCTTAAAGATTGATTTAATTGCTATTCTATTTATTTTCTTTATTTATTTAGTAACGTTTGCTATTTTTGGAATAATTGCTTTTATGAGAAATGTAATAAATAATTTTACATTCCTAAAGAATTTTTCATTGCTATTCTATTTTATCTTTTTTATTAAATATCAACGTTTGCTCTTTTTTTAACAATTGCTTTAATGAAAAATGTAATAAATAATTTTACATTCCTAAAGACTTTTTAATTGCTATTCTATTTTATTTTATTTTTTATTTGAGTAGTAATGTTTGCTCTTTATGGAATAATTGCTTTTATGAAAAATCTAATAAATAATATTGGTATTATTAAAGATTGCTTTAAATGCTGTTTTACTTTATTTGTTTCATTAAGTGATTTAGCGAAAGGAAAAATGGAAACATGCAACGCATTCCACAGAAGTCAGAAACGTATCAAATTCAAAAGAAACTTTCGCAATGGTTTGCTGATATAATCGTTGTAATACGCTGAGAAATAGAAATTTTTGGAAAACCATGCGTAGATTTTTCTTTTCAATCCGAAAGTTAGTAACAAAAATATGATATTCGATAAAATGGAATAGGAAATGCGCGTATGAAAATATTTGCTCGTCGATTAGTTAGAAGGAAATATTGCGCGTACCGAAATTGTGAAAGCAAAAATCATTTTTATACATGCATATAAGCCATTTAACTTTTTTTTTAAATATCTGCAGAGTATACTACTGGAATTGTTTGGAAATCTAAAAACGAATTTTGTCCAATGCATACTTTTTCCAAGATTTTTTTTGTAATTTATAAAACCAGAGGGATAAAGCATTGTCAAGTATAATAAACTGTTAAATTAAGCAAGTGGAAATAAGAGAACAAGTTGAAATACAAAAATATTAGCGAATAAGGGAAATAGGTCAGTCCATAGTCAGACATTCTACATTCTAAAACAGTAGAAATTACCCATCTATAATATTTTACATACTTGTCCAAAATAGTAGTCGTTTAACTAACTAAAATCTTCAAAATTACGTAAAAATTTACTAAAAATTTCTTTCAAAATTTTACACCAAAATCCACAAAGAATCGAGAATCCCTTTCCACACAGCACACCCTTCTGGCGAAATTAAATGATTAATAACATCTACTCTGTAGTCTTTGTGTCATAACGAAGCACCGCATACTCCACACCAAGTACCAATTTTCTTTCGCTTTTGGATCCTACATTCTAAAGCATCCTTTGTCCTCGTGCGCGCAGATCCAATCATCTAGCTGCCACCTCTACGCTACACAATCGCTATATACTTAACACCTGCTTATCCTTTCGTATCTGTCAATAGACTTCTTCCTATCTCAACGAATAACACCTAATACAAAAAAGAACGTACGTTTCTTTTTACCGTAATTCATAATTTTATTAACCCTTTCAAGGAGCACATATTAATGAATAACTAAACAATTATTTAAAAAATCCACATATGATCATTTCTTGTCTTGTAAATGAGGTGGGTGAGGAACGTCGTTACACTGTTTTCACCTCAATTTCTTAAAGTATAAGTGTATGGTCGGCGTACAATTGGTCCAGAAAATATAATCTTGTTAATTGTCCCGGCGGCAGCGGTTCGGCGAGTACGTTCTTGTAAGTGAGGTGGGTGAGGAACGTCGTTACACTGTTTTCACCTCAATTTGTGTGACCCTTCAGGTCGGCGTACAATTGGTCCAGAAAATACAATCTTGTTAATTGTCCCGGCGGCAGCGGTTCGGCGAGTACGTCGCGATGGTCGGTAAAGGAACAAACTGTCCGGAGGTGTAGGCGTACTGGGTTTTTATATTGTTAGGACAGGGAGACAGGAGTAGCGATAGATAAAGATAGAAGTGGAGAAAGTGGTGGAAACGGAAAATTCGTAGAAAGCGGGCCGTTCGTCCTCGTGCGAACCTGGATGCCACATGTGCGCTTCTTAGGCCACTCGAGGACGAAAGCAAGTCTTAACCCGGGGAGAGACAAAAGAACGGAAACTAAAATCTGAAGGAGTTGGAAAAGAGAAAATTCGCGCGGAAGAATAGAACGACATTCTGTAAGGGTTTGTTGACGACGACGTACCCGCCACATAAGTTTCACAGTATTTCGAACATAAAAAAATACACATTTTTATTACTGAACGTCGTCTTTTTAGCGAAAGGGTTAAACTGTCAAAGGGTGTTCAGGAGTATGATTCCTCCCGATGCCATCTATGGTCCCATAATCATGGGTGGCATTAGGAGGATTATCGGACGCCAACGATGCCCGATCGTTGATTATTTTTTCGGGGTGTCGCGTGGAGTGAAAAAGCACGCGGTCAGAGTGCGTCTCACCGAGTTACAGGAAAAGCTTTGTACCTTTACGGATAAAGATGCGCGATAAAACCTCGATAAAGGGTTAAAACGCTTCTCGACCATTCTAAACACGCAGCATCCACTGCAAACGATTGTAACTTACTTCCACGCTCTTGGTTGTTCGATTCACGCCGCGAACCGACTAGTCTGGGCGTGAATTAGTGAATTAAAACGCGTCCCTGCAACTGCGTCGTTTTTCGAAGGTGCTATCGGGTTAACGGGTCGCTCGGTTGCCGCGTCGAGCGTCCACGCGAAGCCCAGCCATCGGACATTTGGCTAGAAATCACTGATTCACCGTGCACGGCCCATAAAACTCTCCCGTACACCACATAAAATATCCCGCGGGTGTCTAGAAAGAGGCGCTCGGCTGTCGACAGATCGTGGCACCCCGGCGGTGCCGTTTTATTTTCGACGATCGCGTGTCACGCGGTTTGCGGGACATTATTCGGGATTAATTCCGCGCGTACGAAACGCCGCGGCGTCGTCCGTGTCAGCCACGCGTACGTCGTAATTCATTAATCCACTATCGCTCGCCTGGTCTTTCTAGCCAGGGAACACGCGTCACCGTCAACGACGCGATTTTCGGCCAGGTTCGTCCGTTGTTGATGTTGCTCTTCCGTATTTCTGGGACAATGTTCGGTGTCACGGCGTCGACGATGACGCACGATGATTAAATGACGTTGCTTTCGTATTAAATTAATCATACGACGGTTAGTCGGGTAATTAGGTGGAAAAAATCTAGGTTCAGCCGTGCACGGAGTGTTCGTAAAAGGTTGTATCTTTTTAAGAACTTTGTGACGCGGTGCGAGGATGCTTTCTGTCACAGAAATAAAAATAATACCTCGATAGGTGCATTGTTCGTGAAACAAGGGCAGAATGAAAATTGCGTCGAAGTGTGATAATAATAAAATAAAACTTAATAATAATAATTAAATAAAACTTCTGCAATTGAGTTACAGCCAGATTGTACCATTTTAAGGACATTATTCTCTGGTGTCGTGTCAGAAAATTTTTTGAAATTTGAACTTTGTGACAAAAATAAAAGCAATACCTCGATATGTGCATTCTTTATGAAGATAATAATGAAAATTGTGTAAAAGTGTGATAATTTTGTAGACAGCTTGCAAAAACAGTGTCCATGTGCACAAATGAAAATTTTGCAGTTGAGTTACGACCAGTGCTTGTTACTCACATGTTTCTCCAGACACTGGTCACTTTGGGGAAAGGAGAAGAAATAGATAGAATCTTTATGGACACGCTTTGGCACTCTAACAAAATGAAGAATTTCCATACATATGTGACTCTGATGACTCTGAAAACTCCGATAAAAAGTGTCCATATGTGTACAATCTCTAGAGATGTATCTCGATATGCACCTTGGTGTGTATTTAGAATCTAACGTGTGATGTGTAACGTATATCTTAGAATGTCTCGAAAGTCCAATAGTCTAACGAATATCTGTTCTGTTCTATTAAATAGGCACTAAGTGTTTCCCAATTTATTCGTTGCATTTTTCAAAGACCTGCATCTGTATTCCGGCTGGTTTCAATAGCTGTGACAAGTTGGAGAACGCGTTACCCACGTAAGTACTCCTCGAACAATAAATTATCCAAGTTAATGCAGGGATGCTCAATGCGTTTTACGAATGAACGAGCCCCGTCCCGCGGCACAAATTCCACTCTCTGTACACGTATGACTTATTAATCCCTTTGGAGCTCCGTAAAACAGGAGCTATCGGGATGTATTTTAATTAAACGCAATCTCCTCGTTGCGAAGTCGACCGTCGCGTGGATGAGCGATCCCGAATACTTCACGAAAAATGATACACAAATATCGCTCACTAATTCTCACCCGAAATGATCCCGAATAACTTCTACCATCGGTCTTTAGAACAATTAATTCCACTATTAAAAATCTATCAATACCAAAAAATACAGAGTACACCAAAAATGGAGAGAATCTATTACTCCAGTATCAGAAAACAATATTCAATACGTGAAAACTATAAAACACAGAAAAAGTGTTAATGGCATTCCATGTAAAAAAAAAAGTCGACGATACAGGGCAGTCTATAAAATAATTTCCAAACGTTGCAACACACCCCAGAATAGAATCTCGCAATTGTTCCGCAGATACACCCGGCTGAACAGAATTTATACCCTTACAGGACGTGGCGGAAGCACGGTGCAAATTACCTACAAAAGCACGAAACAGCATCTAGCTTTCGACATTAATATTCTCAACGTTTACGTACGAAACGCGAAGGGGTGGAGGCGCGAGTACGTTCATTTCGCGAAGAAGCGACTCGACGCACCGATAATTGCGACACTGCAGTTGCGACAGCGCGTTTCGCGAGATAGAAAGAGAGAGATGTGTCGATTAATACTCGTCGAGCAGACGCGTTTAATTCGCGACCAGAGGCGACGAGGCATAATTCACTTAAGAAGCTCGCACGCAACCGGCTACGACGCAAACGAACAGACGCCCGGAAGCTCGGAAGCGGGCATGGATGACGGGTGTTGGCGGCAGGTGGCGAGACTAATAGGACCTTTCTTAAGGTCGAGCTGAACCGGATCGGAATATGAAGCTTGGAGCCATTTGAATGAGAAACCCGAGCCCCACTAATGGAGCAGCCACTTACGGTTATTACATCAGTTTCGAACGTTCGAGAGTCCCGCGCATCCGGTCGAGCAATTAAGACGCGAGGTTTTTGCAGGGCTGAGAGAGGACGGTAAATCACAATACGAGTTACTCGTCCGGCAATAACACTTTTCGTCGCGGTGAACTTTCCGAACGATTGCGCCCGTTTCGCGGGGGTAATTATCGCTGTCTTGCAGCTTCTGACTTAATATTAATTCTCACGGACGATAAATTCGCGCGAGCTGCAGCGCGACGAGGGAAAAAAAAGCCACCGACGCGGAGAGAAGTCACGGTTGATAAATGTTTTTTCACAATTTTGCATCAGTTAACAGAGAACTGAAAGATCCTCTCTGCTGAAAGTGTTTGGTTCGGCCTGTGTACGGTGCAACCTCGTGAGATGAGAAAAAATCTTCGTGTTTCGGCTTATCAAGTTTTGCACTTTTTAATATTTTCCGCTTGCGTTTAGAATTCATTTCGCTACATAGAATCCAGAGAAAAAAACGAGAGATAGAACTTATTCCTTCGATCTTTCACAGTAAACTGCTTTGAACCTCGTGAGATGAGAAAAAATCTTCGTGTTTCGGCTTATCAAGTTTTCCAGTTTTTAATATTTTCCGCTTGCGTTTAGAATTCATTTCGCTACATAGAATCCAGAGAAAAGAACGAGAGATACAACTTATTCCTTCGATCTTTCATAATAAACTGCTCTTATGATCGACATGCGCTTTTTATCTCTATAAAGAAATAAACAATTGACGATCCTATTGGATCGATTGACTGATATGCAAGAATTAACTTCGACTTGCAGAGGTCGGAATTCTTCTAAATTCGAGTTGAAGAGGTTTTTTCAAGCGGAGCGGAAAGAAATAAAGAAGATTTTCGTCTTACAGAGATTTTCGAGTTATCAAAGTTCAACTATATTGACACAGTTTCGACACAGTTTCACAGGTCAATATTCTCCAGGATTTTTCTACCCATTCCTTGCGTTTAATTTGATTTGTTTGCATCGAATATATACATATATACGATACCGATACGAAGTAGAAGCTGGTACTCCGCGCTATTTAACCAGCAACCGCTTACAAAGCTTTCATACCGGACGGTTTTGAAGGTTGAAAGGAAGTTCATGGAGTGGTGTCTCGTAAAAACCGGGTCCATAAAAGTGCTGCTATCGTTGCGGAGTGCGTCTGTAACTGACGTGGAGGTCCAGTCTGCTGCTGCAAATATATTTTACCCACGCCAGCGCAACGTGCCTCCGCAATACATTATATTGCGTTACGTGTTCTCAGACATCAAAGTGACATTTTTATTCGCATTTATCCGATCCAGGCCGTTAGAAACGTGACAGGCGAAAAGTTATTTAATCGAACACAGGTGAACGATATAAGAACGAGAATGTAATACTGTAAGTTGACCGGTAAAATGATTTATTCCGGTTTAATGGTAACCGTCTACGATTTGAGTCTACGAACAACGCTTAGGTCAGCTGTGAAGATCAGAGGTTGTAAGTTGTGGATTTAACAAGTATACTTCAGCGTATCGATTCGCTACATATGCTAACTACGTTCGATTGATCAAGCAAAGCAGCATAGGTTTACGAAACGGTACTGCATACCAAAGTGACCAAAGATAATAACAAGCCAAAGTAAACCGATATCGATCGTAAGTTACACAGGTGAATCGACTGCCAGTGTACAGAATACTCGACGAATAATTCACTAACCTTATGTTCAAACAATACCGGCAAATTTCAGAGAAGCTTAAAGTCCTCCGCTTGGGTATACCAGCCGAAACAACACGATCCACAAAGTTGACCTAGTTTTTCCTTCGAACAGCTTCAAGTCAAACCATCTTTCACATACTATGTATAGATAAAATACTCTCTGATAACCATATTGGTTTGATAACAGATTGCAATTAATTTCATTCTATCATAAATATCGTTGCAGAAAGAAATTCGTGAAGCAACTACATATTACAGACGATTTAAATGGAAAACGAAATGTTCCCTCTCGACAAAACGTTACGAGGATAACCTAATACAGTAATATCTCTCACACTGTCGCTCTGGTTGGAACCGAAAGGCGTCAGTTTGGGTAGAGAAGACACGGTTTTCAAGGGTCGCAGCTTTGTAGTTTCTCGAACATTATAATAACATAATATCTCTGTAATATCTCTCACACTGTCACTACTCGAGCTCCCCTCACACTGTCGCCTAGCAAGCTCCTTCGCCTAGGCATAAGCTACTGCTACGCCTATGTTATCTTTCTCGAGTTCACGACTTGACAGTTCATAATACAATAATACAACGTTTTTAATTTTACTTTTTTACTCGTTTCATCCTTTTATTCGTTGTCCTTGTCTTCGTTCCGTGTAACCGTGTCTCCTCTATCCAAACTGACGCCTCTCGGTTCCGACCAGGACGACAGTGTGAGAGATATTACTGTACTCGGAGAATCAAACGTTATCCGAAGAGCACAATAGCGACTCGATATCAACGACGATTCCACGAGAAGGAAACAGGTTTTTCACGGCGGATGGGGGAGGGAGAAAAACGGGGCCACGGGTGCCATGCTGCAAAAAGCGCACGACACGGGAAATAGAGAAGGCAACTTGGGGCTGAAAGGAGGATCGAGGTGGCTGTGGGGTGTATTAAGACGAGAGGAAAAGAGAGAGAGAGAGAGAGACGTGGTACGTATCGCCATCGGTTTCGTTCGCCTGGAGAAACTGCGAAATTTCCCTCGATGCTTTTAACGATAAACGCGACGCGCCCCTACCGTGAATGTTATCTCGCCACCTGTCAACCCTCATACCTACCGCGAGCACCGCCTTATATTCAGCCTTAACGTTGCACTTACCAGGCTATCAGATGTTACGCCCGAGACGTTAAGGCGCCGTCGTGCGCAGATAATTTGCGTGCAGAAACGCGAACTGAAATTCACGCCTCCGCGAAATCAGCGTCTAACATGTGTCGCGACGTCAGACGTCGGATTCTTAATTGCGTGTCAATATTTCGGTGGAATCAAAAGGGTGAGTCTGCCAGCGGAGACTTGGGGAAAGTGTTGGACGAAAGTCGATTGTACAACAGTTAGACTTCGAATGAAACGTTACGATTAAAAAATTACCGTAATTAACCCTTTAACGCTCACATTTTTCTTAACTTGATGTGCCAAATGTGATTAATTCTACTTTTTTTTCAACTATTTCCTAGGCATGTAGAAATTAATTTACTACTGTTTATAATGCTGTAACGAAAAATAACCAAAAAAAAAAAATTAAACAAAATTGCACTTACTGTATGAGTAATTGTGCATCTGCGAGTGCACCTGAATTGATTCAGCAAAGTAAGACGTGAAGAAAGTGTGGGCGAGAGTAAACAGAGCAGAAATTATGGCCTCTCGGTGTGTTGATGGAAAAAAAAAAAAAAATTGAACGTTACAATTAACATAAATATTTTTCATTCAATCGATCTTCGGTAACTTCGGTCACGTCGAAGTAGAACGAATTTTCAAATTCGGTAAACCGTCCACGTGGACGCGTACACACCGTGATCGTAAAAGACCTTCGTAAAATTACCTTCGTTAAAAAATAGGAATTTTATGAAGCGGTGAACGCGGTGGCCGTCATAAATCGTTTGATTACGCAGAGCCAGAAAGAATTCTGTAATGGGAATTCTTGGAAGATTATATTTCTTTTAAGGCAGCATAATCCATAGATGAAAGGGACGGTCGGTTCCCACCTTTCCAGCGAGTCCGTGCATTTTTTCGAACGTGCATTAGCGCCGGGTAAATAGCTTTATAAAGTAATCCTCGGTGCATTTTTTCGCCAGAACCAATTAATTAATTCCACCGTTCTTTTGATGTGCCCATATAAATTACGTCTCCATTTCCGCGGGCTCTCAAGCGAGAACGCGTCGAGAGGACGGTATTTTTCTTTTTTTTAATGCATCAAAAATCTAACGCCTCTCGGACCAGGAACACGATGGCGGTGAATAAACGTGGACCGAAAGGAACGAACGTGAGCGTGTTGTTTTATTAACGTTAACGTTACTCTTGCACAATTTCAACTGCCCCCTGGCTAGCAAAAACGAGTTGCTCCGTCTGTATTCGAAATGTTGAAATTTTCGCGAGCAAGTATTACCACAGTATGATATTTTTAAGTAAACGTTTTCGTTACCTCAACCGCGATAACGAACGTAGTTACCTGGTACCGGCAATTGAAATATGATTAACAAGTTGTAAACTAGAACGTTTTTTTATCTTTCCGTGGACAGCTGAATTTTTCACTGCTCCCCACTTAATCAACTTTACCTTTAATTTTCCTCCACCGTAAAGTACACTTGCTCTTTCGTCAAATTTTACTTGCGCCCAGTTTTGCGCGGGAAGTTTCATTAACGAGCAAAATACCGTTCGACACGTCGAACGAAATTTCCCAGGAAAAACTGTGATAAAGCGAACCTCGAACACTGCGACCAATTTGACAGTGAAGCTTTGTTTTATCGTGCAAGAAAGAGGAGAAGAGAATTGAATACCACACGACCTAAGTTAATTCAAGCAATCAAGAGCAGCTCCGTCGAACGCGACACTGTATAGCTGTAAATCGCCGAGGGGATGCAGCAAGCTTCCTCCGACCACCCTTTTGCCTTTCTCTCTTATCTACATTAATCTTCTCCCCCCTCTCGGGACACGGTGCAAAAGAAAATAAGATTGATGAGCAACGGTGGCTTAATTAATGCGAGGCATCCGATGTTAGAAAGGTACATCGAGCAGACCAAGTCCCGTAGCTGAAGTGAACAGCGGCTTGATTCATATTTAAAGCTGGAACTTAATGGCATTGTCGCCATTCATTCACCGGCCGGGGCTTTGCCCTGACAGTCGTCAACGCCGCGTTGTGTATTTGGGTCATATTTAAATTGAGAATCGCAGGAAACAAAACCGTGAACAGAGGAAAAAAGAAATAGAAATAAATGAAAAAAACGACGAAAAGATGTTCGTGTATCGCCGACTGGCTAAAAAAAAAACCCC
>NW_017100174.1:3390098-3405507 GCF_001263275.1 Habropoda laboriosa
TCTCGTTGTGACGTTTAGTAAAGTTACACTGATCGAATTTTTCGTATTTTTGATTAGTTTTTAAATTAAAAACGTTGTTTATCTCGGGAAGTAACTGGATATCGATTATTGCCATTTTTATTTGTAGACATTTTGTATTACGTGCGATTTATGCGTTTCTGCTTGGAGATGTGTGCTATACTAATTTCTTTTTCGGTTTTGTCCAAGTGTTATAAAACAGAACGAAAAACTGTACATGATGCGGTGAAAATTGAATGCAAATATCGTTGACCCAAAACGGGGAGTTCCTCGATGTAACTGTTAAATGGAATTAACAGTGTCGATAAAAGGAAACTAGCGAAATATAAACGGGTTACGGAAGACAGGCACGAAAATCATTGTCTCAGTCCCGATAAAAATAGATCGATCCAATGACACGAGTATTATCGTGTACGATATCGTTTTCCACAACGATCTCGATTACGACGCTGTAAATCCATTCTTCCATCGTTCGTATCCTTTGTTTTCCATTTACAGAGATTCGAAAATTTCTTCGAAAAAATTTGTATCAATTTTACTTTTTTTACAATTTATCGTTTTTGTTAAAATTTCAAATTTTGTTAAGAAATTTCCAAAACTGATAATACTATAAAAAAAAAAAGGAACGGAAATTCAGAAGTATAAAAATTTCATATTAAGGTTGAGCTCGTGTTCGTCAACTTTGTATCGTGTATTTTACTCGCGATTTTATCATTTCTGTTAAAATTTAAAATTTTTAAGAAATTTCAGAAGAAATTTCAAGAAGATTCAGAAGTATAAAAATTTCATATTATTCTTCCATCGTCCGTATCTTTTCTTTCTCATTTACAGAGATTCGAAAATTCATTGGAAATCTTACGTTTCTTCTAAAAAAATTTGTATCAATTTTACTCGCGAATTTATCGTTTCTGTTGAAATTTCAAATTTTGTTAAGAAATTTCCAAAATTGATACTGTCAAAATAACGGAGATTCAGAAGTATAAGAATTTCATATTAGGTTCGAACTCCTGTTCAACCACGTTGTATCGTGTGTATTAATTAAAAGTGTCTAGTAGACGTCAAACAATTTAACAATGTTTAATCCTTATTAGCCCACTACAACTGAAACTCGTGGCATCTCCTTTAATCGGCCAACATAATATCCACTTCATGTCTGAGTAATTTACACGGTGTACAATCAAGCAGGGCTTACGAGTCACAGATAAAGCTTCTTTGGTCGTTTCAATGAAAGAGCAGGTTGCTTCTGATCCGCCCAAGCTCGCACTTATTACCGTGGACAACATAATACCAGTGTGCCAAGGCAGCGAAAACACGAATGCAGGTGGATGGGCGAGAGCATGCACGTGAGGGAAAGCCCGCCTTGGGAACACAGAGGTTAACAGGAACCAGATGCCAAGAATCCGGGACACGAAGGATGTTCCATGGGTTCCACCAACAATTTATTTGGATCGTGCACCGAGAAGAGTAGCCCGGATTACCCGGAATAGTATCTTGTTAGCAAGGAACTACTCCTAGCCGTTCGTTTTTAATTCACCCCTGTTATCTCTCTTGCTGTAGTGTTTAACGAAGCAACCCTTTTAATAATCTTGTAAGACGAGAAACAAATTTTCTCTTCTACTTAAAAAAATTTCTTGCAATTTATTGCAATTTTTTTATATCGAACAGGTATCACTCTTAGATTTCTCGATAGTAAATTACAAGGAATTGTATGAATCTTAAACTTTGCACTATTCAACGTTCAAGGTTTGACAATTGAACTGTGAATCTGTGAATGATTAGAAATCTGATGTTTCATACCAAGACTTGAATTATCAATTTGTGAATGATTAGAAATCATTCACACTAAAATAGACTTGTACGAATTTTTGCCAGAATAAAATCGAACGCAACCTTCAATAAAAATGCCCACGAGCCATATTTTTCGTAAACCGAGCATAAAGAGTGTTCCAGCAACGGTAAAACACCTTTTACAACTTCTTTTACCCGTGTACTTTTCATTCTTTTAACACACAAGCAAGAAAGGCACAGTATCTGCCGTGTAAAAGAAAGGAAGTGCATTTCCTTAAATTTCAACTGTTACACGGAAACACCGGTGAACCAGATAGCTAGAGAGAAGTTCCTTTGAAACGGCTGTAAGTATCGGCGAAGAATGGTGAAAGCGGTGGTGTGTCTATGAACAGGTTGCATTCACGCTTACAGCGATGTTAATTATAGTTCGGTAGTTGCACGATTATTTGCACGAGACGGTGACTGCAAAAACTGGATGCGCGTAATGCCTTCCGAAGTTTGATTACGTATGTCGACGGTTCGCAAGAGTTGCGAATTTTCGACGAGCCTGGGATCGGGTAGTTTTATGCAATGAAACAGCCCCGAGTCCTGCACACCGTCGCCGTTCAAACTGTAATTTCAACTTTGCGCTGTTCCTGCGTGAAAGCTCTAAACCCCGGCGAGAAAAAAAGAGCCGATCTGATTAGAAATTGTCATACGTCGTTGCTTCTAGTTGCTTCGTTGGAAAAATTTCGGTAAAATTCTGAACGTCACTGCGATTGTTTTATGTATTATATTTATTTTTTAGAAATCATTTGAAACAATTTGGAAATTCCAAGGTTGGACATGAACTAGCCTTCCTATCATGGAACGTTCATATAGCCATTTCTGCTCCTTTCTTCTGGGTTTTCTAACATCCCTCCAGTTTACAAAGATCTCTAACTCTCGCTTTCTGCTTGCATAAAATTCTCCAATATCCAAACATCCGTTCCTAATTTTTGGCTTCTCTTATAAATTCGGCTAATCGCAACTCATTCGAACACAGTCAAAAAATAATATATTTGGGTAATTTTTTTACACTACCCTTCCCTTTTCTTTAAATTTTTCCAACATCTCTCCAATTTACAAACATCACCAATTTTCACTATTTCTTTCCACAAATTCCTCCAAAATCCACTCATCCATTCCTAAACTTTGACTCCTGCTCTCAATCTAGCCATCCAAACACAGTCAAAAATCCGTCACATCACACTCACACATCATTTTCACAGACAAAATTCAAATCTCGTAAAACCGCCAATTTACCCTAAAAGTACAACTCAATTTTACACATCATCCCATCACACATGAGCAAATAGCCCTCGCGCCATTAGCTAACCGCGACTGCAACGTGCTTTCCCATTTTAATCGAGAAAGTGTAGCGAGTCACAGAGTGCCCGGCGCACATTTTAAACGAAACACTTTGCTACGGCGAAACTGCAACATAATCGGGATCACAGTAGGTAACCTCGAAACGTTTCTCAAACGACGTCCAGCTAACACAGTGAGCCGTGAGAAAAACGAGCGACTGCGTCGTGAATGGCGAACACAGCCATAGAGAACTGGTCTGAACTTTTTCTTCGGAGAACGCATTTCAAGCTGGACAAGCGACCAAAGCGTAAAAACATTTGGCAACGGGACCAGACGGGTCCACGAAACGCCGCGCGCCATTGTCGCGCAAACTTCGAGAGAGCAACGCGAGTGTATTTCGGCATCGCTATCCTTCATGCTTCGTGTCTCCCGTAAAATTCGGCAATAAAGGTGCGATGTTTGCCCGGGCAGGTGTAATCGAAATGCAAAATGTTCGCAGTGAATGGTTTTCACAGGGTCGAAAGTCGAGCCGGCACGGCCATGAATCTCAATTTTGCGCGTGGACAGTGACGATGCACGTTCAGTTAGAACTCGCGACTACTTTGTGGACTTCGTATCGGTTGGAAGGACGGTTGATAATTCCGGAATAATTTACACGGTCTACCGGCGGCCCGTGGAAAAGATACGAGGTCTCGTGGAAGAATCGTGGAAAATGTAAGATGCATAAATCTCATCCTTTCCGTTCCGAGTTTGCAGCCTGAACCGCCGCGCTGGTAAGCTTTATCCTTCGATACACTCGAGAGTTGGAAAACGAGGTTTCTTTGATTTTGCGTCGCGTTTCGCAATCGATTGTTTGCAAGATAAACGTGCACGTTGAAAAAGTAATTTTGAAAAGTTGCACGCATTTGATAATTGATAATTATTGAATAGATTTTTGAGACTGCTTGATGGATTGGATTGCTTGAAATGTCTCGTTCAAGGCTTAGAGATTAGAGCAATGTCAAATGAGAATTTTTGAATTGTCGTAACTAAGGTTTGCCTTGCAAATTATTTGTTCTCGATGGATAAATATTCTAGCCGACGCAGAAGAGCACACGGTGCTCTGCTGAAACAAATTGGAGTTTGCGAAGTGAAATTCAAAAATTCTGTTTGTGAATTGTAATACGCTTTCCTTTGGACGATGTTGCTTTTGTCGCGGAAACGCTTCAACGTTCTGCTAAGGAATGTCGTATTCAAACTTCTACCGAAAGAGGAACGTCCTGGCTGTCTTTCCACGTATTAAAGTTTCCCAACATCTTTATACATTTCCCTCGTTTCGCCATTTCTCCATATCGAAATTATACCGTACGGTTGAAAAGGAAAAAACCTCGATTTAGCCGTCTTTCAACCTGGATTGAAATTCGATCATCTAAATAACTTTGACGTGCATAATACGTGCAAATGAATCATTGAACAGTGCGACACGAAGGGAAGTCAATTTCAATTTACACCAAAATTCTCGTCATTTCCTTCCTAATAAATCTCTCGAATTTAATCTACAAAAATAATACCCAGCATGCAATCGATAATTATCGAATTACTTGAATATTACAGTTTCTCTGGTATTCTTTATTCACCGCATTATACGTAGCCCCTGTCTCTCAGCGATACAATTTACACTGACACCAAATAAATGATTCGTAATCGTGGAAAATTGAAGAAATCAATGTGACATCTCGATGCATTAGTTCCGTTCTAATTTGCCGATGGTAGAAACGACAACTAAAATGATCCATCGTTTTCGCAAACTTGCTCGACGACGCTATTTTACCGGGGGAGTTCGCGAAAGGGAGAAAGAAGGGAGCGTAAAGCGTGTCAAAGCGTCTCTTCGCGTTTTCCTCCATTCAAATAAAGCGTGTATTTTTCTAAGAGAAGGACGTCAGACGTAATACCAGTTTTTCTCGCCGTTTTCCCTTCGACGATTCTTCACAGCTTCGACGATTCGACAGGATTTTCCTTTCATCTGCGCTACTCCTGCGCGCTGCGTAGCTGTTTTCTTTGCGACTCGCCTGTTCAGCTAGCAGGCAAACAGACTTACGCGTAGTCTAAATGGAAGACCTGCTCGTTTCTCTGGAAATGGATGCGCGCTGGAATTCCCCCTCACATAAAAATGCCAGGGCCCTCGTTCCAACGTTTTGTATCGCCTCTCTCTGACGGTGCTTTTTCGAGCAAGCACATTTCAAAGCGCATTAAAATTCGATGCATTTCTGAAAACACCTTTGCCACTGCCCTCCAATGACTATTTCAATACCTGCTTCCCACAATTTTACGCTTTCGCATTCGTCACTATTTACGGGTGAATTTGATTCATTTTATTAGAAAGATTGCAACTTTCCGCACGCCCTTTTATCTTTTAAACAAGATAAAATCAAAATATTCAATCTTAAACCTAATTATCCCACGATTCAGTCGGAAATAATGACACCCGAAATCGTAATTGATAAAAATAAAGCTTTATATACCTTCGTCGATCGATGACTTTATTTATTACCCCTGACAGTTTATTAATACCTGACAGTTTCCCGATACTTTAATTGGACGATTGAAAAAAAGAACAAGTCAACTGAAATTTCGAAACACACACAAAGTTAGAATAATCACATGTTCGTTTCAACGCAGACAGTTTCTCCCTTGTCTTTCTTTCCTTCTCTTTTATCTCTCCCGTCGCTGGGCGAATTATAAAACGTGTCTTGGTCCGTGAATCACGAGACAGGGGTAGAAATAAACGTAACACGAAGATTCTCGAGACACACTGGTCACGGACAGTGCGCTTTATTGGTCGAAAAATAAAGCGACGTGACCCTTCTTCTTTTTTTCTCTCGCCAACCTGCTGACTTATTGCGCCGCCCGAAGCTTTTAAAGTCCCCTCTAATCGCCGGCCCGTTGCACGAGTTTCCTCGTTTCTCTTGCTTACCCTACATCCGATAGCCCGGCGCTCGATTTTTCAACAGGGCCAAAACGCTCGAAACCGCGCTTTTCTCGCGTCCCACGCCCCGATGCGTCTTCGTTTCGCGAAATCGACCCTCTTTCACCCGCAAAAACGATCGCTTTTTCCATTAGATGCTAGTAATTACTTACGCCGCGAAAATCGTTGTTTGAACCACGGGAACGGGGTTTATATCAGGGCCTCGAATTTCTTTTCACCGTGGTTTCCGATGTTTTCCACGTAAACATATCCAAAGACGAAGAGCGGGATATGAAAGGTGTTCGTATACACGTGTTTGTACGATTTAACGAGTTGATTAATTAACATGTTAATTAAAGTTATTTATCGGATGAAAAGCTGGGGATGGTTTCGCCGGAGCAACGAGTGTGTGTTGCGCCATGAATAATGCGAAGCGCGGTTCTTTTAATTGCACCTTATTACGATGTGTAAACGATACTCGATCGCGAGTGAGAATGTAACGGAGGAAGCATGAAAAGTATCTTAAGCATGTGTAATTGAGAAAAGTAGAAAGAGAGATTGTGCTAACCTGAAGTATTATTAAAATAATTATAAGGAAAACGGAGGGATATAAGAATGTAAAGGGGTAATACGTGTAACGCCTAAGCACGCGAAAGTAATTTCTATTCTTCGTAGTCGTTAATGAAACTTACATTAGAATGTATGTTAGCTTACCTAAAAGTTAGCCAGGAACATATTTTACAATTACCACGTCATCCGAAGCTCTTCTGCGCAATTTCGTTCGTTAAATCTACCGCTAAAACCAAAAAGTGCAACGCGCTTACGTACGTTCTCCAGAATAAACCTTCATCTTGGAATAGAGCCATGCGCAAGTCTCGTAAATACTGTTCCGCCGTTAAACGCGAAGATTTACCATCTTTCGCCTGGAGAATAGTCTGGATATTACAGCTCTGTATCGACCGCTGATTTGTAAATAAAATCGGAGGAAGATTATTTTTTTTTTTTTCAAATCGTTCCTTAACCAACATCTGATCCGATCAAAGGCAGAGCGAACGAACCTCAAGTCAATGGGCTCGACCGAGAACCGAATGAGTAATTAATCTCGCCTGATCCTCCTATCTGCATAAGCCCAGATTACCGACTACCTGGCGAACGAGACATCGATGAAGCTTAGTTAGACTAAGCTACTACGTAGAAACAAGACTGTACGTACCGGTCCATGTTTTCAAAGTGCGTATATTAAGAGATTAAATTGCTGGTGCGCGGACGATTAAAATGGCGAGGCGCCTAAACGCACTGTGTCATGGAACCATGGCAATCGGGGATAAAATTGTCTCTTTCACCGTGCTAGATCCGAGTAAAGCGAAATTTAAACATTGAATTATGGTGACGTTAATCCAAGGAGATTAGAAATCTTAGGAAAATAGAAGGTAGAGATAGAAAACGATCGACTGTTTGAGTCAGGCTTGTCCAATTCGCGGCTCGCGGGCTGCATGTTGCCCTGAATAGCTCGTAATGCGGCCCCAGAAGATTGTCAACTTTTAACGTTGTTATTATGTGATTTTTAGCGATAATTTTCGTGACTCGATTGAGCTATAATAAAAAATCGTAGGTAAGGTAAGCCTAGGTAAGTCAAAAGGTTGGACACAAATGTTTCAAACAGTCATATATCTAATTATACCAATGTCTTCATCGTTGTTTATTTCAGAAATATTAAGCTTGCACGTTTCTTTGAAAAATCCCCTCACTTTGACGACACTATCTTCTAATATTTCAGCCGAAAGTAGACGTGAGCATATAAAGTTCGAGATTTCTCAAGAACCGAGTGAAAAGCGTGGCGCAAACCGCACGAAACACAGAATCAAAGGAGCAAAACCGTCGTAGAAAAACATCGACCCAATTCTATTCGATTGAACGACAAACGGGGCGGGTATCGTGGCGTCGTTTCACGTGTCTGTCCGCTTTTACCCGCGTTGCGGTTTTTCACAAGGCTCGTTGTCTTCCGTTCATAAACGTCACCGGGGACAGCAAACGTTTCGTTCGCGCATCGTTGCATTTTAAACTCTCGTTTATATCTCTCTGCCGCGACTTCGACGCGGGAGAACGTCTGCCAATAAATCGCGGACGATTCCTCGTGCGTGGTACACGCGGCCAAGTAGCACGCCGATGATCAACGCCCGACCGTCCAGAGATTAATAATGCGCATCGCCGACGAACCCTAATTCGACATGCATGAGTGACGGTTTCGCTCTTAATATCGCGAGGCGACCGCTTCCATATCGAGTGTCAACGTTACTCTCGTCATTGGCAATTCGATAGAGATGTCTGGACGCTCTTAGTTGACGCGGCAACAGATAGAGCAACGGAGCTGGTAGAGATTTCAGAGCGTTTGTATCACGCGAGGCACAAATTGGGTGTTTCAGAGATAATCGTGGAGTTTGATGGTTCGGAGATGTGTTTGTGACGTTAGAAGAGTGTTTGATAGAGATTGTAGATATTCGTGAATGAATGAAGGTTGGAACAATCGGAATTGTTTTTCGTGTCGCATAATATGGATCGAAGAGACACTTAAGTTCACTATAGTGTACTCTGTATTAGCTGTTTTCTTTTTGGTTAATTTTCTAAATCACCTTCAGTCTTTTGTAGATAAGTGCAGACGTCAGAAAAAAGTAATTATATTAGATATAATGTGTTACAGCTAACGAGTACCCTTTTGAACACAGTTGCAACATGCGCTAAAAAATGGGCAGAAAAACTAGAAGGTTATCTTGAAAACTGAAAAGGAATATTCGCTAGAAAATTATAAGGTTAAATACCGTATTCCATTTCGTTTCATTTTCATCAATTACATAAGTACTTGAAAATTGAAAAAAAAAAACAAACAAACGATGGAAACCATATATGATCATCTCATTCTCTCTTTGTACCAAATCGATTCACTAGGAAGAGAATCATTTAAGGTGATCACGTTACATGATTCACCCTGTGTAAGATGAGTTGTACAATTTTTTTAGTATCAGATAATGCGACATGTTTAAATTTGAGACATCTGAACCACAACTTAACCGTCGTAAAAAAAAGAAACAAAAGATCCATTACAGCAGTGTGTTTGATTAATTCACCTTGCAGCTATTCTCCGCAGTGTCACGACACGTTCACCCTTAAACGTCCGTCCAAGTTCTCTCAGAGGGGTTCACGCAGAAAATACACACGCCGGCTTTGATAACACACACAGATAGTATTAATTTGCCGGCAACGAATCCGCGGCCGTGCGTCGAACGTGCCCCGCCATGCGTGAAATTGCGACCGCCGCGGGCTATCGGACACGGGGCGCAAGCCCCAAAATTTTAATTTGCCATTTCCAGTCCGCGTGCCACCGGTGGAATTTAGTAGCACGTAAAGATCCGATGGTCGTTTGATCGTCTGACATCCGCCGCCTCGGCCAACAGAGGAATTTAATTTGTGGGTCTGTTTTCGCGTGAACGCACCACGACCTCCTCTCTTATCTACAGCTTTTGTTCTGTCTTTGCTGGAAATATTTTCCAACAGGCACGTGGAAATTTTATACCCCGTAGTATCAACAACCTTTGCAATAATTTCGATCGGCAATCTCGTGGACGTTCAACGTGTCCACTGTCGATCTTCTTTGCTCGTGAAACAGGTTTGAGAAAGATTTTTCAAGTGTGTATTGTGTAATCTCTGAGTTATTTTTTCTTACCTTCCATACCAGGGAAAATCATTTAGCCAAGGAAACGTTGATGCACGCGACGTGCTCGAAAGCCGTTCGATTTTCTCTGACACAAATTCTGCGTGAACGTATTTACAGGATCGTGAAAGAAAGGGGTGAAAGAAATTCACCGGCAATTGGATGTTGCCGCGACGAACGATGGACAAACCTTTGTGGCGCGGCACACGAACGGTTAGAAAGATTTGATTGGAACAGGGTGCAAACGCGCGAGGCAAGACTAGGCGAACGAGTAAACGAACGAGGGAAATCATTGAATATTCAGGTAGACAGATGAACCGAACGGATCCGCTTGTGAATATTCAAAACGCCGTCCGCGGCGTCGATAAAAGTTATTCGAAGCGTAGAAAGCGTCGAGGCACGGGGATCAGCGTCATCAAGATACTGACTCGACGTGGCATTGATTGCATGATGAATTCGAGACGACTCGGCCGCGTGAAGCTCTTCAAATACCAGCAATTCATAAATAGAACGGTTCACTGTCGAAGGAAAAATCTTTCCTTCAATAACTCGTGTCCCCGTTCCATAGGCGACTAATCAGATTCACTTCTGCACCGCGGTTCAGAAGTTATTCTAATTACTTGTATAAGTAGTCGATCCTCTTGCGTTGGAAATATTGTGTCTATTAAATGACTAATTGAACTTTGTGGAATTGTGGAAAGATACGTTGTGCTTCGAAAATATGTTGAAAAAGTGACACCATTTTTGTCACTTCTTCCCGTAGTGTTCAATTTTACACCAACTCTCGCGAGTAACTCTTGAAAAGAACACTAACCACGAACATAATACTTACAATCTTTCCCATTGAAATTGCACCAACCTGTCCCCTACTGTTCCACAAGCCACAGGCTCCTTTTAAAACCCTTATCAGCCGAACGTACAAGCCGTATCAATCTCATGGGAGAATTGAAGAAAAACGAGGGACTAAAGGTGGCGATATTTTTTCTGTTAGTCGAGGGTGATCGATGCAAGGAGGGGGAGAGACTCGGTGATCCTGGCGGAATCGCGTTGGATATTCAAGCAAACACCTTAAGGGCATTTCGCCATTGGCAACTGTAGGATTAGGGTGTTCGGGGGCCGTAAGGGGAGCCCATACTCGTGGGTCGACGTAATCAACTGAATGAGCAAGTGACTCTAGAGAACCGCGTAAGCCCGTCGCTAGCTACGAGCTTGGTCCTCTCCAGTGTGGTCATCTGAATAAACCATGAGTGCTGCCTTAATGACGGAATCGAAGCTACAAACGGTCGTGCCGTGCTTGAATCGGCCGTACTGGACGACATAGGTGGCAGAGATAAATTGCGGTACGTTCTACGACGTGTTAGCCCCTGAGAAAGCCGAGCTTACATAGGCCTGACTTGATGCAACGCTTAAGCGTGACTGCTCCGATTCGCGTGACACCGTCAGAATTATCGTACTCGTGGCTCGTTTCGTGGCGCGCCACGATTTTCAGTTGCGTACTCGCTGCGTGCTAAACAACCGATCATTAAGAATCGTTAAGAAATTTCCAGGGACGGGGTTACGTGAACTTCATGCTCGCGGCGACGCCGTTCTCTGCGCCGGCCGGGAGAATAATGGCGTAATTGAGCAACGCGCGCGTAAGCTTCGGGTAGAGCACAAGGGGAGTTACTTCTTACTTACGTGGAAAAAGTGGTTAATTTTTATTACATTGTAATTGCCGGCTGTTTTGCACGCGCTTAATAGTCACGCGTTGCGCACAGGACGTCAAAGGACATTTTTTACTGAAATATTCACAATCACGTAAGGTGCATACTTCTCCGACGTGTAGTTCGTCATTTACCATGTTACGAGAAAAATTGCACTTCGTATCTGCGTTAAATGTAAAATATTAAAAAAAATGTTAAGAAAAGAGAATTATCAATCCTTAATTATCCTGACAAAGAATCTCTAATAGATTCCATGTTATGGAAAAAAGTGAGGAACCAACATAATTGCCTTTCCGTGTAACAACAGCGTAGAAAGGGACGAAACTCGACGAAAATCCTCGAACGGCAAAAAATTCAGATTCCAATCCTGCCTCGGCAATGCTCTCTCTTCTTTTCCGTTGTCACGGGGAAACGCGCGATTCTAAATTACATGGCGCCTGAGCATCAGGTAAACAGAGGGACAACAGCGGGACAAAAGATCCTCATTTAAATGGATTTCTTTCGCGATGCACACACGCGAGCACGTTCACCCGGTCGTAATTAATTGCCGGCCGTGCGATCCTCATTAACTGCGAAAGTTCATATTGCTTAAATTACCGGCTTAATTGTCTTACACTGGTCCGCTTTGAAACATCAACGCCCCGGAGTTCACTAAAGCGACGACTTGTTCGGAAACTTCCGCCTCCGCTTTCCAACCCGCTACGAAATAATTAAAATACTTCAATTAGTCGAGGCTGCCTACTTTCTCGGCCGAAGTTCGTCTCCTTCACGGGGGGAGCGAAGACTGAACACGAACGCGTTCCGTCGCGCTGCGAGAAAAAACCTCCTAAGCTTCTCGGATCGATCCGTTTCCCGTCCCTTTTTCGCGCGTTCACGTCGCTAGAAACACGGTCCAGGGGCCATATAATCCGTTTGCACGGACGAGATCGACTGCGTTCGTTGGTTGTGCAAATATAAACAACGGCGATCCGAGTCTCTGTACGCGGTGGTGAACGAGCGCGCGAAAACCGGAACGCAATAAGGCTAAAACAGAGCGGCGGCGTTTGCGAGCTTTCTTTCCTCACGGTAAACACTTTCTTCCGTGGTAAATTGCGACGAATTGTCGCGGGAAAGATCCTGTTGATATTCGCGGCAGATACGCCAAGGGAAATGGATTTACGAGACAAACTTTGATGTTTGAAAAATTGTCTCCTTGGCTCTATCGATCACCTACGATCATTCGCGAATTTTAATGGATTTTTAAATCTTCCCAGGTAGGTGATCAATTTTCGTTACTGTTATTTGACTTTAATGAAATTATAATTTTTCGGGACGTTTTTATGATATCTTTTCATTTGTGTATTTAAATAATCCTCTTTGGTGTGATTTTCCGAATTTCGTAGAATACCATATAGAAATGTCAATTTGCCCACTAGGAATGGTATTTTAATTTCTACTTCAATTTTTAACGACTGGCAGAAAGCTTTTCCTCGAGTAGCAGCGAAATGAAAATATAAAATGATGAAAATTTGTACAATTGAATGGAACAGAATCGAGCGGATTCAAAACAAGCGGATAAGCACTTAACGAATAATTGATGCGAACCATTAACAAGTTGAACGCTGATTGTATTCCGTTGGTACTTCATTAAACGGATGTCACTGTGAATTTGTCCTGAATAATTTCGCCACTTTTCTGCAACGATTCAACTCACGCTTCAATTACACCACTTATGATGTATCAACTTTTAATCAGGCATTATCCGATCGATGTACCCTTCGAGATTCTTCAATTAATATTTCATATTTAACACCGAACGATTGAAAAATATTCCATTAGATTCGTTGTCCCTTTCGTGAAAATAAAATACGTAGACTAAACAGTTAAACTTTACATACTCTTTTATCGATAACCACAAAATCTCAAGAATACTCTCCAAATATATTCACCTTCTTCCACTTTTTTCAACGAATACCTACGTCCCGATAATCTCCATCCACTTGCTAGAAATATTAACTCTGTTTCGCTATAGATTAGTCCTCTTAGAAGAAAACACCCTTGTTTTCTCCACCTCGTGGTCAGTTCCTCTACGAACAACGTTCTCATGTGAGTTTACTTACCATTCCTGCAATTTCTCATACTTTTCCCGAACAATTAATCCTACAACACCCGGTAGGTACGTGAATTTGTGTCGCTAAATAACAATCTTTGGTCGTCTGCATTGCACATTCTAACAAAATCAAAAAGCAAAATAGCGCCAGACTAATTGTCTTCGACGATCTTTCAAAATACAACGTCGCCAACACACCTATCCACATTTAAGTTTAAATTTCTGTTTACATTTGTCGAAAAAATTCATTCGTCGACAAATTTCCCCCTCGCAAATCCAAACCCGTCTCCTTTCTTCCTCCCGCACAATTCACCGTCGACGCCAAGATTTCGCGATGGGGTTACGATTCTCGTGGCGTTCGTCGTTAGCCGGGGCGTACGTCGGACTTAGGGGCGCTGGCGTATATTACGGGCCAAACTCAAACATAATATCCCGGGAAGCACTCGTAACTCCATTTCACGGGGGCCACCGTGAACTCGTACATCGGGCTGCCCTCACTCGTCCCAATCTCTCTCTCTCTCACCCCTTTCGCCTATCTGCCCGTTCCGACCCTCCTCGCCGTCGCCCACTGTTGGCCGCAACAGTTTGACAGGTGTTTAATATTACTTGAAAGTTTTCAGTTGCGCCCATGCACCCCGACGATACCCGTACTCATCCGTGACTCGACCGTATATACTATATGTACAGTCGAACAGTTCGCGAGTGAACGGTGAAGCGCAGAAGAGACAGAAAAAAAAAAAGAAGAGGAACCGAGAGAGAAACGATGTCGCGACGATCGTCGGCGTTTGACCGCGCGCGACCGGCAAACTGTAAAGGGGAGGCTAAAAGGGGGCGAATATTTTCGGGACATGCGTCACCGGTGACCCGGGATTTTCGCGCGACCGATTTAAGCCGACCTTCTTCTCCACGCTGTGCTGGCCCGTGGTTTTTGTCGCTCGCTGGCCCGCCACCGACCATCCGTCTGATCGTCGCTTTAATCCGTGAATTATGTTGCGTGACGGTACGAAATTTTCGCTCAACGTGTTATTAATGCCCCTGTCGCGTATGAGTTTTCGATAGTTTCAGAGGCCGCGTTTTCCTGGATCGTTTGAGAGATCGATCGATCTGGCAATGAGTGGAATTTGTTAGGGAGAGATTTTATTGTGATTTGTAATTGATTTTTGTGTATTCTATGTATAGCGGCTGTCTCAGTTTTTGTTTGCATGTTCTGTGGATATAAATAAGAGAAAAGTGTTTTATGAATGTAGGTCGTCTGAAAGGTTTATTAACAATTGTTGAAAGTTTACTTTCGCCAGTGCGATTCTTGTCTTGTATTCGTAGTAACCGTGAGTTCGTTATCATTCCCTTCGTATAACTTTTTAACGAAGCTTCAAGCGACCTACGTTTGTATAAAAATTCTATCTTATATCCAAACGACATGTTGAAGTATGTACCTGTACTTCCTTTTTCTCTCGTGTTTTCTTTTTCAAATGACACTGATATTTGCACTAGCTATCTGCACTTTGATTTTTCAATTCCTCGCAGAATGTACATATATGTACAATTCCAATTTCGTGTAAATTATTGTTTAGAAAGGAAACATTTCTCTCTACCACGAAACTATCGCTCTTTCATGGCACCAAAGTGCACAATTTAGACCTTATTCTTCTGATATTTAAACGTGTTACGCGTTCAAGTGAAAATTACCGCCGGTATCCACGGTCACTTCGAATTTACATACCGGGTGCGTTTATAAATTTGCATATTTCGCGGGTGTAATGGGTGGACGAACTTAACGCAGCGGCGAACAGTTGTAACGTGGATGGCTGCGTCCTAAATTGTTGTTTTCGAAC
>NW_017100174.1:3405767-3415321 GCF_001263275.1 Habropoda laboriosa
ATGGCGGGGGTATCAGGGCTTATCGACATCTATCACGAGTCTTTGCTTCCATTCTCCAGGATCTTTTTCGAAGGTGACATTATCGTCTCGTCGTTTCGATCGATTGAAAGGTACGAAAAACACGTGTGAATGTAAAAAGAGAAATTTTTTATTGAAATTTTAGTGAAGTGTAAATGAACAAATCGTTCATTGTTAATACATTTAAAGGGTTGATTGATTAATTTGCAAGATTTCCAATGATTTATCACAAGCCACAATTCGTGGAAACTCGTAAAGTATTACTTTTAATCGAATTGAATTTAAATTGAATTTTTAATACGAGACGCAATTATTTCCTGATTCAAAGTTTACTTACTTTATATTTTATTTTCAAGAATACTATAGCAACATTGATCAGATTAACCACGTTTCGTTAATCCAATGCAACACGAATACTTTTCAACCGGGACATCTCTTGCCAAATCAATCGATTATTCAAAATCATTCAATTCTCCTCTCACTTTACCCTATACATTTCTACTCGTTAAAAAAGAAGAGGTACGAGCCAGAAATTGGATATACGAGTGAGAAATTGATTCCGAGCAGAAAATATTAGCATAGCAAAGACGTTAAATACAAAGGAGAGGAAATCGAAGGAAAGGAAAGGGGTGTGCAACAGCCCCGATCTTCTGCACACCCGCGGATTTTCTAGGACGTCGCCGAATTTAATCTCGACCAAGCGTATAGCGCTGTCGATGCTTGACAGACGTAATTGGCAAACAACTGCGATACGACTTTGTCGCGAAGGAAGTTCGGCAAGTTCGGATCCGCCTGTATAAATAATGCACGACTGGGCTCGCAACTTTTCAAATTATGACGCCGGAACGAGACGCGGAGCGACCGGAACTAATGGGTAATTTATGAAAGTCCGCGACGTCTTCAACTGATACGGAAATAACAGACAAAGAAACGACCTGTTCCGAAGGAAAATTCATAGCATACCGTTGGAAAATCTTTCTACTTCCGCTTCAACGATATTTCATATTTTATCTATGTATTCTATACGAAGTTTAGCAGAGTTTAACGGAGTAAATTATTCAGACGTGATTTTCGAAGGAAATTGAGAAGAATTTTATGCGAACTTAAGTCTAGAAACGTTTCATCCTGTTATATATAATATATTAGAGAGATAAAGTGTTTCTATTTTCTATCAAAATTAATAGATGATATTCGTTTGATTAATGTATAAGTGCTATTTGAAAATCTCGAATCAATACCAAACTGAAGCTGATAGATAATTAATGCACTCGATAAATTGAACACTGACCAAACAGTAGAATGCTAAATGTGATTTTTCCACGGTCTCGCGCTTGCATTGGTAAAAATCGTGGATTATGGAAAATTGAAATTACAACTATAAGTTGGATACTAGTGGATTAATTAAGTATTTATCCCTCTGCGTACAGTGGCCTAGTAATGTAATATTGCACGCCTTGAAATGGAATAGCAATAGCAAAGTTTTCAGAATTACAGGAATAAAACGAAAAGCGAAGAATTAAAATAGCCGGTAATTGCATGTGAACCATTTAAAATTATCGTGGAATAATGAGTATAATAAGTAGAGTTTATGAAAAATTCATAATTCTTCATAAACGCGTTGGTTCGAACAAAGAAAACATAATTTCAAGGTCGGCGTTTCAATATTCAAAAGTGCATCGTCTAACATTTGTAGGTAAACGTTTACTTGCCTGCGATGGAATAGCATCGTTTCCGCAAGTAACTTAAAAAAGTTACAATAACTTGTTCAACGATTCAGTCTATTCTTCGTTGTAATTTATACAATTTGCAGAAAGCTTATCAGCAAGTCTTATCGATCGACGATGATAAAACTGTAAATGTGAATTGTAATATTAAAATCAGTGTCAATTTGCACCTGCTATATGTCAACGTGAGTTTGTCAAATATTCCAAGAAAAAGGAAGAAGAAAATGAACTTCGCCGTTTTATCCAGAATAACGATATTTCTATTATTGCTAATGACGAGCAATCCGGTGAACTGTGGAAGAATACTGGTGATAGTATTGGGTCCATCGTACAGCCATCAGATTCTATTTCGAAGTTTGACGCGGAAGTTGGCCGAACGAGGCCACGAAGTGGTTTTCGTGACGAACCTGATATCGAAGAATTCCTCGTTGACAAACTATACGGAAATCGACTTCACCAGCATGAGAAAACTGTTGGAGATGGACAGAGTAACGACATTCATACCGAAGTACAATAGATTCACGAAATACGAAGTGGACGATTTTGCGTTCAGCATGGGACATCTCCTCACCGAGTACTTTTACACTCATCCGGAAATAAAGAAGATCTACGCGCCTGGTAGTAACGAGAAATTCGATTTGGTCATTGTCGAAGGCCTGATAAGCTGTGGCGCGTTTGCTATAGCTCATATGCTCAACGTTCCTTACATAGGTAAAATTGAAATACGTGGAAATTTTCTTTCTCACTGTTAGGTACCGGGAGAACTTCCTAATCTGCAATCTGAAGTTTGTCCAAGTGATCGCTATTTTTTTCTATAACCCTTTTCCAACACTTTACAAGCTTGTACATTGCGTTATTGTAAAAGACTTGAGTTTTTCTTGCAAAAGACGAATTAACTACTGTTTTTTGACCTAGTTTTTGTAATGTTCATTTGATAACAAGCTTGACGTAGGCGAAAAGAAGTGATAATCACAAGGAAACTATAATGTCTGGGTTATAAGGAGGATGTAAAATTTTCTTAGTCAGAAAATTCCTGTCGAATATCGAAACAAACGATAATTACAAAAACTGGCCAAAATCTTTCATTGATACCAATCTTGTGCATCAGATTTGCGCTCTACTAAAAGAACTTCGATTCGAGTTTCCTCCTGCGAGAAAAGCCACGCGGATTTTTCCCGGTACCTAACAGAAACGTGGAAAATTCACGTGAAAGTATTTTTTAAACACGTCGAATTATGTTCGACAGCTATGATATCGACGGACTTACACATGTATCACAACTACCTTCTGGGCGCTCCGATTCTACCTACACACTTATCCAACTGGGAGCTTTTCCATTATATCAGTCCAGACATGTCGTTTTGGGAGAGATTACAGGCGTTCGCTGTTGCTTCGGTGGCTGTGCATCATTGGTACGATTTTCAAACGGGGGAACACGAGAAAAGTATCAGAAACATCGTTGGAGTTGATCTACCACCGTTTTACGATATTGCGAAAAATATGAGCTTGCTTCTGGTTAATCAGAATCCACTGCTCGGATACGCGAGACCGTTGGCTCCTAATGTTATCGAGTACACTAGTTTCCACATTGCCGAGGATCCTCCTCCTCTCACACCGGTACGTATTTTTGACACACGTTCAATTAGGACATGTTTTTTTTTTAATTATCAACGATCGACCGCGCAGGCTTGATTTGATAAACGTAATTGGCTCGGTGGAAAAAATGAAAATTTAAGGTAACAATAACCACGCTGCAGAGAGGAAAAGCTATCGAATCAGATTCGCCGGGATTCGTGTTCGAAGCTTCGTTAGCTAAACGATTTCTCTGTCCAATCAAGTTACTCCGGAGCTTTCGATGAACTTTTTCTTCGTTTTTCACGCGAAAATAATGTAACCAACGGTCATGTTGAGGTATTACACTCAGAAAGGGTATCGGTGACCCGGATAACTCTCTTAATTAGAATAATCGATCGCGAGAGGAGAGAGAGAGTTCTAAATTTTTTAACAATTCAATTGAAGTTTTCTTTAGAAAGGCATTTTAATTAAACGGTTAGCCGGCGCAAATTAATTAACGAAACAGTTAAATACAATTAAATACGTGAAAAAGTAATTTTTCGATTGAATGTGACACATGGTTCTCTAGGAGCTGAGCGAATTTTTAGGAAATGCGACCGATGGTTTCATTTATATGAGTCTCGGCTGCACTATGAGACCCTCGCAAGTGCTGGCCCGAGTAGTGAAAGAAATTTACAACGCCTTTTCTAGATTACCGTATAAAGTTCTGTGGAAATATGACGGGGACGATATACCAAAGAGAAATGGTAATGTTCTTACCAGCGAATGGATTCCTCAGGAAAGTGTCCTTGGTAAAAGTTCAAAAATTCATTTTTCTACGTTTACAGTGAATACTTAGCAATTACTTTTTCCTTAATATCTTCTAAAAAAATTAATTACCTTAATGTTTTACTATATTTCTAAATATTCCTTAATACCTTGCTATATTTTTAAATATTTTTTCATATCTTACTATATTTCTAAATGTTTCTTAATATCTCACTGCACTTCTAAATATTTCTTAATATCTTATTTCCTCAAATCTAAGATTTCACTGATTTTCAAGGTAAAGCTGAAATTTTATAGGTAGAAATACTAATAAAAAAGTATCGATTGCAGCCCATCCGAATATTAAGCTGTTCATTTTCCAAGGGGGGATGCAAAGCGCAGAAGAAGCTGTTTATTACGGCGTACCATTACTAGGTGTACCAATAATATTCGATCAAACATACAGAATCAGGAAATTGGTTTCGTTGGGTGTATGCAAAATGGTCGACGTCTCGACAGTTGACGAGGAAACGTTCTACAATGCTATCTTCGAAATAATCAATAACAAAAGGTGTTGTTTGCAACCATGTTATATCGATTAATAATTACCCGAGGATTCGACAAACCTGTCTGGAGTTCAATTCGAATAATGTGTACCGTGTGTCTTTCCGAGTTTACATTCTAACTTGTTAGTCGAGCTCCTGTTGCCATGTGTACTGTACCCTGTTTTATTTATGAAAGAGGAACACTTTGTGTATATCATATTAATAACTCGCAAGTTTGTTCGCAAACGTGATATTAAATGCAACATTTATTACGACGCGCATATGAATGAGTATTAAATAAATATTTCAAGTGAAATTACGAGGGAAACTATTAGTAGTCTGTGGAAATTATTAAATTAAATTTTCAATCGAAGCGACTCCAACAAATTTCTATTCTGTTTAGAGAATCTATTCTGGCGAGTAATTTATCATTGTGATATCAAATTTTCATTTTTAAATGTCAAAATTTATTCAAAATTTCAGAATTTATTCCTCAAGTGACAAAATTTATTCAAAATTTCAAAATTTTAATATTCAATATTAAATTTTAACATCCTTAAAGTATTCTTATTCTTAAAATTTGATTAAAAATCTCAAAACGTATTCTTATAGTGACAAAATGTATTAAAAATTTCAAAATTTTAATACTGAATATTAAATTTTAATATTCCTAGAGTACTCTTATTCTTAAAATTTTACTGCAATATCTTCTAAGTGATAAAATTGTAATTTAACGTAACAGAAATATTGGTTCCACTTTTAGTTACAAAGAATCGATGACAGAATTAAGCAGACTGATGAAGGACAAGCCATACGAAAGCAAAGAACAGATAATATGGTGGGTGGAATACGTGATGCGCCACAAAGGAGCGCCGCATCTTCGATTCAGCGGAGCAGACGATCCTTGGTACCAGCGATACGATATGGACATTATCGCGTTCCTTTCGATAATTTCATTCGTCGTTACAATCATTTCTGCAATACTTCTCCTACGAACTTTACGATGGCTTTATAAACATTTACAAATGTTCTTATGGTTCTCGAAGTGCTTTTGCCTGACGGAAGGAAAGAAGAAGGTCGAGTAAAATGTCACAAATACTCGAAACTTCGTATTTTAATGGGAACATATTGTGCACTTTAATTTACATCTGATTATACATAGCAAAGTATCCTGTATTTTGAAGAACTTTGCGAAGTGGAACGAATGTTAAGAAAGAAATCATGGAAATAAAGAAATGGTACTTTTAAATGGATTCACGACTTATTCTACACGTAAAGTAATTAGCATATCATAATTCCTAGTCTCGCTACACCACGTATAATCGCCAAATCCTAAGGAAAGGAGCCAACTCGCTAATCTTAGCGCTATTAAAGCAAGATTACAGCAGAATTTTTAAGAAACATTCTAGCAAGCCACTTACTCCAGTTAAGAATACGAAAGTAGATATTGAAGTTCCATTAAAAAATTAAAAAAACATCAAAATTCCAGACTGACCAGTAAACTGAATTATTAACAAAATTCTTTCCCCTGATCTTCAGAAATTACATAATTAATTACGCTATCCTCTCAATGTAGAATTTTTTTCTGTGTGATAAGCAAGTAGACATATTTTCCATCGATTCAAAAAAGTTTCACAGTCGAAAATATATTTTATCAAGTTAATCCCTTGCCTTAAAACAATGAGTCAGACTCGTGGCACAGATTTTGGTCAAAATGCGACGAAAGCATTTATATTAGTAACAAAAATCAATTTTAACTCTAACTTTCGTTTCAATTTACAATACCGAGGGCTATCGAACGTTGTTAATCTACAACACATCAGCTTTTCTTCCCTAACGCAGCACTAAATCAGCGAATAGCTGACGCTCGGGTGCATAGTCGGCGGAAGAAATCATAAGGCAAGGGATTAAGTTGAAAACAATAGAGGACAGTTGTCGCGGTGAAAACAAGCGTGAACAATCGAAGGACCCTCGAAACTAACAAGGTGTCACGCCACAAAGAACGGCTGCACCTCGTGTCCCGAAAACGCGTCGCTACCGTGGGTGCTTCGGATTCATCAGCCGTGGTAACACCCAGGCTTACCCGGTGCAACCGACTTAACCTGAGCTCGATGGAACTTTCACGAAGTAGATTACCTTGGGTGGTAGTCGGCGAGACTCGCGTACCGCGTCGTAGACAGGACGATCTTCAAAGTGAAGGAACTCCGAATTCCGAATTAACATGGCACGGTTCGTCTGAGAAGTTTTGCATTCTACGAGTGGCGAATCGGCGCGATAGTTTTCATTCGAATCGGCCAACAATCTCGCCGTTCGCTGGTTTTGGATACTCTGGTAAATGTACGCTTTAGTTGCATTCTTAGGTGAATTTTTACAGGTTTCAATTTTGGTAAGTTGTTGAAATTAAGTGTTGTAATTGCTCCAAGTATGACATAATATTGACCTATCTATTTTGCTGCAAATTACGAACGTACGTAGAGAAAGATAGGTATTTTTACAAGATTAACTTTCGATTCGAGACGTTATGGTATTGTACGAAGCTTAAGACGCAGCAACTGTTGGTGAAAAACAGTGTCCCGTTCGATAAACGTTTTCGTGGTTAATACGGTGGAAATACTGATCGACGTCGAGGAATTAAAGCAACGATAACATTGTTACAGCGAGGATATCCACGGTATCGAAAGTATGGCGGATTTAAACGAAAACATACATCGAAGGAAGGTACAGTAATAAGTGTATTTTGTATCGGTTTCTACTAGAATACTCTGTACCTTCCATCTTTTCTCTTGCAAAGTATAATAAATTTTTCTCTGCACTGGTATAGAAATATTGTTTCAATTTTATTATACCGATAATATTTCCTTAATTCCTCTCAAAATCAATTTAAAACACGTTCTAAAATTGTTTCTCTACTTCCGAATTAGCAACACAATTGAACAATTTATTTTCGCTAAAGTAACAAACAAATGAAAGTATTGTAGAAGAAATAACGTGCAAGCGATCAATTACAGCGACGAAGAAGATTAACCCTTTGAGAACTGTTACATTGTAACAACGTTTATGATGCGACCCTAGGCGCGAAGAAGACCAAGAACCCGTAACACAATAAGTTTATGAAGCCACCGGCCATCGGTTACCTTCTACGACGTTTTAAACTTAAGTAATATACTTCTTTATTTTCGGCTTAATGCCGTTTCTATTTTTTATTGTAATTTTGCATGTCTTAGTAAGGTCAAGGCGCTTCATAAAGTTATTACCTGTTACGGTCGAGGGACGCGGAAATTCCCGGACGTCACCCGAGGTTCCCATCGGTACCGGGCGATCCACGATCAATCGTAGGCGGTCACCTTGCTGGTGACTCTAGCAAATGGGGATCCAATAGAAAGATAGCAACCCCTTCCGGGTCTATTTCCAGAAGTTCTCAAAAACCAATCCGCGTTCATCACCCCCGCCAAAAAATTATATACAAGATATAAATTAAGCTAAACTAAAAACACAAGTCAATACACCAGTACACTTTCAACAAAAAACACGTATCTCGGTAAAAATTGTAATACCGCGCTGCAACCACACTAGTTATAATATTAAATTGAGTGAAGGGGTAACTGTTGTTATATCTTGCATCAAACCCCCAAATATTCAAGCTTCCATTAATTTACCGCTTGAAGCGTATCGAGTAGAGTTTAAAATAAAACAGATAAATACTACGTGCGCGCTGAACAAGAACGATAGACTCACATGTGCGTCCACAAAACATTACGATAACGCGAATTGTCGTCGTTGGTTCTCAACTGCTGATGACGAGATCTACGATCTACACACCTCTATTATTCGATAAAGTGTTAAAAATTATTTTTTAAAAACTACAGATGTCAAACGGGTCAATTTATCATTTTTCAGTTGTCAACTTTCAGATGATTTACTTTCTTAAAAAAATTGAAACAGCAACCTAATCATGCGTTGCAAAGGTAATCGTTACTTCGACATAGAGCGTAGTCCTCGGTACACCGTAATTCTTAATTACAGTCTGCAGCTATTAAAACGTCGGTGGTTGCGTTTTCCTCGCACTTCCGCCGGCTGAGGGAAGGAAACAAATAATTCGAGAAAAGCTGCACGGAAGCGAGCGTAGGCACGTTGGGGTTGAAGAGGAGAGCAAGGGAGAGACAAGTGGAGGAGCGACGTGTGTGCTTCTGGCGTTCCACGTCAGGGAAGTTCCGTCTTTGCCTTAACGGCGTTCCGCGATGCATTATGCAGGGTGGCAAGACCCGAAGAAAACGAGAGAGACAGAGATTCTAGTCTGGGTGAGATCGTTCCATCCCCGTCGAGGCGATTCTCGGGCCGGTTCGCCCCGTCTTCCTCTACCGGGGAAAGTTGTTTCGCCCCTCCGTGCTCGGAATCGACGGAGGTATGCATAATGATTCAAAGTGTCGGGTGCTCGAGATCAAACAGGAATCCTTAATTTTCGAGTTACCGAATCTTCAATGCTTCACATTCGAAGGAAACTTCCCTTCTTCCCACGCGGAATTCTTGCCCGCGAATTGATTAACCCGCCTCGGCTTTTGCATTTTGTTTTAATCAGGTAGAAAATTTTCAGAGAAATACCGGCTCGAGTTTTGGAATTGAGTTTGCTGCGAACGAAGCAGCGTCGACGTTTATTAGCGACGATTAAATCATGCTGCGTCTTATGTTAAATTGAAGATACGTGGGGTGGATGATAAATTAGAGGAAAGATGGATGGAAAAATTATTAACGCGGTATCAAGTTAGATAAAGAAATTGTATACTGAAATGTACAATTAGAGTTGAAATAATTTGGGTGATGAGTTAGAAGAAATCTCGTTACGCCCGTTTATAAATGAATTTGACACTTTAACAATAGGAAAAGTATGTATTAATCCCTTGCTTTGTGATTTTTATGGGTACTATTGGAATTATGGTAATAAGATATT
>NW_017100174.1:3415360-3420292 GCF_001263275.1 Habropoda laboriosa
CAGTATGTTGATCATTTTTGCTGTTACTATTACACAGACACATACTCATTTCTCCTTATAATCCAACAGGTACCTACGTTTGTTTGTGGTATTTGCAATTTTAGTGTGAAATAGAAAGATGTCGAAGTGTTGTATAGAATTTACATTTGGTAATCGATAAAAAAATGAAGTTTGAGAGAAAGAAATGGAAAATTTTATAAAAACAAAATCGAGTCAGACTCGACATAGGAATTTTTGCCTTCGGATATCGTACGATGATGAATTATAAATTATAAACGATGCTAAACCATTTTCTAATGCATTAATATTGTACTGAAACTTATGTTAGAAAAGTCCAAAAAGCGAAGGCTTGAGTGGGCCATGTGCAGTCTTCTGCTGCGTTTCCCCCTCCTAGGGATAGTTCTGCCTCAAGGCTAAGAAAGGCCATATTGTCAAGGGGGTCCTCTTGACTAGGTTTTTCAGGAAAGACAGAATTGTATCAGCACTCGTGCAGTATAGTTCGAAATACAAGGATTCACTCTCTTTAACCGCCCACGTTTATATTTTATTCCACCGCTCACCTTCGTTATCCCGTCTGTTTTTACCTTACACTTAACATTTTATAACTAATATTGAAATAGAGCCAAACTACATTGCCTGATAGTAACCAAATGAGTACGAATTACCTGGACTATTTGGGCCACAGAAATTGTTAAAATGCAAATTTATTTGAAATAAAATTCTTCGTTGTCTCATCTTAACTATAATCTTTACGAGTGTGGCTCGTATGGTAAAGGGGTAAAAAAATTACCAAATGTGTATAATATCCAGAAATATATCTCAATATCTACCTGAATATCTAGAGTCCCGTCTAGCACCAGTATTCCAACTTCAAAGTGTCTCACATACACGCGAGAGTTTGCACGATTTCATTAATTTTACTCTGCGATGATTAATTAACAAGTGGCGCAAGTCAGCGTAGCATTCGTGAATTTCATTCACACTGCTAATTTCCTTCCACCGAAATATTCTCTCTCGCGAATAACTACCGAACAGCGCTGAATTTGTCAGCAACGCTGGGTGTTAACAATCGGAATCATCGGAATCGGGGTCATCGTCGCCTTGGAACGCGCCTGATCCTCCGGTGGAATAACTTCGCCACGGATCCGTACATATGTTTGTACATAAATCGTGCTGCGTGGCCGATTGGGCGAGCGTGACACGTGTCGCATGTCACGCGTACTGCACAGCTCGAAGGTATTCGATGCAGCCTGGCTGCATTGTGTGCAGCGCGATCGAAGCGACAAGAGCAACGTGCTAGTATGCATTTTTGATCGGACGCACGAGCATACCTGCCTTGCGGTTGTGATCTACGCGGCAGATTCTCCAGCCGACCGACCCTTCGCACTTTTAGCCCGTTCGATATTGTTTAAATTTCATTAAGGATGGTGTAATTGCGTTTGGGCAAATGCTACGTGAAATCTTCGTTTAAAGTGGAGAAAGGAGAAAATTACTGGTAATGACAATGGCTGTGTAATATAATATTTCTTCTTCTTTGCTTTTGTTAATTCTGTTTAGCCTCTTTAGAGTTTAGTCTTTCTTTCAGTATCAGATATTACCTTGAAATTTGTATATTTCTTTTCATTAAAAATGAAGAAGTGGTAAAGTATAGATATAGATGCTTCAAAAAATATTTGAATTTATTAGATGGTAAATTATGAAAAATTTGGAATAATTATAAAAATATTCAGTTGATGATGATTTTTCGTTATGAAACATCGTTTATTTTACTTCAGGATCGCGTTTAATGCATTTTCGTATATGACACAGTAATACGAATTAATTGCAATTATGTCCAATTACTGTTATATGTAACATAGATATTCTGACACTTAGCAGAAATGAATATTTTGAATATTCGTATAATATTATATAGTATTACGCAATATTTAAAATATAAATATTTCTTCCTGCACAGAGTTTCCTCTGTTAGTGTCTGAATTCTTTTTCAGAGTAACCGTAGCTTGAATTTCATATACATAAACCTTCTTTCCAGCTAAGTAAGAGGATAATTGGAAACACGTAATGGACACGATATTAAGGTTAATTCTCGCAGCTTTCAACGAATAATTAATACCGTGAATATTAACACGGTATCTATTATACTTTCCGCCGATGGTCAACTCTCGCTATCCGCTAAACGTATTTCCAACAAATTGGATCGCCGTGTTTGTTTATGAGAGAGCAAATGTTTTGCCTGTGGTCGCGGTAAATTGTTTACTTGTCGAAATAGCCGCGGTATGCGCTTTTAATTTACACGGCCGCGACGTCGTCGAAACGCCGCGTCGCTTTCGCGAAACGCACGCATTGTAAATGAGAGTTAAAAACGAGAAAAAAAGAAAATACGCGAAGAATCGGTGAAACTGGTAGCAAAAATGAAATCCCGTGAAAAAATGTGCAACGATTTTGAATTCGTGTACTAAGTGTAATATTGTGTAATAAGTATACGTCGAAAAAAATTGATAATTCTACAGTTACTCGTTACACTTGAAATAGACATCAGTCTTACCTGAACGAATGCAACGTTGCCAACTACCGAGGTCTTCGACTGTTACGGCTTGTTTACTCATCTAGAAAGCTGCATTCCAACAGTCTGCTTCAGACGCTCGTGAAATTTTGCCCAGACCCATAGACACGCTCCGAGCAAGCGATTATCCCGAGCACACACATACGCACACAGCACATTTCCCGTATCAAAATATAATATGACGTTTGCCGTCGAAACATCGGATTTAACGCGCGTTTAACGGCTGCGTAATCACGTAGGTAACAGGTCCCGGCTTTTCCATAGTAAAACACAGCTAGGGAACGTGTCTTATCGCGGAACGCGTCGCTGCAACGTTCCTGCAAACTTTGCAGCATGCAGAGAGGCATCGTAGTTCGCCAAGAACGAAACGTAAACGGCACGAAAGCAATAAAAGGACCACGAGGCTAATTTACAGCCGCGCGAAACTGACGCTAAACTGCCAAATGCGCGCGCAACCTAACAACATACGATACGCCATCTGGAGAGAAAAACAACGCGTAATAACAAGAACGTAGTAGTACAATTACTCTCGTAACGAAAATATCGTCGTGTTCGTCGTGCGTCCAACGAAAGATTCATAGAAAACGGTGATGGACAGTACCGATGTTTGTCACGTAAGTTGAACATGTTGCAACCGAACAGGCAAAGCGTACTTTTCACTGTGTGTTGGCGCACGTTGAAAAACGTGCGCGAACAGAGCACCACCACGGAGATATAAAACCACACGAAATTGTTGCTCCCCCGGCGGAAATAGTGTACGCCTCGCTTCCGGAATTTGGGACGTTTTGCGACGTTCATTATTCAGTAGCGGTCGCACTTAAACGAGACCACGTAGCTGCTGTGATGTATACGTCGCAAAGGAAATACTCGTTTTTTCTCGCTAGCCCTCTCGTTCCTTCCCGTTTGTAACCGCGTGTAACGGTTCTAATAACCTGTGTTCTATCCCGCGTAATGTATTATTCACAGTTGATTGCGGCAAATGCAGGGTACATTCAGGCGAATATTTATAGAGGCGTTGCTTTCTGTTGGAGCTTTAACGAGCGGCATCGAGGTGGCGTAGAATCTTCTCTAGTGTTGGAGACATGTTTTTGTCTGTATGGGAATAGTAGTATCGTCTCGACTGCTGGCACGTAGATTTGTCTAGATGATAAAATAGAAATACAGTAAATTCTCTGCAAGAGTCAGTAAGTTTGGATTCTACACGTGACAGTATAGATGGTCCTACGCCTAGGGCTGCGTCATTGCTGCGCACATATTATCTCGCTCGCAGTCAGTCAAGCGTGTAACGCTACACCAGTCGGTTTCCTTTACGAGATTTCACTGCTCGACAAACCATAATAGAAAAATATAATTTCTTTAATTTTACTTTTTTTCATCTGGAATTTTTTTTAACATGTTGGTGAGATTTTTCTGATGAAAATGATATCAAACACGATATAATTTGAACAACATTTACTTATTAACACGTTCACTGTCATGCCAGATTTACAGGTTGCTGTCAGGCGGCCACAAGAAAATATATTTTAAGCATAGGATTATAGTATTATGCATTATAATTTTTTTTTTCAATTGAAAATAATGACTAGCTAGCTATGACGTTCACAATTTTTATTTGACAACATTTATTTTATTTTAATTATTCTAAACATTTGAGGCACTCCAGTCACTGATGACCACCATGGCCATATCGAGGAAACAATCCAATGTTAATACTTATTGAGTGATTAATTTAATTTCATAATATATCGCTTTGGATAAATTACAAAAACAAATTGCTAAGAAATTACATTAAATACCAGTACACATTATCCGTCGAATGTAGAGGGAAAATGTAGGGTCGATTCCACAAGTGCCAGTAAAATGTAGGGTCGATTCCACAAGTGTCAGTAAAATGTAGGGTCGATAGCAGCAGAAACGCTGCTAAACAATTAGAATTAAATGTAACGATAGAAATTATTGCAATAATGCGTAATGCAATTGAAAAATCGCAGAAAAGACTGATACAAATGTTTGAAAAGAAAAATATATAAGATGAGATACAGTATCTTACCATGTAATGTAACTTTTTATTGTGTAACATATTAAAAACACTGTTTGGGAAAAATTTGTCACAGAATTGCATTTCTTATTTAATCTTCCTTTACTGCACTTCTTGTGAAATTTTATGTCAGAAAATTGAAAAAATTCTTCTTTGTGTTTCGTAGGCAATTGACCGATCGATGTTAAAATTTCATGTTAAATGGAACTTTCATATCTACCATAGAATCTGAATAATTTTTCAAGGTATTTTATTAAGAAACGCGCACATAGTGTTCAATTTTCTATCTTAGAATTAACTTACTTTATCTTACAAACTACTTAAAGTT
>NW_017100174.1:3428491-3428835 GCF_001263275.1 Habropoda laboriosa
ATATTGAAAATAATATAAATTCGCGGTTTCTCCCTTTCTGAATAAGCGTTTCGAAGTACTTTTCGCGTCGTCCATTCCACATTGACTCACACTTTGTGAGTTTGTCAGTCTTGCAAAATCGATCGGAACTGAGAGGAAGGAAGGAAGGAGAAAATGCAGTCAAATCCACGTTGCAGAGCTCAGCTGTTTAATCAACGAACAGTGAGTTACAAAAATGGGTTTTTTTCTGATGATTTGGTTTAGTAGTTAGTTGTGTTGTGTATTGCCAGCTCAAATATGAGCTGGCTGCCCCAAATTAAACCGTCTCAGTAGTGTTTCGCAATTAAAAATCGGTTTTCGGAATA